>NC_060123.1:97544995-97854305 GCF_021461395.2 Schistocerca americana | reverse complement strand
GGTGGTATGCCACGTACAAAATTGTTTGTGTGGAAAAATGTTCTCGAACTGGCCCTGGTGATGTGGCTTCAAGATCCTGTACCACTGAAAAAATACTATATCTGTCCTCTCTGGCGCTAGTCGCATGGGACCATTGAGATGCTGCACCACAATCTCAACCGGCCAACATCTTGCCATTGTCGATTTCCAACCGGTCCTGGCAGGCGTTTCTTCTTCTTACACGAGGCATAACACGATCTCCTTACAAACAAACAACATTAAAGTGCGATTTCCAAATTAGTTACATACTGTGTAATTCCTTGTATTCGCTACATACAGAATATGCTAATGATTTGCATATTCAGATATGTATGGTAAATACACTTCACGCCAGTTCGACTTACATTCCACGTCGCCTTCACGGTGCTGCGCTCTAGCGGCGATCAATGTCACGGTGGCTGAGTGGGAGCTACGAGTGGGGCGGCGCAGTGCTCCTGTAGGCGCAGCAGTCCAGATCCCCCACACGGTCACGCAGACTCATGTTTTTTGGTGTTACCTTATGTGGAATTCTTAAAACAAATGACGGAATGGTTTGTACGAAAGTAGCACACTGATTTCGTTGACCAGTCTGATCGTGTTCTCCCTTTCAAATGACCCTGTCGTCGACGGAACGTTGAAGATAGTTTTCCTTTTAATATGCCCTGCAATGGGTCAACTGACACACAGATAGTTATTGAAGGATCTATAATAATCTGACGGAGTCCCTGACTACTCTAAGAGAATTCGTCCGTGTTTAATCAATTCGATATTGAGTCCATCTAGTTCTGGTGGTTTTCGGTTTTTCATTTTTTTTAACTGACTTCAATTCCGTCAGTTCAGTACATTCGTGATCTATTCCTTGCAGCTGTTCCTTCTTATGAGCTTCTTTGATTCCTGGTTTGTACCATAGTTCTTTACAATGCGTTATCCTGTCAGGTGTTTGCATTACATTTAGATTTACGGTATTTCTTTCTTATTTGCTGAGATGTTTCATTAATTTGTATGCTATTTCCTGTTTCCCATGAATATCATGTTCAACTCACCTTATAAACGCTTTCCACGATGTACAATGTGCTGATTTTACCATCGTTTTTGCTTCATTTCTTTTTCGGTGGTATTGCTCTTTAGCTTCTAATGAAGTTTTCTGTAAGTATTCATTATATGCTTTCTGTCTAACGTTTATGACATTTTGCGTATCTTCGTTCAATATTTTTTAACCTCTTTTCCGATTAGTCCTATGTTTTTCACCTAGCAGTTTACTTGCTACCTGTTTTATAGCGTTTTTAATATTAGATTAGTCTTCGTTTATATCTTCACTAGTTGGGAGTCTGTTCTCTTTTATGACATTTAGACATGTCAAGAAATATAGATTGGTAATGCAGAGAATCATCATATTTCATTGTATCAGAGATAGAAACACTATGCTTGATGCAGAATTCATCTCTATCTATAAAATTAATATCTTTTTCCGATTTTCAATTGTATTCCTTGCTACACTTGTTGTTCCGACCGCCATGCTGTAAGGTCACCTATCTCTTATGCTCTGTATTAGTGCTTGAATAATAATTGATATATGTTTAACTATGTTTTTATTCTCTAGTAATGTGATTTTTCCTTTTTACTGTTAGTGTATAAAACATGTGTTAATGTTTCAGCCTGTTAAAATGTCGAAGTGGTTGCTTTGTTGGCGCAACGATCGCGCGCCGCGAACAGCCCAGTTTTCAAGCTTACAATTTAATGTACTTTACAAAGTCCGATTATCACTGTTATTGTCGTACAAGTCATTTCGTTGTGTTGAAACTAAATATTACGCTGGTGTCGTGTCAACAAATTTTTCCGCTCTCAAACAACGATTTCTGAGTCTGATGTGTCATTTATATGAATATAACAGGCATTTAGCCAATTAAAAGAATTAAACGGTTAATGGGAACTTGATTCTAGTTCATTAATTCTGAAACTTAGATTTTGATGACTAGTACTCTCTCACTGTCGTCAATGTGATGCTGCTTTGCTTCGTAAACATTTTACTTCTAATTTTAAAACGTTTTTTTAAAAAATGCCAAATCGAACGAAACAGTAATATAGAGTGAAGTGATTGTGGAAATAATAACAGTGTTCAAGCATTGAATGATTTGTGTCTTACGTAGTGAATGTTTAAAGACGTTTTGATTCCTGCTCTGTATTGGTTCAGTATTTGGTTTCTGGTAAATAAGATAATTTTTTGTCCTGACATTAATCGTCTCTTTCCCACCAAAGAATATGAAAAAATGTCCTGCCTGTCATTAAAGGTTAAGGACCATACTGCTGTAACGATATGTGGAAGTGCTGAGACCTCGATCATATCAGCAAAGCTTGCAACGCGACACCGACATAGTGTGTGAAAAGTGTACAGGTCACGGTGACAGAAAGTGAGACTATAAAAACAAAGTAGTCACAGTAGGCTGCATCACCTGCAAGAAAAGAAAAAGGCAACGCTACAATAAAGGTGGTGAACAAGACTGCACAACGTATCAGCAATTGTTGGAGAGGCTGTTGGAAAGGATAAAATTTGGCTAAATTAAAAAATGGACAAATACGACAGTAACATGAGAGGCCGACGACCATTACACTGCCCCACATATGACACTGACGTGGGAAATAGGAGGACCCAGGAAACAACAGAGACTTACAGCACAAGTACGAATCACCCTCAGTTAGGGCACGTACTGATGCAGAGCCGTGTCGTGGCGAACGCAGATGGGTTTACACAATGCGTACCAACGTAGCACAGGCATTATTGTTCGACTAGTGCATACAGAAGCAGTCCAGCCGAGCTTCGTAGACGCTACTGAATGCATTGATGATGTGGCTACGGCAGGCTCAGTTAATTATGAGGTGGTAATGCAGTTTAAACGTGTGCCCCTTCAGGGGGCCACCTATCAGACAACTCTGCTGCTACAGATTGAAGAACTGGAAGAAAAGATACTAAACACAAACTCAGAAGAAGTGCATCATAGCACACGCATAAGCAAATGTAGACTACAAATTCTGAGGACTGTAACAAATATCCCAGCACACTGTGCTGCACAACAAAGACAGCTGAAAACACTCGTGCACGGAAACTGCAGGAATCAACAACAAAAACCAAACCGCCAGTTGGACAGAAGCTACCATGCGACTCTACTGTCACCGGTGGTGCTGCTAGCAGGCTGCTGCGGTTCTGCAGCTCCCCATTCCCCTTGCAGTGTAGGCGTGTTATCATCGCTTGAAATTGAGACTGGTTTGTAGGCCCTGGACTGGAGATCCCTCCATATGGGGAGATTTTCTGTAAGAAGGAAGAAATATCTTCAAGGTGATCTTCGATTTTATTCAGAATTAAGTTTCTTCATCTGAGACCTGAATGTCCACACAAAACGTTCAGCAAACCCGTTAGACACCAGGAGGGGTGTATTCCACCAGCTGTAGAGAATGACTAAAACTTTCTGAGCAGTAAATTGGGTGACATTACTTGTAACAAGAGCAATTGGAATTCCTTCCACTGCAAAGATTTGTTCGAGAGTGGTAGCCGTTTGGGATGCACCTCATTCATCCCGAGAACCTAAGGAAATTTGGGTATTTGTGGTAAGTTCCTATGGGACCAAACTGCTCAGGTAATCGGTCCCTAGGCTTACACACTATTTAATCTAAATTAAACTAACTTACGCTAAGGACAACACACACACACATCCATGCCCGAGGGAGGACTCGAACCTCCGACACGGGCGAGCAGCGCGAACCGTGGCAAGGTGCCCAAGACCGCGGGGCTACCCCGCGCGGCGAGAAAGAAGCTAAAGAAAGACGGTGTAGTGTCTGCCAGAATAAGCTAATGAGCCACCAGAAATTGTCTGGCTTAGTCTGTATGGAGCCAACTCCAGTGTTCTAATGCCTTGAGCTGAGGAAAATACCAATTTGGTGTCACAGTTTGGTATTTGTTATAGAGCATGTAGCTGTGCACAGCTAATTTATTCGCTTCCAATAGACCCCAATAGCATCTGTGTACAGCTTCAAATTAGCTGTCTGGGGAGAAGTTAGAATAACGACACACTCCTCTTCATCCACAGTATGGAGGGCTATGACCTCCTGGCATAGTGCTAATGCATTTTTCACATTCCAGAAATGGGAAAGTTCAGGACGCAGAACGCCATTTTCGACGCAGTGGCCCTCACTGTGTTTGCATAAAATGCTTAACCTGAGCGAACATTCCATGTGCCGAGTCCGTGTAGCTGTGCACAGCTAATTTATTCGCTTCCAATAGACCCCAATGGCATCTGTGTACAGCTTCAAATTAGCTGTCTGGGGAGCAGCATAGCCATCCACAGTATGCAGGGCTATGACCTCCTGGCATAGTGCTAACGCATTTGTCACATTCCAGAAATGGGCAAGTTCAGGACGCAGGACGCCATTTTCGACACAGTGGCCCTCACTGTGTTTGCATAAAATGCTTAACCTGAGCGAACATTCCATGTGCCGAGTCCGTGTAGCTGTGCACAGCTAATTTATTCGCTTCCAATAGACCCCAATGGCATCTGTGTACAGCTTCAAATTAGCTGTCTGGGGAGCAGCATAGCCATCCACAGTATGGAGGGCTATGACCTCCTGGCATAGTGCTAACGCATTTTTCACATTCCAGAAATGGGCAAGTTCAGGACGCAGGACGCCATTTTCGACACAGTGGCCCTCACTGTGTTTGCATAAAATGCTT
The DNA here is from genome assembly GCF_021461395.2 of Schistocerca americana. Lineage (NCBI taxonomy): Eukaryota > Metazoa > Arthropoda > Insecta > Orthoptera > Acrididae > Schistocerca > Schistocerca americana. The sequence continues at coordinate 97,849,567 of NC_060123.1, read as the reverse complement.
AACCTGAGCGAACATTCCATGTGCCGAGTCCGTGTAGCTGTGCACAGCTAATTTATTCGCTTCCAATAGACCCCAATGGCATCTGTGTACAGCTTCAAATTAGCTGTCTGGGGAGCAGCATAGCCATCCACAGTATGCAGGGCTATGACCTCCTGGCATAGTGCTAACGCATGTTTCACATTCCAGAAATGGGCAAGTTCAGGACGCAGGACGCCATTTTCGACACAGTGGCCCTCACTGTGTTTGCATAAAATGCTTAACCTGAGCGAACATTCCATGTGCCGAGTCCGTGTAGCTGTGCACAGCTAATTTATTCGCTTCCAATAGACCCCAATAGCATCTGTGTACAGCTTCAAATTAGCTGTCTGGGGAGAAGTTAGAATAACGACACACTCCTCTTCATCCACAGTATGGAGGGCTATGACCTCCTGGCATAGTGCTAATGCATTTTTCACATTCCAGAAATGGGAAAGTTCAGGACGCAGAACGCCATTTTCGACACAGTGGCCCTCACTGTGTTTGCATAAAATGCTTAACCTGAGCGAACATTCCATGTGCCGAGTCCGTGTAGCTGTGCACAGCTAATTTATTCGCTTCCAATAGACCCCAATGGCATCTGTGTACAGCTTCAAATTAGCTGTCTGGGGAGCAGCATAGCCATCCACAGTATGGAGGGCTATGACCTCCTGGCATAGTGCTAACGCATTTTTCACATTCCAGAAATGGGCAAGTTCAGGACGCAGGACGCCATTTTCGACACAGTGGCCCTCACTGTGTTTGCATAAAATGCTTAACCTGAGCGAACATTCCATGTGCCGAGTCCGTGTAGCTGTGCACAGCTAATTTATTCGCTTCCAATAGACCCCAATGGCATCTGTGTACAGCTTCAAATTAGCTGTCTGGGGAGCAGCATAGCCATCCACAGTATGGAGGGCTATGACCTCCTGGCATAGTGCTAACGCATTTTTCACATTCCAGAAATGGGCAAGTTCAGGACGCAGGACGCCATTTTCGACACAGTGGCCCTCACTGTGTTTGCATAAAATGCTTAACCTGAGCGAACATTCCATGTGCCGAGTCCGTGTAGCTGTGCACAGCTAATTTATTCGCTTCCAATAGACCCCAATGGCATCTGTGTACAGCTTCAAATTAGCTGTCTGGGGAGCAGCATAGCCATCCACAGTATGGAGGGCTATGACCTCCTGGCATAGTGCTAACGCATTTTTCACGTTCCAGAAATGGGCAAGTTCAGGACGCAGGACGCCATTTTCGACACAGTGGCCCTCACTGTGTTTGCATAAAATGCTTAACCTGAGCGAACATTCCATGTGCCGAGTCCGTGTAGCTGTGCACAGCTAATTTATTCGCTTCCAATAGACCCCAATGGCATCTGTGTACAGCTTCAAATTAGCTGTCTGGGGAGCAGCATAGCCATCCACAGTATGGAGGGCTATGACCTCCTGGCATAGTGCTAACGCATTTTTCACATTCCAGAAATGGGCAAGTTCAGGACGCAGGACGCCATTTTCGACACAGTGGCCCTCACTGTGTTTGCATAAAATGCTTAACCTGAGCGAACATTCCATGTGCCGAGTCCGTGTAGCTGTGCACAGCTAATTTATTCGCTTCCAATAGACCCCAATGGCATCTGTGTACAGCTTCAAATTAGCTGTCTGGGGAGCAGCATAGCCATCCACAGTATGGAGGGCTATGACCTCCTGGCATAGTGCTAACGCATTTTTCATATTCCAGAAATGGGCAAGTTCAGGACGCAGGACGCCATTTTCGACACAGTGGCCCTCACTGTGTTTGCATAAAATGCTTAACCTGAGCGAACATTCCATGTGCCGAGTCCCCTAGCTGTGCACAGCTAATTTATTCGCTTCCAATAGACCCCAATGGCATCTGTGTACAGCTTCAAATTAGCTGTCTGGGGAGCAGCATAGCCATCCACAGTATGCAGGGCTATGACCTCCTGGCATAGTGCTAACGCATTTTTCACATTCCAGAAATGGGCAAGTTCAGGACGCAGGACGCCATTTTCGACACAGTGGCCCTCACTGTGTTTGCATAAAATGCTTAACCTGAGCGAACATTCCATGTGCCGAGTCCGTGTAGCTGTGCACAGCTAATTTATTCGCTTCCAATAGACCCCAATGGCATCTGTGTACAGCTTCAAATTAGCTGTCTGGGGAGCAGCATAGCCATCCACAGTATGCAGGGCTATGACCTCCTGGCATAGTGCTAACGCATTTTTCACATTCCAGAAATGGGCAAGTTCAGGACGCAGGACGCCATTTTCGACACAGTGGCCCTCACTGTGTTTGCATAAAATGCTTAACCTGAGCGAACATTCCATGTGCCGAGTCCCCTAGCTGTGCACAGCTAATTTATTCGCTTCCAATAGACCCCAATGGCATCTGTGTACAGCTTCAAATTAGCTGTCTGGGGAGCAGCATAGCCATCCACAGTATGGAGGGCTATGACCTCCTGGCATAGTGCTAACGCATTTTTCACATTCCAGAAATGGGCAAGTTCAGGACGCAGGATGCTATTTTCGACACAGTGGCCCTCACTGTGTTTGCATAAAATGCTTAACCTGAGCGAACATTCCATGTGCCGAGTCCGTGTAGCTGTGCACAGCTAATTTATTCGCTTCCAATAGACCCCAATGGCATCTGTGTACAGCTTCAAATTAGCTGTCTGGGGAGCAGCATAGCCATCCACAGTATGCAGGGCTATGACCTCCTGGCATAGTGCTAACGCATTTTTCACATTCCAGAAATGGGCAAGTTCAGGACGCAGGACGCCATTCTCGACACAGTGGCCCTCACTGTGTTTGCATAAAATGCTTAACCTGAGCGAACATTCCATGTGCCGAGTCCCCTAGCTGTGCACAGCTAATTTATTCGCTTCCAATAGACCCCAATGGCATCTGTGTACAGCTTCAAATTAGCTGTCTGGGGAGCAGCATAGCTATCCACAGTATGGAGGGCTATGACCTCCTGGCATAGTGCTAACGCATTTTTCACATTCCAGAAATGGGCAAGTTCAGGACGCAGGACGCCATTTTCGACACAGTGGCCCTCACTGTGTTTGCATAAAATGCTTAACCTGAGCGAACATTCCATGTGCCGAGTCCGTGTATCTGTGCACAGCTAATTTATTCGCTTCCAATAGACCCCAATGGCATCTGTGTACAGCTTCAAATTAGCTGTCTGGGGAGCAGCATAGCCATCCACAGTATGCAGGGCTATGACCTCCTGGCATAGTGCTAACGCATTTTTCACATTCCAGAAATGGGCAAGTTCAGGACGCAGGACGCCATTTTCGACACAGTGGCCCTCACTGTGTTTGCATAAAATGCTTAACCTGAGGGAACATTCCATGTGCCGAGTCCCCTAGCTGTGCACAGCTAATTTATTCGCTTCCAATAGACCCCAATGGCATCTGTGTACAGCTTCAAATTAGCTGTCTGGGGAGCAGCATAGCCATCCACAGTATGCAGGGCTATGACCTCCTGGCATAGTGCTAACGCATTTTTCACATTCCAGAAATGGGCAAGTTCAGGACGCAGGACGCCATTTTCGACACAGTGGCCCTCACTGTGTTTGCATAAAATGCTTAACCTGAGCGAACATTCCATGTGCCGAGTCCGTGTAGCTGTGCACAGCTAATTTATTCGCTTCCAATAGACCCCAATGGCATCTGTGTACAGCTTCAAATTAGCTGTCTGGGGAGCAGCATAGCCATCCACAGTATGCAGGGCTATGACCTCCTGGCATAGTGCTAACGCATTTGTCACATTCCAGAAATGGGCAAGTTCAGGACGCAGGACGCCATTTTCGACACAGTGGCCCTCACTGTGTTTGCATAAAATGCTTAACCTGAGCGAACATTCCATGTGCCGATTCCGTGTAGCTGTGCACAGCTAATTTATTCGCTTCCAATAGACCCCAATGGCATCTGTGTACAGCTTCAAATTAGCTGTCTGGGGAGCAGCATAGCCATCCACAGTATGGAGGGCAATGACCTCCTGGCATAGTGCTAACGCATTTTTCACATTCCAGAAATGGGCAAGTTCAGGACGCAGGACGCCATTTTCGACACAGTGGCCCTCACTGTGTTTGCATAAAATGCTTAACCTGAGCGAACATTCCATGTGCCGAGTCCCCTAGCTGTGCACAGCTAATTTATTCGCTTCCAATAGACCCCAATGGCATCTGTGTACAGCTTCAAATTAGCTGTCTGGGGAGCAGCATAGCCATCCACAGTATGCAGGGCTATGACCTCCTGGCATAGTGCTAACGCATTTTTCACATTCCAGAAATGGGCAAGTTCAGGACGCAGGACGCCATTTTCGACACAGTGGCCCTCACTGTGTTTGCATAAAATGCTTAACCTGAGCGAACATTCCATGTGCCGAGTCCGTGTAGCTGTGCACAGCTAATTTATTCGCTTCCAATAGACCCCAATGGCATCTGTGTACAGCTTCAAATTAGCTGTCTGGGGAGCAGCATAGCCATCCACAGTATGGAGGGCAATGACCTCCTGGCATAGTGCTAACGCATTTTTCACATTCCAGAAATGGGCAAGTTCAGGACGCAGGACGCCATTTTCGACACAGTGGCCCTCACTGTGTTTGCATAAAATGCTTAACCTGAGCGAACATTCCATGTGCCGAGTCCCCTAGCTGTGCACAGCTAATTTATTCGCTTCCAATAGACCCCAATGGCATCTGTGTACAGCTTCAAATTAGCTGTCTGGGGAGCAGCATAGCCATCCACAGTATGCAGGGCTATGACCTCCTGGCATAGTGCTAACGCATTTTTCACATTCCAGAAATGGGCAAGTTCAGGACGCAGGACGCCATTTTCGACACAGTGGCCCTCACTGTGTTTGCATAAAATGCTTAACCTGAGCGAACATTCCATGTGCCGAGTCCGTGTAGCTGTGCACAGCTAATTTATTCGCTTCCAATAGACCCCAATGGCATCTGTGTACAGCTTCAAATTAGCTGTCTGGGGAGCAGCATAGCCATCCACAGTATGGAGGGCTATGACCTCCTGGCATAGTGCTAACGCATTTTTCACATTCCAGAAATGGGCAAGTTCAGGACGCAGGACGCCATTTTCGACACAGTGGCCCTCACTGTGTTTGCATAAAATGCTTAACCTGAGCGAACATTCCATGTGCCGAGTCCCCTAGCTGTGCACAGCTAATTTATTCGCTTCCAATAGACCCCAATGCCATCTGTGTACAGCTTCAAATTAGCTGTCTGGGGAGCAGCATAGCCATCCACAGTATGCAGGGCTATGACCTCCTGTCATAGTGCTAACGTATTTTTCACATTCCAGAAATGGGCAAGTTCAGGACGCAGGACGCCATTTTCGACACAGTGGCCCTCACTGTGTTTGCATAAAATGCTTAACCTGAGGGAACATTCCATGTGCCGAGTCCGTGTAGCTGTGCACAGCTAATTTATTCGCTTCCAATAGACCCCAATGGCATCTGTGTACAGCTTCAAATTAGCTGTCTGGGGAGCAGCATAGCCATCCACAGTATGGAGGGCTATGACCTCCTGGCATAGTGCTAACGCATTTTTTACATTCCAGAAATGGGTAAGTTCAGGACGCAGGACGCCATTTTCGACACAGTGGCCCTCACTGTGTTTGCATAAAATGCTTAACCTGAGCGAACATTCCATGTGCCGAGTCCCCTAGCTGTGCACAGCTAATTTATTCGCTTCCAATAGACCCCAATGGCATCTGTGTACAGCTTCAAATTAGCTGTCTGGGGAGCAGCATAGCCATCCACAGTATGGAGGGCTATGACCTCCTGGCATAGTGCTAACGCATTTTTCACATTCCAGAAATGGGCAAGTTCAGGACACAGGACGCCATTTTCGACACAGTGGCCCTCACTGTGTTTGCATAAAATGCTTAACCTGAGCGAACATTCCATGTGCCGAGTCCGTGTAGCTGTGCACAGCTAATTTATTCGCTTCCAATAGACCCCAATGGCATCTGTGTACAGCTTCAAATTAGCTGTCTGGGGAGCAGCATAGCCATCCACAGTATGGAGGGCTATGACCTCCTGGCATAGTGCTAACGCATTTTTCACATTCCAGAAATGGGCAAGTTCAGGACGCAGGACGCCATTTTCGACACAGTGGCCCTCACTGTGTTTGCATAAAATGCTTAACCTGAGCGAACATTCCATGTGCCGAGTCCCCTAGCTGTGCACAGCTAATTTATTCGCTTCCAATAGACCCCAATGGCATCTGTGTACAGCTTCAAATTAGCTGTCTGGTTAGCAGCATAGCCATCCACAGTATGCAGGGCTATGACCTCCTGGCATAGTGCTAACGCATTTTTCACATTCCAGAAATGGGCAAGTTCAGGACGCAGGACGCCATTTTCGACACAGTGGCCCTCACTGTGTTTGCATAAAATGCTTAACCTGAGCGAACATTCCATGTGCCGAGTCCGTGTAGCTGTGCACAGCTAATTTATTCGCTTCCAATTGACCCCAATGGCATCTGTGTACAGCTTCAAATTAGCTGTCTGGGGAGCAGCATAGCCATCCACAGTATGGAGGGCTATGACCTCCTGGCATAGTGCTAACGCATTTTTCACATTCCAGAAATGGGCAAGTTCAGGACGCAGGACGCCATTTTCGACACAGTGGCCCTCACTGTGTTTGCATAAAATGCTTAACCTGAGCGAACATTCCATGTGCCGAGTCCCCTAGCTGTGCACAGCTAATTTATTCGCTTCCAATAGACCCCAATGGCATCTGTGTACAGCTTCAAATTAGCTGTCTGGGGAGCAGCATAGCCATCCACAGTATGCAGGGCTATGACCTCCTGGCATAGCGCTAACGCATTTTTCACATTCCAGAAATGGGCAAGTTCAGGATGCAGGACGCCATTTTCGACACAGTGGCCCTCACTGTGTTTGCATAAAATGCTTAACCTGAGCGAACATTCCATGTGCCGAGTCCGTGTAGCTGTGCACAGCTAATTTATTCGCTTCCAATAGACCCCAATGGCATCTGTGTACAGCTTCAAATTAGCTGTCTGGGGAGCAGCATAGCCATCCACAGTATGGAGGGCTATGACCTCCTGGCATAGTGCTAACGCATTTTTCACATTCCAGAAATGGGCAAGTTCAGGACGCAGGACGCCATTTTCGACACAGTGGCCCTCACTGTGTTTGCATAAAATGCTTAACCTGAGCGAACATTCCATGTGCCGAGTCCCCTAGCTGTGCACAGCTAATTTATTCGCTTCCAATAGACCCCAATGGCATCTGTGTACAGCTACAAATTAGCTGTCTGGGGAGCAGCATAGCCATCCACAGTATGCAGGGCTATGACCTCCTGGCATAGTGCTAACGCATTTTTCACATTCCAGAAATGGGCAAGTTCAGGACGCAGGACGCCATTTTCGACACAGTGGCCCTCACTGTGTTTGCATAAAATGCTTAACCTGAGCGAACATTCCATGTGCCGAGTCCGTGTAGCTGTGCACAGCTAATTTATTCGCTTCCAGTAGACCCCAATGGCATCTGTGTACAGCTTCAAATTAGCTGTCTGGGGAGCAGCATAGCCATCCACAGTATGGAGGGCAATGACCTCCTGGCATAGTGCTAACGCATTTTTCACATTCCAGAAATGGGCAAGTTCAGGACGCAGGACGCCATTTTCGACACAGTGGCCCTCACTGTGTTTGCATAAAATGCTTAACCTGAGCGAACATTCCATGTGCCGAGTCCGTGTAGCTGTGCACAGCTAATTTATTCGCTTCCAATAGACCCCAATGGCATCTGTGTACAGCTTCAAATTAGCTGTCTGGGGAGCAGCATAGCCATCCACAGTATGGAGGGCTATGACCTCCTGTCATAGTGCTAACGCATTTTTCACATTCCAGAAATGGGCAAGTTCAGGACGCAGGACGCCATTTTCGACACAGTGGCCCACACTGTGTTTGCATAAAATGCAAACACAGTGGCCCTCACTGTGTTTGCATAAAATGCTTAACCTGAACGAACATTCCATGTGCCGAGTCCGTGTAGCTGTGCACAGCTAATTTATTCGCTTCCAATAGACCCCAATGGCATCTGTGTACAGCTTCAAATTAGCTGTCTGGGGAGCAGCATAGCCATCCACAGTATGCAGGGCTATGACCTCCTGGCATAGTGCTAACGCATTTTTCACATTCCAGAAATGGGCAAGTTCAGGACGCAGGACGCCATTTTCGACACAGTGGCCCTCACTGTGTTTGCATAAAATGCTTAACCTGAGCGAACATTCCATGTGCCGAGTCCGTGTAGCTGTGCACAGCTAATTTATTCACTTCCAATAGACCCCAATGGCATCTGTGTACAGCTTCAAATTAGCTGTCTGGGGAGCAGCATAGCCATCCACAGTAAGGAGGGCTATGACCTCCTGGCATAGAGCTAACGCATTTTTCACATTCCAGAAATGGGCAAGTTCAGGACGCAGGACGCCATTTTCGACACAGTGGCCCTCACTGTGTTTGCATAAAATGCTTAACCTGAGCGAACATTCCATGTGCCGAGTCCGTGTAGCTGTGCACAGCTAATTTATTCGCTTCCAATAGACCCCAATGGCATCTGTGTACAGCTTCAAATTTGCTGTCTGGGGAGCAGCATAGCCATCCACAGTATGCAGGGCTATGACCTTTTGGCATAGTGCTAACGCATTTTTCACATTCCAGAAATGGGCAAGTTCAGGACGCAGGACGCCATTTTCGACACAGTGGCCCTCACTGTGTTTGCATAAAATGCTTAACCTGAGCGAACATTCCATGTGCCGAGTCCCCTAGCTGTGCACAGCTAATTTATTCGCTTCCAATAGACCCCAATGCCATCTGTGTACAGCTTCAAATTAGCTGTCTGGGGAGCAGCATAGCCATCCACAGTATGCAGGGCTATGACCTCCTGGCATAGTGCTAACGCATTTGTCACATTCCAGAAATGGGCAAGTTCAGGACGCAGGACGCCATTTTCGACACAGTGGCCCTCACTGTGTTTGCAAGTTCAGGACGCAGGACGCCATTTTCGACACAGTGGCCCTCACTGTGTTTGCATAAAATGCTTAACCTGAGCGAACATTCCATGTGCCGAGTCCCCTAGCTGTGCACAGCTAATTTATTCGCTTCCAATAGACCCCAATGCCATCTGTGTACAGCTTCAAATTAGCTGTCTGGGGAGCAGCATAGCCATCCACAGTATGCAGGGCTATGACCTCCTGGCATAGTGCTAACGCATTTGTCACATTCCAGAAATGGGCAAGTTCAGGACGCAGGACGCCATTTTCGACACAGTGGCCCTCACTGTGTTTGCATAAAATGCTTAACCTGAGCGAACATTCCATGTGCCGAGTCCGTGTAGCTGTGCACAGCTAATTTATTCGCTTCCAATAGACCCCAATGGCATCTGTGTACAGCTTCAAATTAGCTGTCTGGGGAGCAGCATAGCCATCCACAGTATGGAGGGCTGTGACCTCCTGGCATAGTGCTAACGCATTTGTCACATTCCAGAAATGGAAAAGTTCAGGACGAAGGACGCCATTTTCGACACAGTGGCCCTCACTGTGTTTGCATAAAATGCTTAACCTGAGCGAACATTCCATGTGCCGAGTCCGTGTAGCTGTGCACAGCTAATTTATTCGCTTCCAATAGACCCCAATGGCATCTGTGTACAGCTTCAAATTAGCTGTCTGGGGAGCAGCATAGCCATCCACAGTATGGAGGGCTATGACCTCCTGGCATAGTGCTAACGCATTTTTCACATTCCAGAAATGGGCAAGTTCAGGACGCAGGACGCCATTTTCGACACAGTGGCCCTCACTGTGTTTGCATAAAATGCTTAACCTGAGCGAACATTCCATGTGCCGAGTCCGTGTAGCTGTGCACAGCTAATTTATTCGCTTCCAATAGACCCCAATGGCATCTGTGTACAGCTTCAAATTAGCTGTCTGGGGAGCAGCATAGCCATCCACAGTATGCAGGGCTATGACCTCCTGGCATAGTGCTAACGCATTTTTCACATTCCAGAAATGGGCAAGTTCAGGACGCAGGACGCCATTTTCGACACAGTGGCCCTCACTGTGTTTGCATAAAATGCTCAACCTGAGCGAACATTCCATGTGCCGAGTCCGTGTAGCTGTGCACAGCTAATTTATTCGCTTCCAATAGACCCCAATGGCATCTGTGTACAGCTTCAAATTAGCTGTCTGGGGAGCAGCATAGCCATCCACAGTATGGAGGGCTATGACCTCCTGGCATAGTGCTAACGCATTTTTCACATTCCAGAAATGGGCAAGTTCAGGACGCAGGACGCCATTTTCGACACAGTGGCCCTCACTGTGTTTGCATAAAATGCTTAACCTGAGCGAACATTCCATGTGCCGAGTCCCCTAGCTGTGCACAGCTAATTTATTCGCTTCCAATAGACCCCAATGGCATCTGTGTACGGCTTCAAATTAGCTGTCTGGGGAGCAGCATAGCCATCCACAGTATGCAGGGCTATGACCTCCTGGCATAGTGCTAACGCATTTGTCACATTCCAGAAATGGGCAAGTTCAGGACGCAGGACGCCATTTTCGACACAGTGGCCCTCACTGTGTTTGCATAAAATGCTTAACCTGAGCGAACATTCCATGTGCCGAGTCCCCTAGCTGTGCACAGCAAATTTATTCGCTTCCAATAGACCCCAATGGCATCTGTGTACAGCTTCAAATTAGCTGTCTGGGGAGCAGCATAGCCATCCACAGTATGGAGGGCTATGACCTCCTGGCATAGTGCTAACGCATTTTTCACATTCCAGAAATGGGCAAGTTCAGGACGCAGGACGCCATTTTCGACACAGTGGCCCTGACTGTGTTTGCATAAAATGCGTAACCTGAGCGAACATTCCATGTGCCGAGTCCCCTAGCTGTGCACAGCTAATTTATTCGCTTCCAATAGACCCCAATGGCATCTGTGTACAGCTTCAAATTAGCTGTCTGGGGAGCAGCATAGCCATCCACAGTATGGAGGGCTATGACCTCCTGGCATAGTGCTAACGCATTTTTCACATTCCAGAAATGGGCAAGTTCAGGACGCAGGACGCCATTTTCGACACAGTGGCCCTCACTGTGTTTGCATAAAATGCTTAACCTGAGCGAACATTCCATGTGCCGAGTCCCCTAGCTGTGCACAGCTAATTTATTCGCTTCCAATAGACCCCAATGGCATCTGTGTACAGCTTCAAATTAGCTGTCTGGGGAGCAGCATAGCCATCCACAGTATGCAGGGCTATGACCTCCTGGCATAGTGCTAACGCATTTTTCACATTCCAGAAATGGGCAAGTTCAGGACGCAGGACGCCATTTTCGACACAGTGGCCCTCACTGTGTTTGCATAAAATGCTTAACCTGAGCGAACATTCCATGTGCCGAGTCCCCTAGCTGTGCACAGCTAATTTATTCGCTTCCAATAGACCCCAATGGCATCTGTGTACGGCTTCAAATTAGCTGTCTGGGGAGCAGCATAGCCATCCACAGTATGCAGGGCTATGACCTCCTGGCATAGTGCTAACGCATTTGTCACATTCCAGAAATGGGCAAGTTCAGGACGCAGGACGCCATTTTCGACACAGTGGCCCTCACTGTGTTTGCATAAAATGCTTAACCTGAGCGAACATTCCATGTGCCGAGTCCCCTAGCTGTGCACAGCTAATTTATTCGCTTCCTATAGACCCCAATGGCATCTGTGTACAGCTTCAAATTAGCTGTCTGGGGAGCAGCATAGCCATCCACAGTATGGAGGGCTATGACCTCCTGGCATAGTGCTAACGCATTTTTCACATTCCAGAAATGGGCAAGTTCAGGACGCAGGACGCCATTTTCGACACAGTGGCCCTCACTGTGTTTGCATAAAATGCTTAACCTGAGCGAACATTCCATGTGCCGAGTCCCCTAGCTGTGCACAGCTAATTTATTCGCTTCCAATAGACCCCAATGGCATCTGTGTACAGCTTCAAATTAGCTGTCTGGGGAGCAGCATAGCCATCCACAGTATGGAGGGCTATGACCTCCTGGCATAGTGCTAACGCATTTTTCACATTCCAGAAATGGGCAAGTTCAGGACGCAGGACGCCATTTTCGACACAGTGGCCCTCACTGTGTTTGCATAAAATGCTTAACCTGAGCGAACATTCCATGTGCCGAGTCCCCTAGCTGTGCACAGCAAATTTATTCGCTTCCAATAGACCCCAATGGCATCTGTGTACAGCTTCAAATTAGCTGTCTGGGGAGCAGCATAGCCATCCACAGTATGGAGGGCTATGACCTCCTGGCATAGTGCTAACGCATTTTTCACATTCCAGAAATGGGCAAGTTCAGGACGCAGGACGCCATTTTCGACACAGTGGCCCTGACTGTGTTTGCATAAAATGCGTAACCTGAGCGAACATTCCATGTGCCGAGTCCCCTAGCTGTGCACAGCTAATTTATTCGCTTCCAATAGACCCCAATGGCATCTGTGTACAGCTTCAAATTAGCTGTCTGGGGAGCAGCATAGCCATCCACAGTATGGAGGGCTATGACCTCCTGGCATAGTGCTAACGCATTTTTCACATTCCAGAAATGGGCAAGTTCAGGACGCAGGACGCCATTTTCGACACAGTGGCCCTCACTGTGTTTGCATAAAATGCTTAACCTGAGCGAACATTCCATGTGCCGAGTCCCCTAGCTGTGCACAGCTAATTTATTCGCTTCCAATAGACCCCAATGGCATCTGTGTACAGCTTCAAATTAGCTGTCTGGGGAGCAGCATAGCCATCCACAGTATGCAGGGCTATGACCTCCTGGCATAGTGCTAACGCATTTTTCACATTCCAGAAATGGGCAAGTTCAGGACGCAGGACGCCATTTTCGACACAGTGGCCCTCACTGTGTTTGCATAAAATGCTTAACCTGAGCGAACATTCCATGTGCCGAGTCCCCTAGCTGTGCACAGCTAATTTATTCGCTTCCAATAGACCCCAATGGCATCTGTGTACGGCTTCAAATTAGCTGTCTGGGGAGCAGCATAGCCATCCACAGTATGCAGGGCTATGACCTCCTGGCATAGTGCTAACGCATTTGTCACATTCCAGAAATGGGCAAGTTCAGGACGCAGGACGCCATTTTCGACACAGTGGCCCTCACTGTGTTTGCATAAAATGCTTAACCTGAGCGAACATTCCATGTGCCGAGTCCCCTAGCTGTGCACAGCAAATTTATTCGCTTCCAATAGACCCCAATGGCATCTGTGTACAGCTTCAAATTAGCTGTCTGGGGAGCAGCATAGCCATCCACAGTATGGAGGGCTATGACCTCCTGGCATAGTGCTAACGCATTTTTCACATTCCAGAAATGGGCAAGTTCAGGACGCAGGACGCCATTTTCGACACAGTGGCCCTGACTGTGTTTGCATAAAATGCGTAACCTGAGCGAACATTCCATGTGCCGAGTCCCCTAGCTGTGCACAGCTAATTTATTCGCTTCCAATAGACCCCAATGGCATCTGTGTACAGCTTCAAATTAGCTGTCTGGGGAGCAGCATAGCCATCCACAGTATGGAGGGCTATGACCTCCTGGCATAGTGCTAACGCATTTTTCACATTCCAGAAATGGGCAAGTTCAGGACGCAGGACGCCATTTTCGACACAGTGGCCCTCACTGTGTTTGCATAAAATGCTTAACCTGAGCGAACATTCCATGTGCCGAGTCCCCTAGCTGTGCACAGCTAATTTATTCGCTTCCAATAGACCCCAATGGCATCTGTGTACAGCTTCAAATTAGCTGTCTGGGGAGCAGCATAGCCATCCACAGTATGCAGGGCTATGACCTCCTGGCATAGTGCTAACGCATTTTTCACATTCCAGAAATGGGCAAGTTCAGGACGCAGGACGCCATTTTCGACACAGTGGCCCTCACTGTGTTTGCATAAAATGCTTAACCTGAGCGAACATTCCATGTGCCGAGTCCCCTAGCTGTGCACAGCTAATTTATTCGCTTCCAATAGACCCCAATGGCATCTGTGTACGGCTTCAAATTAGCTGTCTGGGGAGCAGCATAGCCATCCACAGTATGCAGGGCTATGACCTCCTGGCATAGTGCTAACGCATTTGTCACATTCCAGAAATGGGCAAGTTCAGGACGCAGGACGCCATTTTCGACACAGTGGCCCTCACTGTGTTTGCATAAAATGCTTAACCTGAGCGAACATTCCATGTGCCGAGTCCCCTAGCTGTGCACAGCTAATTTATTCGCTTCCAATAGACCCCAATGGCATCTGTGTACAGCTTCAAATTAGCTGTCTGGGGAGCAGCATAGCCATCCACAGTATGGAGGGCTATGACCTCCTGGCATAGTGCTAACGCATTTTTCACATTCCAGAAATGGGCAAGTTCAGGACGCAGGACGCCATTTTCGACACAGTGGCCCTCACTGTGTTTGCATAAAATGCTTAACCTGAGCGAACATTCCATGTGCCGAGTCCCCTAGCTGTGCACAGCTAATTTATTCGCTTCCAATAGACCCCAATGGCATCTGTGTACAGCTTCAAATTAGCTGTCTGGGGAGCAGCATAGCCATCCACAGTATGGAGGGCTATGACCTCCTGGCATAGTGCTAACGCATTTTTCACATTCCAGAAATGGGCAAGTTCAGGACGCAGGACGCCATTTTCGACACAGTGGCCCTCACTGTGTTTGCATAAAATGCTTAACCTGAGCGAACATTCCATGTGCCGAGTCCCCTAGCTGTGCACAGCTAATTTATTCGCTTCCAATAGACCCCAATGGCATCTGTGTACAGCTTCAAATTAGCTGTCTGGGGAGCAGCATAGCCATCCACAGTATGGAGGGCTATGACCTCCTGGCATAGTGCTAACGCATTTTTCACATTCCAGAAATGGGCAAGTTCAGGACGCAGGACGCCATTTTCGACACAGTGGCCCTCACTGTGTTTGCATAAAATGCGTAACCTGAGCGAACATTCCATGTGCCGAGTCCCCTAGCTGTGCACAGCTAATTTATTCGCTTCCAATAGACCCCAATGGCATCTGTGTACGGCTTCAAATTAGCTGTCTGGGGAGCAGCATAGCCATCCACAGTATGCAGGGCTATGACCTCCTGGCATAGTGCTAACGCATTTTTCACATTCCAGAAATGGGCAAGTTCAGGTCGCAGGACGCCATTTTCGACACAGTGGCCCTCACTGTGTTTGCATAAAATGCTTAACCTGAGCGAACATTCCATGTGCCGAGTCCGTGTAGCTGTGCACAGCTAATTTATTCGCTTCCAATAGACCCCAATGGCATCTGTGTACAGCTTCAAATTAGCTGTCTGGGGAGCAGCATAGCCATCCACAGTATGGAGGGCTATGACCTCCTGGCATAGTGCTAACGCATTTTTCACATTCCAGAAATGGGCAAGTTCAGGACGCAGGACGCCATTTTCGACACAGTGGCCCTCACTGTGTTTGCATAAAATGCTTAACCTGAGCGAACATTCCATGTGCCGAGTCCGTGTAGCTGTGCACAGCTAATTTATTTGCTTCCAAGAGACCCCAATGGCATCTGTGTACAGCTTCAAATTAGCTGTCTGGGGAGCAGCATAGCCATCCACAGTATGCAGGGCTATGACCTCCTGGCATAGTGCTAACGCATTTTTCACATTCCAGAAATGGGCAAGTTCAGGACGCAGGACGCCATTTTCGACACAGTGGCCCTCACTGTGTTTGCATAAAATGCTTAACCTGAGCGAACATTCCATGTGCCGAGTCCGTGTAGCTGTGCACAGCTAATTTATTCGCTTCCAATAGACCCCAATGGCATCTGTGTACAGCTTCAAATTAGCTGTCTGGGGAGCAGCATAGCCATCCACAGTATGGAGGGCTATGACCTCCTGGCATAGTGCTAACGCATTTTTCACATTCCAGAAATGGGCAAGTTCAGGACGCAGGACGCCATTTTCGACACAGTGGCCCTCACTGTGTTTGCATAAAATGCTTAACCTGAGCGAACATTCCATGTGCCGAGTCCGTGTAGCTGTGCACAGCTAATTTATTCGCTTCCAATAGACCCCAATGGCATCTGTGTACAGCTTCAAATTAGCTGTCTGGGGAGCAGCATAGCCATCCACAGTATGGAGCGCTATGACCTTCTGGCATAGTGCTAACGCATTTTTCACATTCCAGAAATGGGCAAGTTCAGGACGCAGGACGCCATTTTCGACACAGTGGCCCTGACTGTGTTTGCATAAAATGCGTAACCTGAGCGAACATTCCATGTGCCGAGTCCCCTAGCTGTGCACAGCTAATTTATTCGCTTCCAATAGACCCCAATGGCATCTGTGTACGGCTTCAAATTAGCTGTCTGTGGAGCAGCATAGCCATCCACAGTATGCAGGGCTATGACCTTCTGGCATAGTGCTAACGCATTTTTCACATTCCAGAAATGGGCAAGTTCAGGACGCAGGACGCCATTTTCGACACAGTGGCCCTCACTGTGTTTGCATAAAATGCTTAACCTGAGCGAACATTCCATGTGCCGAGTCCATGTAGCTGTGCACAGCTAATTTATTCGCTTCCAATAGACCCCAATGGCATCTGTGTACAGCTTCAAATTAGCTGTCTGGGGAGCAGCATAGCCATCCACAATATGCAGGGCTATGACCTCCTGGCATAGTGCTAACGCATTTTTCACATTCCAGAAATGGGCAACTTCAGGACGCAGGACGCCATTTTCGACACAGTGGCCCTCACTGTCTTTGCATACAATGCGTAACCTGAGCGAACATTCCATGTGCCGAGTCCCCTAGCTGTGCACAGCTAATTTATTCGCTTCCAATAGACCCCAATGGCATCTGTGTACAGCTTCAAATTAGCTGTCTGGGGAGCAGCATAGCCATCCACAGTATGCAGGGCTATGACCTCCTGGCATAGTGCTAACGCATTTGTCACATTCCAGAAATGGGCAAGTTCAGGAGGCAGGACGCCATTTTCGACACAGTGGCCCTCACTGTGTTTGCATAAAATGCTTAACCTGAGCGAACATTCCATGTGCCGAGTCCGTGTAGCTGTGCACAGCTAATTTATTCGCTTCCAATAGACCCCAATGGCATCTGTGTACAGCTTCAAATTAGCTGTCTGGGGAGCAGCATAGCCATCCACAGTATGCAGGGCTATGACCTCCTGGCATAGTGCTAACGCATTTGTCACATTCCAGAAATGGGCAAGTTCAGGACGCAGGACGCCATTTTCGACACAGTGGCCCTCACTGTGTTTGCATAAAATGCTTAACCTGAGCGAACATTCCATGTGCCGAGTCCGTGTAGCTGTGCACAGCTAATTTATTCGCTTCCAATAAACCCCAATGGCATCTGTGTACAGCTTCAAATTAGCTGTCTGGGGAGCAGCATAGCCATCCACAGTATGGAGGGCTATGACCTCCTGGCATAGTGCTAACGCATTTTTCACATTCCAGAAATGGGCAAGTTCAGGACGCAGGACGCCATTTTCGACACAGTGGCCCTCACTGTGTTTGCATAAAATGCTTAACCTCAGCGAACATTCCATGTGCCGAGTCCGTGTAGCTGTGCACAGCTAATTTATTCGCTTCCAATAGACCCCAATGGCATCTGTGTACAGCTTCAAATTAGCTGTCTGGGGAGCAGCATAGCCATCCACAGTATGCAGGGCTATGACCTCCTGGCATAGTGCTAACGCATTTGTCACATTCCAGAAATGGGCAAGTTCAGGTCGCAGGACGCCTTTTTCGACACAGTGGCCCTCACTGTGTTTGCATAAAATGCTTAACCTGAGCGAACATTCCATGTGCCGAGTCCGTGTAGCTGTGCACAGCTAATTTATTCGCTTCCAATAGACCCCAATGGCATCTGTGTACAGCTTCAAATTAGCTGTCTGGGGAGCAGCATAGCCATCCACAGTATGGAGGGCTATGACCTCCTGGCATAGTGCTAACACATTTTTCACATTCCAGAAATGGGCAAGTTCAGGACGCAGGACGCCATTTTCGACACAGTGGCCCTCACTGTGTTTACATAAAATGCTTAACCTGAGCGAACATTCCATGTGCCGAGTCCGTGTAGCTGTGCACAGCTAATTTATTCGCTTCCAATAGACCCCAATGGCATCTGTGTACAGCTTCAAATTAGCTGTCTGGGGAGCAGCATAGCCATCCACAGTATGCAGGGCTATGACCTCCTGGCATAGTGCTAACGCATTTTTCACATTCCAGAAATGGGCAAGTTCAGGACGCAGGACGCCATTTTCGACACAGTGGCCCTCACTGTGTTTGCATAAAATGCTTAACCTGAGCGAACATTCCATGTGCCGAGTCCGTGTAGCTGTGCACAGCTAATTTATTCGCTTCCAATAGACCCCAATGGCATCTGTGTACAGCTTCAAATTAGCTGTCTGGGGAGCAGCATAGCCATCCACAGTATGCAGGGCTATGACCTCCTGGCATAGTGCTAACGCATTTTTCACATTCCAGAAATGGGCAAGTTCAGGACGCAGGACGCCATTTTCGACACAGTGGCCCTGACTGTGTTTGCATAAAATGCTTAACCTGAGCGAACATTCCATGTGCCGAGTCCGTGTAGCTGTGCACAGCTAATTTATTCGCTTCCAATAGACCCCAATGGCATCTGTGTACAGCTTCAAATTAGCTGTCTGGGGAGCAGCATAGCCATCCACAGTATGGAGGGCTATGACCTCCTGGCATAGTGCTAACGCATTTTTCACATTCCAGATATGGGCAAGCTCAGGACGCAGGACGCCATTTTCGACACAGTGGCCCTGACTGTGTTTGCATAAAATGCGTAACCTGAGCGAACATTCCATGTGCCGAGTCCCCTAGCTGTGCACAGCTAATTTATTCGCTTCCAATAGACCCCAATGGCATCTGTGTACGGCTTCAAATTAGCTGTCTGGGGAGCAGCATAGCCATCCACAGTATGCAGGGCTATGACCTCCTGGCATAGTGCTAACGCATTTTTCACATTCCAGAAATGGGCAAGTTCAGGACGCAGGACGCCATTTTCGACACAGTGGCCCTCACTGTGTTTGCATAAAATGCTTAACCTGAATGAACATTCCATGTGCCGAGTCCGTGTAGCTGTGCACAGCTAATTTATTCGCTTCCAATAGACCCCAATGGCATCTGTGTACAGCTTCAAATTAGCTGTCTGGGGAGCAGCGTAGCCATCCACAGTATGGAGGGCTATGACCTCCTGGCATAGTGCTAACGCATTTTTCACATTCCAGAAATGGGCAAGTTCAGGACGCAGGACGCCATTTTCGACACAGTGGCCCTCACTGTGTTTGCATAAAATGCTTAACCTGAGCGAACATTCCATGTGCCGAGTCCGTGTAGCTGTGCACAGCTAATTTATTTGCTTCCAATAGACCCCAATGGCATCTGTGTACAGCTTCAAATTAGCTGTCTGGGGAGCAGCATAGCCATCCACAGTATGCAGGGCTATGACCTCCTGGCATAGTGCTAACGCATTTTTCACATTCCAGAAATGGGCAAGTTCAGGACGCAGGACGCCATTTTCGACACAGTGGCCCTCACTGTGTTTGCATAAAATGCTTAACCTGAGCGAACATTCCATGTGCCGAGTCCGTGTAGCTGTGCACAGCTAATTTATTCGCTTCCAATAGACCCCAATGGCATCTGTGTACAGCTTCAAATTAGCTGTCTGGGGAGCAGCATAGCCATCCACAGTATGGAGGGCTATGACCTCCTGGCATAGTGCTAACGCATTTTTCACATTCCAGAAATGGGCAAGTTCAGGACGCAGGACGCCATTTTCGACACAGTGGCCCTCACTGTGTTTCCATAAAATGCTTAACCTGAGCGAACATTCCATGTGCCGAGTCCGTGTAGCTGTGCACAGCTAATTTATTCGCTTCCAATAGACCCCAATGGCATCTGTGTACAGCTTCAAATTAGCTGTCTGGGAGCAGCATAGCCATCCACAGTATGGAGGGCTATGACCTCCTGGCATAGTGCTAACGCATTTTTCACATTCCAGAAATGGGCAAGTTCAGGACGCAGGACGCCATTTTCGACACAGTGGCCCTCACTGTGTTTGCATAAAATGCTTAACCTGAGCGAACATTCCATGTGCCGAGTCCGTGTAGCTGTGCACAGCTAATTTATTCGCTTCCAATAGACCCCAATGGCATCTGTGTACAGCTTCAAATTAGCTGTGTGGGGAGCAGCATAGCTATCCACAGTATGGAGGGCTATGACCTCCTGGCATAGTGCTAACGCATTTTTCACATTCCAGAAATGGGCAAGTTCAGGACGCAGGACGCCATTTTCGACACAGTGGCCCTCACTGTGTTTGCATAAAATGCTTAACCTGAGCGAACATTCCATGTGCCGAGTCCGTGTAGCTGTGCACAGCTAATTTATTCGCTTCCAATAGACCCCAATGGCATCTGTGTACAGCTTCAAATTAGCTGTCTGGGGAGCAGCATAGCCATCCACAGTATGCAGGGCTATGACCTCCTGGCATAGTGCTAACGCATTTTTCACATTCCAGAAATGGGCAAGTTCAGGACGCAGGACGCCATTTTCGACACAGTGGCCCTCACTGTGTTTGCATAAAATGCTTAACCTGAGCGAACATTCCATGTGCCGAGTCCGTGTAGCTGTGCACAGCTAATTTATTCGCTTCCAATAGACCCCAATGGCATCTGTGTACAGCTTCAAATTAGCTGTCTGGGGAGCAGCATAGCCATCCACAGTATGGAGGGCTATGACCTCCTGGCATAGTGCTAACGCATTTTTCACATTCCAGAAATGGGCAAGTTCAGGACGCAGGACGCCATTTTCGACACAGTGGCCCTCACTGTGTTTGCATAAAATGCTTAACCTGAGCGAACATTCCATGTGCCGAGTCCGTGTAGCTGTGCACAGCTAATTTATTCGCTTCCAATAGACCCCAATGGCATCTGCGTACAGCTTCAAATTAGCTGTCTGGGGAGCAGCATAGCCATCCACAGTATGCAGGGCTATGACCTCCTGGCATAGTGCTAACGCATTTTTCACATTCCAGAAATGGGCAAGTTCAGGACGCAGGACGCCATTTTCGACACAGTGGCCCTGACTGTGTTAGCATAAAATGCGTAACCTGAGCGAACATTCCATGTGCCGAGTCCGTGTAGCTGTGCACAGCTAATTTATTCGCTTCCAATAGACCCCAATGGCATCTGTGTACAGCTTCAAATTAGCTGTCTGGGGAGCAGCATAGCCATCCACAGTATGGAGGGCTATGACCTCCTGGCATAGTGCTAACGCATTTTTCACATTCCAGAAATGGGCAAGTTCAGGACGCAGGACGCCATTTTCGACAGAGTGGCCCTCACTGTGTTTTCATAAAATGCTTAACCTGAGCGAACATTCCATGTGCCGAGTCCGTGTAGCTGTGCACAGCTAATTTATTCGCTTCCAATAGACCCCAATGGCATCTGTGTACAGCTTCAAATTAGCTGTCTGGGGAGCAGCATAGCCATCCACTGTATGGAGGGCTATGACCTCCTGGCATAGTGCTAACGCATTTTTCACATTCCAGAAATGGGCAAGTTCAGGACGCAGGACGCCATTTTCGACACAGTGGCCCTCACTGTGTTTGCATAAAATGCTTAACCTGAGCGAACATTCCATGTGCCGAGTCCGTGTAGCTGTGCACAGCTAATTTATTCGCTTTCAATAGACCCCAATGGCATCTGTGTACAGCTTCAAATTAGCTGTCTGGGGAGCAGCATAGCCATCCACAGTATGGAGGGCTATGACCTCCTGGCATAGTGCTAACGCATTTTTCACATTCCAGAAATGGGCAAGTTCAGGACGCAGGACGCCATTTTCGACACAGTGGCCCTCACTGTGTTTGCATAAAATGCTTAACCTGAGCGAACATTCCATGTGCCGAGTCCGTGTAGCTGTGCACAGCTAATTTATTTGCTTCCAAGAGACCCCAATGGCATCTGTGTACAGCTTCAAATTAGCTGTCTGGGGAGCAGCATAGCCATCCACAGTATGCAGGGCTATGACCTCCTGGCATAGTGCTAACGCATTTTTCACATTCCAGAAATGGGCAAGTTCAGGACGCAGGACGCCATTTTCGACACAGTGGCCCTGACTGTGTTTGCATAAAATGCTTAACCTGAGCGAACATTCCATGTGCCGAGTCCGTGTAGCTGTGCACAGCTAATTTATTCGCTTCCAATAGACCCCAATGGCATCTGTGTACAGCTTCAAATTAGCTGTCTGGGGAGCAGCATAGCCATCCACAGTATGGAGGGCTATGACCTCCTGGCATAGTGCTAACGCATTTTTCACATTCCAGAAATGGGCAAGTTCAGGACGCAGGACGCCATTTTCGACACAGTGGCCCTCACTGAGTTTGCATAAAATGCTTAACCTGAGCGAACATTCCATGTGCCGAGTCCGTGTAGCTGTGCACAGCTAATTTATTCGCTTCCAATAGACCCCAATGGCATCTGTGTACAGCTTCAAATTAGCTGTCTGGGGAGCAGCATAGCCATCCACAGTATGGAGCGCTATGACCTCCTGGCATAGTGCTAACGCATTTTTCACATTCCAGAAATGGGCAAGTTCAGGACGCAGGACGCCATTTTCGACACAGTGGCCCTGACTGTGTTTGCATAAAATGCGTAACCTGAGCGAACATTCCATGTGCCGAGTCCCCTATCTGTGCACAGCTAATTTATTCGCTTCCAATAGACCCCAATGGCATCTGTGTACGGCTTCAAATTAGCTGTCTGGGGAGCAGCATAGCCATCCACAGTATGCAGGGCTATGACCTCCTGGCATAGTGCTAACGCATTTTTCACATTCCAGAAATGGGCAAGTTCAGGACGCAGGACGCCATTTTCGACACAGTGGCCCTCACTGTGTTTGCATAAAATGCTTAACCTGAGCGAACATTCCATGTGCCGAGTCCGTGTAGCTGTGCACAGCTAATTTATTCGCTTCCAATAGACCCCAATGGCATCTGTGTACAGCTTCAAATTAGCTGTCTGGGGAGCAGCATAGCCATCCACAATATGCAGGGCTATGACCTCCTGGCATAGTGCTAACGCATTTTTCACATTCCAGAAATGGGCAAGTTCAGGACGCAGGACGCCATTTTCGACACAGTGGCCCTCACTGTGTTTGCATAAAATGCTTAACCTGAGCGAATATTCCATGTGCCGAGTCCCCTAGCTGTGCACAGCTAATTTATTCGCTTCCAATAGACCCCAATGGCATCTGTGTACAGCTTCAAATTAGCTGTCTGGGGAGCAGCATAGCCATCCACAGTATGCAGGGCTATGACCTCCTAGCATAGTGCTAACGCATTTGTCACATTCCAGAAATGGGCAAGTTCAGGAGGCAGGACGCCATTTTCGACACAGTGGCCCTCACTGTGTTTGCATAAAATGCTTAACCTGAGCGAACATTCCATGTGCCGAGTCCGTGTAGCTGTGCACAGCTAATTTATTCGCTTCCAATAGACCCCAATGGCATCTGTGTACAGCTTCAAATTAGCTGTCTGGGGAGCAGCATAGCCATCCACAGTATGGAGGGCTATGACCTCCTGGCATAGTGCTAACGCATTTTTCACATTCCAGAAATGGGCAAGTTCAGGACGCAGGACGCCATTTTCGACACAGTGGCCCTCACTGTGTTTGCATAAAATGCTTAACCTGAGCGAACATTCCATGTGCCGAGTCCGTGTAGCTGTGCACAGCTAATTTATTCGCTTCCAATAGACCCCAATGGCATCTGTGTACAGCTTCAAATTAGCTGTCTGGGGAGCAGCATAGCCATCCACAGTATGGAGGGCTATGACCTCCTGGCATAGTGCTAACGCATTTTTCACATTCCAGAAATGGGCAAGTTCAGGACGCAGGACGCCATTTTCGACACAGTGGCCCTCACTGTGTTTGCATAAAATGCTTAACCTGAGCGAACATTCCATGTGCCGAGTCCGTGTAGCTGTGCACAGCTAATTTATTCGCTTCCAATAGACCCCAATGGCATCTGTGTACAGCTTCAAATTAGCTGTCTGGGGAGCAGCATAGCCATCCACAGTATGCAGGGCTATGACCTCCTGGCATAGTGCTAACGCATTTGTCACATTCCAGAAATGGGCAAGTTCAGGTCGCAGGACGCCATTTTCGACACAGTGGCCCTCACTGTGTTTGCATAAAATGCTTAACCTGAGCGAACATTCCATGTGCCGAGTCCGTGTAGCTGTGCACAGCTAATTTATTCGCTTCCAATAGACCCCAATGGCATCTGTGTACAGCTTCAAATTAGCTGTCTGGGGAGCAGCATAGCCATCCAGAGTATGGAGGGCTATGACCTCCTGGCATAGTGTTAACGCATTTTTCACATTCCAGAAATGGGCAAGTTCAGGACGCAGGACGCCATTTTCGACACAGTGGCCCTCACTGTGTTTTCATAAAATGCTTAACCTGAGCGAACATTCCATGTGCCGAGTCCGTGTAGCTGTGCACAGCTAATTTATTCGCTTCCAATAGACCCCAATGGCATCTGTGTACAGCTTCAAATTAGCTGTCTGGGGAGCAGCATAGCCATCCACAGTATGGAGGGCTATGACCTCCTGGCATAGTGCTAACGCATTTTTCACATTCCAGAAATGGGCAAGTTCAGGACGCAGGACGCCATTTTCGACACAGTGGCCCTCACTGTGTTTGCATAAAATGCTTAACCTGAGCGAACATTCCATGTGCCGAGTCCGTGTAGCTGTGCACAGCTAATTTATTCGCTTCCAATAGACCCCAATGGCATCTGTGTACAGCTTCAAATTAGCTGTCTGGGGAGCAGCATAGCCATCCACAGTATGGAGGGCTATGACCTCCTGGCATAGTGCTAACGCATTTGTCACATTCCAGAAATGGGCAAGTTCAGGACGCAGGACGCCATTTTCGACACAGTGGCCCTCACTGTGTTTGCATAAAATGCTTAACCTGAGCGAACATTCCATGTGCCGAGTCCGTGTAGCTGTGCACAGCTAATTTATTTGCTTCCAAGAGACCCCAATGGCATCTGTGTACAGCTTCAAATTAGCTGTCTGGGGAGCAGCATAGCCATCCACAGTATGCAGGGCTATGACCTCCTGGCATAGTGCTAACGCATTTTTCACATTCCAGAAATGGGCAAGTTCAGGACGCAGGACGCCATTTTCGACACAGTGGCCCTCACTGTGTTTGCATAAAATGCTTAACCTGAGCGAACATTCCATGTGCCGAGTCCGTGTAGCTGTGCACAGCTAATTTATTCGCTTCCAATAGACCCCAATGGCATCTGTGTACAGCTTCAAATTAGCTGTCTGGGGAGCAGCATAGCCATCCACAGTATGGAGGGCTATGACCTCCTGGCATAGTGCTAACGCATTTTTCACATTCCAGAAATGGGCAAGTTCAGGACGCAGGACGCCATTTTCGACACAGTGGCCCTCACTGAGTTTGCATAAAATGCTTAACCTGAGCGAACATTCCATGTGCCGAGTCCGTGTAGCTGTGCACAGCTAATTTATTCGCTTCCAATAGACCCCAATGGCATCTGTGTACAGCTTCAAATTAGCTGTCTGGGGAGCAGCATAGCCATCCACAGTATGGAGCGCTATCACCTCCTGGCATAGTGCTAACGCATTTTTCACATTCCAGAAATGGGCAAGTTCAGGACGCAGGACGCCATTTTCGACACAGTGGCCCTGACTGTGTTTGCATAAAATGCGTAACCTGAGCGAACATTCCATGTGCCGAGTCCCCTATCTGTGCAAAGCTAATTTATTCGCTTCCAATAGACCCCAATGGCATCTGTGTACGGCTTCAAATTAGCTGTCTGGGGAGCAGCATAGCCATCCACAGTATGCAGGGCTATGACCTCCTGGCATAGTGCTAACGCATTTTTCACATTCCAGAAATGGGCAAGTTCAGGACGCAGGACGCCATTTTCGACACAGTGGCCCTCACTGTGTTTGCATAAAATGCTTAACCTGAGCGAACATTCCATGTGCCGAGTCCGTGTAGCTGTGCACAGCTAATTTATTCGCTTCCAATAGACCCCAATGGCATCTGTGTACAGCTTCAAATTAGCTGTCTGGGGAGCAGCATAGCCATCCACAATATGCAGGGCTATGACCTCCTGGCATACTGCTAACGCATTTTTCACATTCCAGAAATGGGCAAGTTCAGGACGCAGGACGCCATTTTCGACACAGTGGCCCTCACTGTGTTTGCATAAAATGCTTAACCTGAGCGAACATTCCATGTGCCGAGTCCCCTAGCTGTGCACAGCTAATTTATTCGCTTCCAATAGACCCCAATGGCATCTGTGTACAGCTTCAAATTAGCTGTCTGGGGAGCAGCATAGCCATCCACAGTATGCAGGGCTATGACCTCCTAGCATAGTGCTAACGCATTTGTCACATTCCAGAAATGGGCATATTCAGGAGGCAGGACGCCATTTTCGACACAGTGGCCCTCACTGTGTTTGCATAAAATGCTTAACCTGAGCGAACATTCCATGTGCCGAGTCCGTGTAGCTGTGCACAGCTAATTTATTCGCTTCCAATAGACCCCAATGGCATCTGTGTACAGCTTCAAATTAGCTGTCTGGGGAGCAGCATAGCCATCCACAGTATGGAGGGCTATGACCTCCTGGCATAGTGCTAACGCATTTTTCACATTCCAGAAATGGGCAAGTTCAGGACGCAGGACGCCATTTTCGACACAGTGGCCCTCACTGTGTTTGCATAAAATGCTTAACCTGAGCGAACATTCCATGTGCCGAGTCCGTGTAGCTGTGCACAGCTAATTTATTCGCTTCCAATAGACCCCAATGGCATCTGTGTACAGCTTCAAATTAGCTGTCTGGGGAGCAGCATAGCCATCCACAGTATGGAGGGCTATGACCTCCTGGCACAGTGCTAACGCATTTTTCACATTCCAGAAATGGGCAAGTTCAGGACGCAGGACGCCATTTTCGACACAGTGGCCCTCACTGTGTTTGCATAAAATGCTTAACCTGAGCGAACATTCCATGTGCCGAGTCCGTGTAGCTGTGCACAGCTAATTTATTCGCTTCCAATAGACCCCAATGGCATCTGTGTACAGCTTCAAATTAGCTGTCTGGGGAGCAGCATAGCCATCCACAGTATGCAGGGCTATGACCTCCTGGCATAGTGCTAACGCATTTGTCACATTCCAGAAATGGGCAAGTTCAGGTCGCAGGACGCCATTTTCGACACAGTGGCCCTCACTGTGTTTGCATAAAATGCTTAACCTGAGCGAACATTCCATGTGCCGAGTCCGTGTAGCTGTGCACAGCTAATTTATTCGCTTCCAATAGACCCCAATGGCATCTGTGTACAGCTTCAAATTAGCTGTCTGGGGAGCAGCATAGCCATCCAGAGTATGGAGGGCTATGACCTCCTGGCATAGTGCTAACGCATTTTTCACATTCCAGAAATGGGCAAGTTCAGGACGCAGGACGCCATTTTCGACACAGTGGCCCTCACTGTGTTTGCATAAAATGCTTAACCTGAGCGAACATTCCATGTGCCGAGTCCGTGTAGCTGTGCACAGCTAATTTATTCGCTTCCAATAGACCCCAATGGCATCTGTGTACAGCTTCAAATTAGCTGTCTGGGGAGCAGCATAGCCATCCACAGTATGCAGGGCTATGACCTCCTGGCATAGTGCTAACGCATTTTTCACATTCCAGAAATGGGCAAGTTCAGGACGCAGGACGCCATTTTCGACACAGTGGCCCTCACTGTGTTTGCATAAAATGCTTAACCTGAGCGAACATTCCATGTGCCGAGTCCGTGTAGCTGTGCACAGCTAATTTATTCGCTTCCAATAGACCCCAATGGCATCTGTGTACAGCTTCAAATTAGCTGTCTGGGGAGCAGCATAGCCATCCACAGTATGGAGGGCTATGACCTCCTGGCATAGTGCTAACGCATTTTTCACATTCCAGAAATGGGCAAGTTCAGGACGCAGGACGCCATTTTCGACACAGTGGCCCTCACTGTGTTTGCATAAAATGCTTAACCTGAGCGAACATTCCATGTGCCGAGTCCGTGTAGCTGTGCACAGCTAATTTATTTGCTTCCAATAGACCCCAATGGCATCTGTGTACAGCTTCAAATTAGCTGTCTGGGGAGCAGCATAGCCATCCACAGTATGCAGGGCTATGACCTCCTGGCATAGTGCTAACGCATTTTTCACATTCCAGAAATGGGCAAGTTCAGGACGCAGGACGCCATTTTCGACACAGTGGCCCTCACTGTGTTTGCATAAAATGCTTAACCTGAGCGAACATTCCATGTGCCGAGTCCGTGTAGCTGTGCACAGCTAATTTATTCGCTTCCAATAGACCCCAATGGCATCTGTGTACAGCTTCAAATTAGCTGTCTGGGGAGCAGCATAGCCATCCACAGTATGCAGGGCTATGACCTTCTGGCATAGTGCTAACGCATTTGTCACATTCCAGAAATGGGCAAGTTCAGGACGCAGGACGCCATTTTCGACACAGTGGCCCTCACTGTGTTTGCATAAAATGCTTAACCTGAGCGAACATTCCATGTGCCGAGTCCGTGTAGCTGTGCACAGCTAATTTATTCGCTTCCAATAGACCCCAATGGCATCTGTGTACAGCTTCAAATTAGCTGTCTGGGGAGCAGCATAGCCATCCACAGTATGGAGGGCTATGACCTCCTGGCATAGTGCTAACGCATTTTTCACATTCCAGAAATGGGCAAGTTCAGGACGCAGGACGCCATTTTCGACACAGTGGCCCTCACTGTGTTTGCATAAAATGCTTAACCTGAGCGAACATTCCATGTGCCGAGTCCGTGTAGCTGTGCACAGCTAATTTATTCGCTTCCAATACACCCCAATGGCATCTGTGTACAGCTTCAAATTAGCTGTCTGGGGAGCAGCATAGCCATCCACAGTATGCAGGGCTATGACCTCCTGGCATAGTGATAACGCATTTTTCACATTCCAGAAATGGGCAAGTTCAGGACGCAGGACGCCATTTTCGACACAGTGGCCCTCACTGTGTTTGCATAAAATGCTTAACCTGAGCGAACATTCCATGTGCCGAGTCCGTGTAGCTGTGCACAGCTAATTTATTCGCTTCCAATAGACCCCAATGGCATCTGTGTACAGCTTCAAATTAGCTGTCTGGGGAGCAGCATAGCCATCCACAGAATGCAGGGTATGACCTCCTGGCATAGTGCTAACGCATTTTTCACATTCCAGAAATGGGCAAGTTCAGGACGCAGGACGCCATTTTCGACACAGTGGCCCTCACTGTGTTTGCATAAAATGCTTAACCTGAGTGAACATTCCATGTGCCGAGTCCGTGTAGCTGTGCACAGCTAATTTATTCGCTTCCAATAGACCCCAATGGCATCTGTGTACAGCTTCAAATTAGCTGTCTGGGGAGCAGCATAGCCATCCACAGAATGGAGGGCTATGACCTCCTGGCATAGTGCTAACGCATTTTTCACATTCCAGAAATGGGCAAGTTCAGGACGCAGGACGCCATTTTCGACACAGTGGCCCTCACTGTGTTTGCATAAAATGCTTAACCTGAGCGAACATTCCATGTGCCGAGTCCGTGTAGCTGTGCACAGCTAATTTATTCGCTTCCAATAGACCCCAATGGCATCTGTGTACAGCTTCAAATTAGCTGTCTGGGGAGCAGCATAGCCATCCACAGTATGGAGGGCTATGACCTCCTGGCATAGTGCTAACGCATTTTTCACATTCCAGAAATGGGCAAGTTCAGGACGCAGGACGCCATTTTCGACACAGTGGCCCTCACTGTGTTTGCATAAAATGCGTAACCTGAGCGAACATTCCATGTGCCGAGTCCGTGTAGCTGTGCACAGCTAATTTATTCGCTTCCAATGGACCCCAATGGCATCTGTGTACAGCTTCAAATTAGCTGTCTGGGGAGCAGCAAAGCCATCCACAGTATGGAGGGCTATGACCTCCTGGCATAGTGCTAACGCATTTTTCACATTCCAGAAATGGGCAAGTTCAGGACGCAGGACGCCATTTTCGACACAGTGGCCCTCACTGTGTTTGCATAAAATGCTTAACCTGAGCGAACATTCCATGTGCCGAGTCCGTGTAGCTGTGCACAGCTAATTTATTCGCTTCCAATAGACCCCAATGGCATCTGTGTACAGCTTCAAATTAGCTGTCTGGGGAGCAGCATAGCCATCCACAGTATGCAGGGCTATGACCTCCTGGCATAGTGCTAACGCATTTGTCACATTCCAGAAATGGGCAAGTTCAGGACGCAGGACGCCATTTTCGACACAGTGGCCCTCACTGTGTTTGCATAAAATGCTTAACCTGAGCGAACATTCCATGTGCCGAGTCCGTGTAGCTGTGCACAGCTAATTTATTCGCTTCCAATAGACCCCAATGGCATCCGTGTACAGCTTCAAATTAGCTGTCTGGGGAGCAGCATAGCCATCCACAGTATGGAGGGCTATGACCTCCTGGCATAGTGCTAACGCATGTTTCACATTCCAGAAATGGGCAAGTTCAGGACGCAGGACGCCATTTTCGACACAGTGGCCCTCACTGTGTTTGCATAAAATGCTTAACCTGAGCGAACATTCCATGTGCCGAGTCCGTGTAGCTGTGCACAGCTAATTTATTCGCTTCCAATAGACCCCAATGGCATCTGTGTGCAGCTTCAAATTAGCTGTCTGGGGAGCAGCATAGCCATCCACAGTATGGAGGGCTATGACCTCCTGGCATAGTGCTAACGCATTTGTCACATTCCAGAAATGGGCAAGTTCAGGACGCAGGACGCCATTTTCGACACAGTGGCCCTCACTGTGTTTGCATAAAATGCTTAACCTGAGCGAACATTCCATGTGCCGAGTCCCCTAGCTGTGCACAGCTAATTTATTCGCTTCCAATAGACCCCAATGGCATCTGTGTACAGCTTCAAATTAGCTGTCTGGGGAGCAGCATAGCCATCCACAGTATGCAGGGCTATGACCTCCTGGCATAGTGCTAATGCATTTTTCACATTCCAGAAATGGGCAAGTTCAGGACGCAGGACGCCATTTTCGACACAGTGGCCCTCACTGTGTTTGCATAAAATGCTTAACCTGAGCGAAAATTCCATGTGCCGAGTCCCCTAGCTGTGCACAGCTAATTTATTCGCTTCCAATAGACCCCAATGGCATCTGTGTACAGCTTCAAATTAGCTGTCTGGGGAGCAGCATAGCCATCCACAGTATGGAGGGCTATGACCTCCTGGCATAGTGCTAACGCATTTTTCACATTCCAGAAATGGGCAAGTTCAGGACGCAGGACGCCATTTTCGACACAGTGGCCCTCACTGTGTTTGCATAAAATGCTTAACCTGAGCGAACATTCCATGTGCCGAGTCCGTGTAGCTGTGCACAGCTAATTTATTCGCTTCCAATAGACCCCAATGGCATCTGTGTACAGCTTCAAATTAGCTGTCTGGGGACCAGCATAGCCATCCACAGTATGGAGGGCTATGACCTCCTGGCATAGTGCTAACGCATTTTTCACATTCCAGAAATGGGCAAGTTCAGGACGCAGGACGCCATTTTCGACACAGTGGCCCTCACTGTGTTTGCATAAAATGCTTAACCTGAGCGAACATTCCATGTGCCGAGTCCCCTAGCTGTGCACAGCTAATTTATTCGCTTCCAATAGACCACAATGGCATCTGTGTACAGCTTCAAATTAGCTGTCTGGGGAGCAGCATAGCCATCCACAGTATGCAGGGCTATGACCTCCTGGCATAGTGCTAACGCATTTGTCACATTCCAGAAATGGGCAAGTTCAGGACGCAGGACGCCATTTTCGACACAGTGGCCCTCACTGTGTTTGCATAAAATGCTTAACCTGAGCGAACATTCCATGTGCCGAGTCCGTGTAGCTGTGCACAGCTAATTTATTCGCTTCCAATAGACCCCAATGGCATCTGTGTACAGCTTCAAATTAGCTGTCTGGGGAGCAGCATAGCCATCCACAGTATGGAGGGCTGTGACCTCCTGGCATAGTGCTAACGCATTTGTCACATTCCAGAAATGGGCAAGTTCAGGACGATGGACGCCATTTTCGACACAGTGGCCCTCACTGTGTTTGCATAAAATGCTTAACCTGAGCGAACATTCCATGTGCCGAGTCCGTGTAGCTGTGCACAGCTAATTTATTCGCTTCCAATAGACCCCAATGGCATCTGTGTACAGCTTCAAATTAGCTGTCTGGGGAGCAGCATAGCCATCCACAGTATGGAGGGCTATGACCTCCTGGCATAGTGCTAACGCATTTTTCACATTCCAGAAATGGGCAAGTTCAGGACGCAGGACGCCATTTTCGACACAGTGGCCCTCACTGTGTTTGCATAAAATGCTTAACCTGAGCGAACATTCCATGTGCCGAGTCCGTGTAGCTGTGCACAGCTAATTTATTCGCTTCCAATAGACCCCAATGGCATCTGTGTACAGCTTCAAATTAGCTGTCTGGGGAGCAGCATAGCCATCCACAGTATGGAGGGCTATGACCTCCTGGCATAGTGCTAACGCATTTTTCACATTCCAGAAATGGGCAAGTTCAGGACGCAGGACGCCATTTTCGACACAGTGGCCCTCACTGTGTTTGCATAAAATGCTTAACCTGAGCGAACATTCCATGTGCCGAGTCCCCTAGCTGTGCACAGCTAATTTATTCGCTTCCAATAGACCCCAATGGCATCTGTGTACAGCTTCAAATTAGCTGTCTGGGGAGCAGCATAGCCATCCACAGTATGCAGGGCTATGACCTCCTGGCATAGTGCTAACGCATTTTTCACATTCCAGAAATGGGCAAGTTCAGGACGCAGGACGCCATTTTCGACACAGTGGCCCTCACTGTGTTTGCATAAAATGCTTAACCTGAGCGAACATTCCATGTGCCGAGTCCGTGTAGCTGTGCACAGCTAATTTATTCGCTTCCAATAGACCCCAATGGCATCTGTGTACAGCTTCAAATTAGCTGTCTGGGGAGCAGCATAGCCATCCACAGTATGGAGGGCTATGACCTCCTGGCATAGTGCTAACGCATTTTTCACATTCGAGGAATGGGCAAGTTCAGGACGCAGGACGCCATTTTCGACACAGTGGCCCTCACTGTGTTTGCATAAAATGCTTAACCTGAGCGAACATTCCATGTGCCGAGTCCGTGTAGCTGTGCACAGCTAATTTATTCGCTTCCAATAGACCCCAATGGCATCTGTGTACAGCTTCAAATTAGCTGTCTGGGGAGCAGAATAGCCATCCACAGTATGGAGGGCTATGACCTCCTGGCATAGTGCTAACGCATTTTCACATTCCAGAAATGGGCAAGTTCAGGACGCAGGACGCCATTTTCGACACAGTGGCCCTCACTGTGTTTGCATAAAATGCTTAACCTGAGCGAACATTCCATGTGCCGAGTCCGTGTAGCTGTGCACAGCTAATTTATTCGCTTCCAATAGACCCCAATGGCATCTGTGTACAGCTTCAAATTAGCTGTCTGGGGAGCAGCATAGCCATCCACAGTATGCAGGGCTGTGACCTCCTGGCATAGTGCTAACGCATTTGTCACATTCCAGAAATGGGCAAGTTCAGGACACAGGACGCCATTTTCGACACAGTGGCCCTCACTGTGTTTGCATAAAATGCTTAACCTGAGCGAACATTCCATGTGCCGAGTCCCTTAGCTGTGCACAGCTAATTTATTCGCTTCCAATAGACCCCAATGGCATCTGTGTACAGCTTCAAATTAGCTGTCTGGGGAGCAGCATAGCCATCCACAGTATGGAGGGCTATGTCCTCCTGGCATAGTGCTAACGCATTTTTCACATTCCAGAAATGGGCAAGTTCAGGACGCAGGACGCCATTTTCGACACAGTGGCCCTCACTGTGTTTGCATAAAATGCTTAACCTGAGCGAACATTCCATGTGCCGAGTCCGTGTAGCTGTGCACAGCTAATTTATTCGCTTCCAATAGACCCCAATGGCATCTGTGTACAGCTTCAAATTAGCTGTCTGGGGACCAGCATAGCCATCCACAGTATGGAGGGCTATAACCTCCTGGCATAGTGCTAACGCATTTTTCACATTCCAGAAATGGGCAAGTTCAGGACGCAGGACGCCCTTTTCGACACAGTGGCCCTCACTGTGTTTGCATAAAATGCTTAACCTGAGCGAACATTCCATGTGCCGAGTCCGTGTACCTGTGCACAGCTAATTTATTCGCTTCCAATAGACCCCAATGGCATCTGTGTACAGCTTCAAATTAGCTGTCTGGGGAGCAGCATAGCCATCTACAGTATGGAGGGCAATGACCTCCTGGCATAGTGCTAACGCATTTTTCACATTCCAGAAATGGGCAAGTTCAGGACGCAGGACGCCATTTTCGACACAGTGGCCCTCACTGTGTTTGCATAAAATGCTTAACCTGAGCGAACATTCCATGTGCCGAGTCCGTGTAGCTGTGCACAGCTAATTTATTCGCTTCCAATAGACCACAATGGCATCTGTGTACAGCTTCAAATTAGCTGTCTGGGGAGCAGCATAGCCATCCACAGTATGGAGGGCTATGACCTCCTGGCATAGTGCTAACGCATTTTTCACATTCCAGAAATGGGCAAGTTCAGGACGCCATTTTCGACACAGTGGCCCTCACTGTGTTTGCATAAAATGCTTAACCTGAGCGAACATTCCATGTGCCGAGTCCGTGTAGCTGTGCACAGCTAATTTATTCGCTTCCAATAGACCCCAATGGCATCTGTGTACAGCTTCAAATTAGCTGTCTGGAGAGCAGCATAGCCATCCACAGTATGCAGGGCTATGACCTCCTGGCATAGTGCTAACGCATTTTTCACATTCCAGAAATGGGCAAGTTCAGGACGCAGGACGCCATTTTCGACACAGTGGCCCTGACTGTGTTTGCATAAAATGCGTAACCTGAGCGAACATTCCATGTGCCGAGTCCCCTAGCTATGCACAGCTAATTTATTCGCTTCCAATAGACCCCAATGGCATCTGTGTACGGCTTCAAATTAGCTGTCTGGGGAGCAGCATAGCCATCCACAGTATGCAGGGCTATGACCTCCTGGCATAGTGCTAACGCATTTTTCACATTCCAGAAATGGGCAAGTTCAGGACGCAGGACGCCATTTTCGACACAGTGGCCCTCACTGTGTTTGCATAAAATGCTTAACCTGAGCGAACATTCCATGTGCCGAGTCCGTGTAGCTGTGCACAGCTAATTTATTCGCTTCCAATAGACCCCAATGGCACCTGTGTACAGCTTCAAATTAGCTGTCTGGGGAGCAGCATAGCCATCCACAGTATGGAGGGCTATGACCTCCTGGCATAGTGCTAACGCATTTTTCACATTCCAGAAATGGGCAAGTTCAGGACACAGGACGCCATTTTCGACACAGTGGCCCTCACTGTGTTTGCATAAAATGCTTAACCTGAGCGAACATTCCATGTGCCGAGTCCGTGTAGCTGTGCACAGCTAATTTATTTGCTTCCAATAGACCCCAATGGCATCTGTGTACAGCTCCAAATTAGCTGTCTGGGGAGCAGCATAGCCATCCACAGTATGCAGGGCTATGACCTCCTGGCATAGTGCTAACGCATTTTTCACATTCCAGAAATGGGCAAGTTCAGGACGCCATTTTCGACACAGTGGCCCTCACTGTGTTTGCATAAAATGCTTAACCTGAGCGAACATTCCATGTGCCGAGTCCGTGTAGCTGTGCACAGCTAATTTATTCGCTTCCAATAGACCCCAATGGCATCTGTGTACAGCTTCAAATTAGCTGTCTGGGGAACAGCATAGCCATCCACAGTATGGAGGGCTATGACCTCCTGGCATAGTGCTAACGCATTTTTCACATTCCAGAAATGGGCAAGTTCAGGACGCAGGACGCAATTTTCGACACAGTGGCCCTCACTGTGTTTGCATAAAATGCTTAACCTGAGCGAACATTCCATGTGCCGAGTCCGTGTAGCTGTGCACAGCTAATTTATTCGCTTCCAATAGACCCCAATGGCATCTGTGTACAGCTTCAAATTAGCTGTCTGGGGAGCAGCATAGCCATCCACAGTATGCAGGGCTATGACCTCCTGGCATAGTGCTAACGCATTTTTCACATTCCAGAAATGGGCAAGTTCAGGACGCCATTTTCGACACAGTGGCCCTCACTGTGTTTGCATAAAATGCTTAACCTGAGTGAACATTCCATGTGCCGAGTCCGTGTAGCTGTGCACAGCAAATTTATTCGCTTCCAATAGACCCCAATGGCATCTGTGTACAGCTTCAAATTAGCTGTCTGGGGAGCAGCATAGCCATCCACACTATGCAGGGCTATGACCTCCTGGCATAGTGCTAACGCATTTTTCACATTCCAGAAATGGGCAAGTTCAGGACGCCATTTTCGACACAGTGGCCCTCACTGTGTTTGCATAAAACGCTTAACCTGAGCGAACATTCCATGTGCCGAGCCGTGTAGCTGTGCACAGCTAATTTATTCGCTTCCAATAGACCCCAATGGCATCTGTGTACAGCTTCAAATTAGCTGTCTGGGGAGCAGCATAGCCATCCACAGTATGGAGGGCTATGACCTCCTGGCATAGTGCTAACGCATTTTTCACATTCCAGAAATGGGCAAGTTCAGGACGCAGGACGCCATTTTCGACACAGTGGCCCTCACTGTGTTTGCATAAAATGCTTAACCTGAGCGAACATTCCATGTGCCGAGTCCGTGTACCTGTGCACAGCTAATTTATTCGCTTCCAATAGACCCCAATGGCATCTGTGTACAGCTTCAAATTAGCTGTCTGGGGAGCAGCATAGCCATCCACAGCATGCAGGGCTATGACCTCCTGGCATAGTGCTAACGCATTTTTCACATTCCAGAAATGGGCAAGTTCAGGACGCAGGACGCCATTTTCGACACAGTGGCCCTAACAGTGTTTGCATAAAATGCTTAACCTGAGCGAACATTCCATGTGCCGAGTCCGTGTAGCTGTGCACAGCTAATTTATTCGCTTCCAATAGACCCCAATGGCATCTGTGTACAGCTTCAAATTAGCTGTCTGGGGAGCAGCATAGCCATCCACAGTATGCTGGGCTATGACCTCCTGGCATAGTGCTAACGCATTTTTCACATTCTAGAAATGGGCAAGTTCAGGACGCAGGACGCCATTTACGACACAGTGGCCCTCACTGTGTTTGCATAAAATGCTTAACCTGAGCGAACATTCCATGTGCCGAGTCCGTGTAGCTGTGCACAGCAAATTTATTCGCTTCCAATAGACCCCAATGGCATCTGTGTACAGCTTCAAATTAGCTGTCTGGGGAGCAGCATAGCCATCCACAGTATGCAGGGCTATGACCTCCTGGCATAGTGCTAACGCATTTTTCACATTCCAGAAATGGGCAAGTTCAGGACGCCATTTTCGACACAGTGGCCCTAACTGTGTTTGCATAAAATGCTTAACCTGAGCGAACATTCCATGTGCCGAGTATGTGTAGCTGTGCACAGCAAATTTATTCGCTTCCAATAGACCCCAATGGCATCTGTGTACAGCTTCAAATTAGCTGTCTGGGGAGCAGCATAGCCATCCACACTATGCAGGGCTATGACCTCCTGGCATAGTGCTAACGCATTTTTCACATTCCAGAAATGGGCAAGTTCAGGATGCAGGACGCCATTTTCGACACAGTGGCCCTCACTGTGTTTGCATAAAATGCTTAACCTGAGCGAACATTCCATGTGCCGAGTCCGTGTAGCTGTGCACAGCAAATTTATTCGCTTCCAATAGACCCCAATGGCATCTGTGTACAGCTTCAAATTAGCTGTCTGGGGAGCAGCATAGCCCTCCACACTATGCAGGGCTATGACCTCCTGGCATAGTGCTAACGCATTTTTCACATTCCAGAAATGGGCAAGTTCAGGACGCAGGACGCCATTTTCGACACAGTGGCCCTCACTGTGTTTGCATAAAATGCTTAACCTGAGCGAACATTCCATGTGCCGAGTCCCCTAGCTGTGCACAGCAAATTTATTCGCTTCCAATAGACCCCAATGGCATCTGTGTACAGCTTCAAATTAGCTGTCTGGGGAGCAGCATAGCCATCCACAGTATGCAGGGCTATGACCTCCTGGCATAGTGCTAACGCATTTTTCACATTCCAGAAATGGGCAAGTTCAGGACGCCATTTTCGACACAGTGGCCCTCACTGTGTTTGCATAAAATGCTTAACCTGAGCGAGCATTCCATGTGCCGAGTCCGTGTAGCTGTGCACAGCTAATTTATTCGCTTCCAATAGACCCCAATGGCATCTGTGTACAGCTTCAAATTAGCTGTCTGGGGAGCAGCATAGCCATCCACAGTATGGAGGGCTATGACCTCCTGGCATAGTGCTAACGCATTTTTCACATTCCAGAAATGGGCAAGTTCAGGACGCAGGACGCCATTTTCGACACAGTGGCCCTCACTGTGTTTGCATAAAATGCTTAACCTGAGCGAACATTCCATGTGCCGAGTCCGTGTAGCTGTGCACAGCTAATTTATTCGCTTCCAATAGACCCCAATGGCATCTGTGTACAGCTTAAATTAGCTGTCTGGGGAGCAGCATAGCCATCCACAGTATGCAGGGCTATGACCTCCTGGCATAGTGCTAACGCATTTTTCACATTCCAGAAATGGGCAAGTTCAGGACGCAGGACGCCATTTTCGACACAGTGGCCCTAACTGTGTTTGCATAAAATGCTTAACCTGAGCGAACATTCCATGTGCCGAGTCCGTGTAGCTGTGCACAGCTAATTTATTCGCTTCCAATGGACCCCAATGGCATCTGTGTACAGCTTCAAATTAGCTGTCTGGGGAGCAGCATAGCCATCCACAGTATGCAGGGCTATGACCTCCTGGCATAGTGCTAACGCATTTTTCACATTCCAGAAATGGGCAAGTTCAGGACGCAGGACGCCATTTTCGACACAGTGGCCCTAACTGTGTTTGCATAAAATGCTTAACCTGAGCGAACATTCCATGTGCCAAGTCCGTGTAGCTGTGCACAGCTAATTTATTCGCTTCCAATAGTCCCCAATGGCATCTGTGTACAGCTTCAAATTAGCTGTCTGGGGAGCAGCATAGCCATCCACAGTATGCAGGGCTATGACCTCCTGGCATAGTGCTAACGCATTTTTCACATTCCAGAAATGGGCAAGTTCAGGACGCAGGACGCCATTTTCGACACAGTGGCCCTCACTGTGTTTGCATAAAATGCTTAACCTGAGCGAACATTCCATGTGCCGAGTCCCCTAGCTGTGCACAGCTAATTTATTCGCTTCCAATAGACCCCAACGGCATCTGTGTACAGCTTCAAATTAGCTGTCTGGGGAGCAGCATAGCCATCCACAGTATGGAGGGCTATGACCTCCTAGCATAGTGCGAACGCATTTTTCACATTCCAGAAATGGGCAAGTTCAGGACGCAGGACGCCATTTTCGACACAGTGGCCCTCACTGTGTTTGCATAAAATGCTTAACCTGAGCGAACATTCCATGTGCCGAGTCCCCTAGCTGTGCACAGCTAATTTATTCGCTTCCAATAGACCCCAATGGCATCTGTGTACAGCTTCAAATTAGCTGTCTGCGGAGCAGCATAGCCATCCACAGTATGCAGGGCTATGACCTCCTGGCATAGTGCTAACGCATTTTTCACATTCCAGAAATGGGCAAGTTCAGGCCGCAATTTTCGACACAGTGGCCCTCACTGTGTTTGCATAAAATGCTTAACCTGAGCGAACATTCCATGTGCCGAGTCCGTGTAGCTGTGCACAGCTAATTTATTCGCTTCCAATAGACCCCAATGGCATCTGTGTACAGCTTCAAATTAGCTGTCTGGGGAGCAGCATAGCCATCCACAGTATGGAGGGCTATGACCTCCTGGCATAGTGCTAACGCATTTTTCACATTCCAGAAATGGGCAAGTTCAGGACGCAGGACGCCATTTTCGACACAGTGGCCCTCACTGTGTTTGCATAAAATGGTTAACCTGAGCGAACATTCCATGTGCCGAGTCCGTGTAGCTGTGCACAGCTAATTTATTTGCTTCCAATAGACCCCAATGGCATCTGTGTACAGCTTCATATTAGCTGTCTGGGGAGCAGCATAGCCATCCACAGTATGCAGGGCTATGACCTCCTGGCATAGTGCTAACGCATTTTTCACATTCCAGAAATGGGCAAGTTCAGGACGCCATTTTCGACACAGTGGCCCTCACTGTGTTTGCATAAAATGCTTAACCTGAGCGAACATTCCATGTGCCGAGTCCGTGTAGCTGTGCACAGCTAATTTATTCGCTTCCAATAGACCCCAATGGCATCTGTGTACAGCTTCAAATTAGCTGTCTGGGGAGCAGCATAGCCATCCACAGTATGGAGGGCTATGACCTCCTGGCATAGTGCTAACGCATTTTTCACATTCCAGAAATGGGCAAGTTCAGGACGCAGGACGCCATTTTCGACACAGTGGCCCTCACTGTGTTTGCGTAAAATGCTTAACCTGAGCGAACATTCCATGTGCCGAGTCCGTGTAGCTGTGCGCAGCTAATTTATTTGCTTCCAATAGACCCCAATGGCATCTGTGTACAGCTTCAAATTAGCTGTCTGGGGAGCAGCATAGCCATCCACAGTATGGAGGGCTATGACCTCCTGGCATAGTGCTAACGCATTTTTCACATTCCAGAAATGGGCAAGTTCAGGACGCAGGACGCCATTTTCGACACAGTGGCCCTCACTGTGTTTGCATAAAATGCTTAACCTGAGCGAACATTCCATGTGCCGAGTCCGTGTAGCTGTGCACAGCTAATTTATTTGCTTCCAATAGACCCCAATGGTATCTGTGTACAGCTTCAAATTAGCTGTCTGGGGAGCAGCATAGCCATCCACAGTATGCAGGGCTATGACCTCTTGGCATAGTGCTAACGCATTTTTCACATTCCAGAAATGGGCAAGTTCAGGACGCCATTTTCGACACAGTGGCCCTCACTGTGTTTGCATAAAATGCTTAACCTGAGCGAACATTCCATGTGCCGAGTCCGTGTAGCTGTGCACAGCTAATTTATTCGCTTCCAAAAGACCCCAATGGCATCTGTGTACAGCTTCAAATTAGCTGTCTGGGGAGCAGCATAGCCATCCACAGTATGCAGGGCTATGACCTCCTGGCATAGTGCTAACGCATTTTTCACATTCCAGGAATGGGCAAGTTCAGGACGCAGGACGCCATTTTCGACACAGTGGCCCTCACTGTGTTTGCATAAAATGCTTAACCTGAGCGAACATTCCATGTGCCGAGTCCGTGTAGCTGTGCACAGCTAATTTATTCGCTTCCAATAGACCCCAATGGCATCTGTGTACAGCTTCAAATTAGCTGTCTGGGGAGCAGCATAGCCATCCACAGAATGGATTGCTATGACCTCCTGGCATAGTGCTAACGCATTTTTCACATTCCAGAAATGGGCAAGTTCCGGACGCAGGACGCCATTTTCGACACAGTGGCCCTCACTGTGTTTGCATAAAATGCTTAACCTGAGCAAACATTCCATGTGCCGAGTCCGTGTAGCTGTGCACAGCTAATTTATTTGCTTCCAATAGACCCCAATGGCATCTGTGTACGGCTTCAAATTAGCTGTCTGGGGAGCAGCATAGCCATCCACAGTATGCAGGGCTATGACCTCCTGGCATAGTGCTAACGCATTTTTCACATTCCAGAAATGGGCAAGTTCAGGACGCAGGACGCCATTTTCGACACAGTGGCCCTCACTGTGTTTGCATAAAATGCTTAACCTGAGCGAACATTCCATGTGCCGTGTCCGTGTAGCTGTGCACAGCTAATTTATTCGCTTCCAATAGACCGCAATGGCATCTGTGTACAGCTTCAAATTAGCTGTCTGGGGAGCAGCATAGCCATCCACAGTATGCAGGGCTATGACCTCCTGGCATAGTGCTAACGCATTTTTCACATTCCAGAAATGGGCAAGTTCAGGACGCCATTTTCGACACAGTGGCCCTCACTGTGTTTGCATAAAATGCTTAACCTGAGCGAACATTCCATGTGCCGAGACCGTGTAGCTGTGCACAGCTAATTTATTCGCTTCCAATAGACCCCAATGGCATCTGTGTACAGCTTCAAATTAGCTGTCTGGGGTGCAGCATAGCCATCCACAGTATGGAGGGCTATGACCTCCTGGCATAGTGCTAACGCATTTTTCACATTCCAGAAATGGGCAAGTTCAGGACGCAGGACGCCATTTTCGACACAGTGGCCCTCACTGTGTTTGCATAAAATGCCTAACCTGAGCGAACATTCCATGTGCCGAGTCCGTGTAGCTGTGCACAGCTAATTTATTTGCTTCCAATAGACCCCAATGGCATCTGTGTACAGCTTCAAATTAGCTGTCTGGGGAGCAGCATAGCCATCCACAGTATGCAGGGCTATGACCTCCTGGCATAGTGCTTACGCATTTTTCACATTCCAGAAATGGGCAAGTTCAGGACGCCATTTTCGACACAGTGGCCCTCACTGTGTTTGCATAAAATGCTTAACCTGAGCGAACATTCCATGTGCCGAGTCCGTGTAGCTGTGCACAGCTAATTTATTCGCTTCCAATAGACCCCAATGGCATCTGTGTACAGCTTCAAATTAGCTGTCTGGGGAGCAGCATAGCCATCCACAGTATGGAGGGCTATGACCTCCTGGCATAGTGCTAACGCATTTT
Organism: Schistocerca americana; assembly: GCF_021461395.2. Taxonomy (NCBI): domain Eukaryota; kingdom Metazoa; phylum Arthropoda; class Insecta; order Orthoptera; family Acrididae; genus Schistocerca; species Schistocerca americana. The sequence goes on along the minus strand of NC_060123.1, from coordinate 97,806,587 downwards.
TCACATTCCAGAAATGGGCAAGTTCAGGACGCAGGACGCCATTTTCGACACAGTGGCCCTTACTGTGTTTGCATAAAATGCTTAACCTGAGCGAACATTCCATGTGCCGAGTCCGTGTAGCTGTGCACAGCTAATTTATTTGCTTCCAATAGACCCCAATGGCATCTGTGTACAGCTTCAAATTAGCTGTCTGGGGAGCAGCATAGCCATCCACAGTATGCAGGGCTATGACCTCCTGGCATAGTGCTAACGCATTTTTCACATTCCAGAAATGGGCAAGTTCAGGACGCAGGACGCCATTTTCGACACAGTGGCCCTCACTGTGTTTGCATAAAATGCTTAACCTGAGCGAACATTCCATGTGCCGAGTCCCCTAGCTGTGCACAGCTAATTTATTCGCTTCCAATAGACCCCAACGGCATCTGTGTACAGCTTCAAATTAGCTGTCTGGGGAGCAGCATAGCCATCCACAGTATGGAGGGCTATGACCTCCTGGCATAGTGCTAACGCATTTTTCACATTCCAGAAATGGGCAAGTTCAGGACGCAGGACGCCATTTTCGACACAGTGGCCCTCACTGTGTTTGCATAAAATGCTTAACCTGAGCGAACATTCCATGTGCCGAGTCCGTGTAGCTGTGCACAGCTAATTTATTCGCTTCCAATAGACCCCAGTGGCATCTGTGTACAGCTTCAAATTAGCTGTCTGGGGAGCAGCATAGCCATCCACAGTATGGAGGGCTATAACCTCCTGGCATAGTGCTAACGCATTTTTCACATTCCAGAAATGGGCAAGTTCAGGACGCAGGACGCCATTTTCGACACAGTGGCCCTCACTGTGTTTGCATAAAATGCTTAACCTGAGCGAACATTCCATGTGCCGAGTCCGTGTACCTGTGCACAGCTAATTTATTCGCTTCCAATAGACCCCAATGGCATCTGTGTACAGCTTCAAATTAGCTGTCTGGGGAGCAGCATAGCCATCCACAGTATGGAGGGCTATGACCTCCTGGCATAGTGCTAACGCATTTTTCACATTCCAGAAATGGGCAAGTTCAGGACGCAGGACGCCATTTTCGACACAGTGGCCCTCACTGTGTTTGCATAAAATGCGTAACCTGAGCGAACATTCCATGTGCCGAGTCCGTGTAGCTGTGCACAGCTAATTTATTCGCTTCCAATAGACCCCATTGGCATCTGTGTACAGCTTCAAATTAGCTGTCTGGGGAGCAGCATAGCCATCCACAGTATGGAGGGCTATGACCTCCTGGCATAGTGCTAACGCATTTTTCACATTCCAGAAATGGGCAAGTTCAGGACGCAGGACGCCATTTTCGACACAGTGGCCCTCACTGTGTTTGCATAAAATGCTTAACCTGAGCGAACATTCCATGTGCCGAGTCCGTGTAGCTGTGCACAGCTAATTTATTTGCTTCCAATAGACCCCAATGGCATCTGTGTACAGCTTCAAATTAGCTGTCTGGGGAGCAGCATAGCCATCCACAGTATGCAGGGCTATGACCTCCTGGCATAGTGCTAACGCATTTTTCACATTCTAGAAATGGGCAAGTTCAGGACGCAGGACGCCATTTTCGACACAGTGGCCCTCACTGTGTTTGCATAAAATGCTTAACCTGAGCGAACATTCCATGTGCCGAGTCCGTGTAGCTGTGCACAGCTAATTTATTCGCTTCCAATAGACCCCAATGGCATCTGTGTACAGCTTCAAATTAGCTGTTTGGGGAGCAGCATAGCCATCCACAGTATGGAGGGCTATGACCTCCTGGCATAGTGCTAACGCATTTTTCACATTCCAGAAATGGGCAAGTTCAGGACGCAGGACGCCATTTTCGACACAGTGGCCCTCACTGTGTTTGCATAAAATGCTTAACCTGAGCGAACATTCCATGTGCCGAGTCCGTGTAGCTGTGCACAGCTAATTTATTCGCTTCCAATAGACCCCAATGGCATCTGTGTACAGCTTCAAATTAGCTGTCTGGGGAGCAGCATAGCCATCCACAGTATGGAGGGCTATGACCTCCTGGCATAGTGCTACCGCATTTTTCACATTCCAGAAATGGGCAAGTTCAGGACGCAGGACGCCATTTTCGACACAGTGGCCCTCACTGTGTTTGCATAAAATGCTTAACCTGAGCGAACATTCCATGTGCCGAGTCCGTGTAGCTGTGCACAGCTAATTTATTCGCTTCCAATAGACCCCAATGGCATCTGTGTACAGCTTCAAATTAGCTGTCTGGGGAGCAGCATAGCCATCCACAGTATGGAGGGCTATGACCTCCTGGCATAGTGCTAACGCATTTTTCACATTCCAGAAATGGGCAAGTTCAGGACGCAGGACGCCATTTTCGACACAGTGGCCCTCACTGTGTTTGCATAAAATGCTTAACCTGAGCGAACATTCCATGTGCCGAGTCCGTGTAGCTGTGCACAGCTAATTTATTCGCTTCCAATAGACCCCAATGGCATCTGTGTACAGCTTCAAATTAGCTGTCTGGGGAGCAGCATAGCCATCCACAGTATGGAGGGCTATGACCTCCTGGCATAGTGCTAACGCATTTTTCACATTCCAGAAATGGGCAAGTTCAGGACGCAGGACGCCATTTTCGACACAGTGGCCCTCACTGTGTTTGCATAAAATGCTTAACCTGAGCGAACATTCCATGTGCCGAGTCCGTGTAGCTGTGCACAGCTAATTTATTCGCTTCCAATAGACCCCAATGGCATCTGTGTACAGCTTCAAATTAGCTGTCTGGGGAGCAGCATAGCCATCCACAGTATGCAGGGCTATGACCTCCTGGCATAGTGCTAACGCATTTGTCACATTCCAGAAATGGGCAAGTTCAGGACGCAGGACGCCATTTTCGACACAGTGGCCCTCACTGTGTTTGCATAAAATGCTTAACCTGAGCGAACATTCCATGTGCCGAGTCCGTGTAGCTGTGCACAGCTAATTTATTCGCTTCCAATAGACCCCAATGGCATCTGTGTACAGCTTCAAATTAGCTGTCTGGGGAGCAGCATAGCCATCCACAGTATGGAGGGCTATGGCCTCCTGGCATAGTGCTAACGCATTTTTCACATTCCAGAAATGGGCAAGTTCAGGACGCAGGACGCCATTTTCGACACAGTGGCCCTCACTGTGTTTGCATAAAATGCTTAACCTGAGCGAACATTCCATGTGCCGAGTCCGTGTAGCTGTGCACAGCTAATTTATTCGCTTCCAATAGACCCCAATGGCATCTGTGTACAGCTTCAAATTAGCTGTCTGGGGAGCAGCATAGCCATCCACAGTATGCAGGGCTATGACCTCCTGGCATAGTGCTAACGCATTTTTCACATTCCAGAAATGGGCAAGTTCAGGACGCAGGACGCCATTTTCGACACAGTGGCCCTCACTGTGTTTGCATAAAATGCTTAACCTGAGCGAACATTCCATGTGCCGAGTCCGTGTAGCTGTGCACAGCTAATTTATTCGCTTCCAATAGACCCCAATGGCATCTGTGTACAGCTTCAAATTAGCTGTCTGGGGAGCAGCATAGCCATCCACAGTATGGAGGGCTATGACCTCCTGGCATAGTGCTAACGCATTTTTCACATTCCAGAAATGGGCAAGTTCAGGACGCAGGACGCCATTTTCGACACAGTGGCCCTCACTGTGTTTGCATAAAATGCTTAACCTGAGCGAACATTCCATGTGCCGAGTCCGTGTAGCTGTGCACAGCTAATTTATTCGCTTCCAATAGACCCCAATGGCATCTGTGTACAGCTTCAAATTAGCTGTCTGGGGAGCAGCATAGCCATCCACAGTATGCAGGGCTATGACCTCCTGGCATAGTGCTAACGCATTTTTCACATTCCAGAAATGGGCAAGTTCAGGACGCAGGACGCCATTTTCGACACAGTGGCCCTCACTGTGTTTGCATAAAATGCTTAACCTGAGCGAACATTCCATGTGCCGAGTCCGTGTACCTGTGCACAGCTAATTTATTCGCTTCCAATAGACCCCAATGGCATCTGTGTACAGCTTCAAATTAGCTGTCTGGGGAGCAGCATAGCCATCCACAGTATGCAGGGCTATGACCTCCTGGCATAGTGCTAACGCATTTTTCACATTCCAGAAATGGGCAAGTTCAGGACGCAGGACGCCATTTTCGACACAGTGGCCCTCACTGTGTTTGCATAAAATGCTTAACCTGAGCGAACATTCCATGTGCCGAGTCCGTGTAGCTGTGCACAGCTAATTTATTCGCTTCCAATAGACCCCAATGGCATCTGTGTACAGCTTCAAATTAGCTGTCTGGGGAGCAGCATAGCCATCCACAGTATGGAGGGCTACGACCTCCTGGCATAGTGCTAACGCATATTTCACATTCCAGAAATGGGCAAGTTCAGGACGCAGGACGCCATTTTCGACACAGTGGCCCTCACTGTGTTTGCATAAAATGCTTAACCTGAGTGAACATTCCATGTGCCGAGTCCGTGTAGCTGTGCACAGCTAATTTATTCGCTTCCAATAGACCCCAATGGCATCTGTGTACAGCTTCAAATTAGCTGTCTGGGGAGCAGCATAGCCATCCACAGTATGCAGGGCTATGACCTCCTGGCATAGTGCTAACGCATTTTTCACATTCCAGAAATGGGCAAGTTCAGGACGCAGGACGCCATTTTCGACACAGTGGCCCTAACTGTGTTTGCATAAAATGCTTAACCTGAGCGAACATTCCATGTGCCGAGTCCGTGTAGCTGTGCACAGCAAATTTATTCACTTCCAATAGACCCCAATGGCATCTGTGTACAGCTTCAAATTAGCTGTCTGGGGAGCAGCATAGCCATCCACAGTATGCAGGGCTATGACCTCCTGGCATAGTGCTAACGCATTTTTCACATTCCAGAAATGGGCAAGTTCAGGACGCAGGACGCCATTTTCGACACAGTGGCCCTCACTGTGTTTGCATAAAATGCTTAACCTGAGGGAACATTCCATGTGCCGAGTCCGTGTAGCTGTGCACAGCAAATTTATTCGCTTCCAATAGACCCCAATGGCATCTGTGTACAGCTTCAAATTAGCTGTCTGGGGAGCAGCATAGCCATCCACAGTATGCAGGGCTATGACCTCCTGGCATAGTGCTAACGCATTTTTCACATTCCAGAAATGGGCAAGTTCAGGACGCCATTTTCGACTAAGTGGCCCTAACTGTGTTTGCATAAAATGCTTAACCTGAGCGAACATTCCATGTGCCGAGTCCGTGTAGCTGTGCACAGCAAATTTATTCGCTTCCAATAGACCCCAATGGCATCTGTGTACAGCTTCAAATTAGCTGTCTGGGGAGCAGCATAGCCATCCACAGTATGGAGGGCTATGACCTCCTGGCATAGTGCTAACGCATTTTTCACATTCCAGAAATGGGCAAGTTCAGGACGCAGGACGCCATTTTCGACACAGTGGCCCTCACTGTGTTTGCATAAAATGCTTAACCTGAGCGAACATTCCATGTGCCGAGTCCGTGTAGCTGTGCACAGCTAATTTATTCGCTTCCAATAGACCCCAATGGCATCTGTGTACAGCTTCAAATTAGCTGTCTGGGGAGCAGTTAGAATAACGACACACTCCTCTTCATCCACAGTATGGAGGGTGGAGTGTATCGACCTAGAACACACGTACAGAGATGCATCAAATGTTGTATTACTGCCCCCTGGTGAATGGGAGAGGGCACCAGCATTACTGTGTGCGGGGGATATATGAAATTTAGTGTCATACCTGTAAGATGACAAGAACAGCGACCACCTTTGCTAATGATGTTGCATCTTGATGGGAACCTGAGCAGCCAGAAGGAAGTAAGTCACCAAGGTTTTGTGGTCTGTCTGGACCAAATCCTTGTGCCCATACACATAGGGGCTTCCTTCTCGATCTGCGAGTAAGGTTGTTGCATCGCATTCAGCTGTTTGTCTGCAGTGGCACCCTACAGTACAACACCACCTCTATTCCAGTGTCCAACATGTCGATTGCCAGTATCAGAGATTTTCTAAGAACATGATTGAATAAACACTTGGAATCCAACAGAGCGCCCTTTAATTTCCAAAACATCTGCTGAGACTCCAATGCCTAAGAGGCAAAGTTCGTCCTTCTCGAGCAATTCATGGAGTAGTTCAGCTATTGTGGCTTCTGCTGTAATGAATTTTGTACAGTAGCCGATATGGCCTAAGATTCCAATTGCTTGATGTTTGCAGGAACCAGGAGCCTGGCAATAGCTTGTACGTACTTGGCTGTGGGACAGATTCCTTCTTCTGACAGAATATATCCCAGTACTCTGGTTCACGTTGAAAAACCGAACATTCGTCCATATTAACAGAAAGCCCCACCTGGAATAATAAATAAACTTCTTCAAGCTGTGGGCATGTTCCTACATGGTGTGCCCAGAGACTATAATGTCGTCAAGGTAATTCGTTGTTCCTGAAATCTTCTGAATCAGGTGTTTCAGGTAACACTGGAACAATGTTGGGGACGAATTGATGCTGAAGGTTAACCCCTTACTCCAAATGTGTGTTCACCACTATCACCTGCCGAATCTCTTTGTCAAGAGGTAGTTGCACGTAAACATCTGTCAAGTCAACGCAGGAATAATATTGTCTGTGACCCAGTTCCCCACTGTCTCTTTGGCCATTGAAATGAGGTAGGTAGCCACAGCACACTGTAGCCTGAAGTCCCTAAACAGCCATAGTTTCCCGTTTGGCTTTCCGAAAAAAACAACGAAAGGCATTGCCCAGAGACTCTTGGGAACATGTCAGATGAAGCTGCTTCCAGTTTAGCCAGTTCTACTTGACATTGTCCCACAAGGCATATGGAACAGGCTGAGTCTTACAAAACTTTGGGATCCCATTGGGTTCCAAGATGATGTCTACTTGGTAATCCTTAACGCTACCATGTGAGCCTTGAAAAAGTTTATTGTACCATATTGCAGTGTTGTGCATTCCCATTCATTACCTGGGTTTGATTGGTACAAACCTGACCCCTATCCCTGGCTACTGAAAGAGATCAAGTATCATGAGACTGGCAGCCATTGGAGACTGCATTACCAGGAGTAGCGTGTGCACTAGTTTAGTTTGGTATTGGAATGTACACTGTCCTTTGGTGTGAATCGTCTGGTCGCCGTAACGTGCCAGTATGTCTTGAAGTCCGGTTAATCTTTGGAGCCAATAAAGTCATAAGTAGTAATATTGATGATAGCTTTAGAGGAACCTGTATCCACTAGAAATTCCTCTCGCTTTGCATTAAGTTCGACATGAAGCAAAATCACCTGAGAATCTTGAGAAACTACTTTTAAATCCTGTTTTCGAAGTTATCCACTGGATGGTAAGAATTATGCATGCAACTAATGTACCTGACATTCTGTTGCTTCTGAAGTCAACCTTTGGTCGTGTGCACCTTTTTCTGACAATGTAAACACTTCATGTTTTTGGAACAACACAACTGGCGATCATGAGTAATGAAACACTTGAGCATAAGATTTTACCTTAGATTGCAGACTGAGTGTGTCCTCTGCAACGACGTTTAGAGGTACCATTTCCGGGTCGGGTGGACCCGGCGCCAATGGTTGGATGGCATTTGCAGTTTCGCCTGCCCCTGCAACAAGAAGAGACGCCGGTACTATGAAATTTCGTTTGAAAACCATGGCGTGAGGGCCCATTCCGTTTGATTCGTTTGTTCAAAACCCTTATAACAGACAAACATACCTGAAGTGTGGTGTTATTTAAGCGGCTAAGATCCTCCCGGTACTCAGAGTTGGGTGCATGAAGGATGACCATGTCCCTGACCACCGTATCTGTATGGGGAATGTTGCAATCCCTAGTGAGACCTTGAAGCATGGCTATCCATTCCTTGAAAATATACTTGGTTTTTTTGTAAGCTCTATAAAAACTAAGGCCTGCCACCACCACGAGACTCTTAATTTCAAAATATTCAGTCAATCTGTCCTTAACTTCCTTGTAACATAACACACACAGGTGTTTATACAGAGAACTATTGCACCAACCATTAAGTGAGCGCCAGCAATGGATAACAAGGAAGCATGTGTGACTTTTCAGGCGTTCCTGGTAGGTCTGTTGCTAATACACTTTTCAGGTAGATCGTATTGTGCACATCCTACAATATTTCGTCGATACAACTGTTCGACATCTTCAGGTGGTGGCAGCTGATGTTTTCTTTGCTACAAGCTGCCGCTGAACATGTCGAACAGCTATATCGACGAAATATAATGGGATTTTTTTTCAATACGATACGACGGCAAACCCGAGAAGAGTATTTGCACAAGAAAGCGCGTTTGGTGACGTCACCTGCTGTCCTGTGTGCCGTGAAGTGTCGCTCCAGTCTGGTAATGTCACCAGACCGTGCTTCCTTTGCTGTGACAGATGGATGGGACAGGGACCCACGAGGAATACGGGCCACACGACGAACTTACGGCGTCGCACTAATCGCCTTGTCCGCCATACTTCGCGAACACCCGGCTCCGTGCATGGTCCACAGGAAGTCAATATGTCAGTAAAAGGTACCCACTAAAGGTCTTAACTTCGCCGTGTGCCATCTAGAGCTTGCACGAATCTAGACGCACACTTCAACTTATTAAACTCGCCTGGGGCAGCTAATCGCTCCCCTCTGAACGCGGCTGCTGGCACTCGTGTTAAGACCTGCAGTGTCGTGTGCTGTGTGTGACTTACACACCACGGCCCAACACCCTCCTCGGCCTCGGACTGAACGCTGGCGGCGTCCGACTGCCTCTTGCCAGCCAACTATTCCATTCACCCAGCCTTGTAACAGCCTTTCCCGTGTAGCACTAACGGACTGCAAGAGATTTAAGATTTGGATCAAAAGGTCAATTTGCTGCGCCATCTGAACTGAAACTGATTACAAAATATTGTCCTCAGACTGAATTCCCATTAAAATAAATGTCATTAGGCAGGACACAAGCGCAGAAAAACCTTCTATAGGAAACGCGGCACAACAAAATGGTCCAGGCCCACAGTGACCACTGACTATCTTGAAGTCCAAAACTCGTGGTGTGCAAAACATAGGATAAGACACTGTACCATACACTTTCCACTCTGTAGAATAACTTGTCTATTCAAAATTCCTTGTCGAACGCAGGATCCACTTAGATTCTAAATCGTCGGCCAGGGTGGCCGAGTGGTTCTAGGCGCTACAGTCTGGAACCCACCCTGTCCACCAAATCATTTATGCATATACAGAACAACAGCGGTCCTGTAACACATCCCTGGTGCACTCCTGGCGATACCTTTGTTCTAGTAAATAGTCGCCGTCGAGGACAACACACTGAGTTCTGTTACTTAAGAAGTCTTCCAGCCGGCCTGTCAGCAGGTGGTCACACACGAGCGCGGTTGAGAAGAGGAGCTTCACAGCAGTACAAGTCACACACCGTCGTTTGCCCTTTCACGCGAGAGACGGTCGCTCTGACGATAGTCAAACTGAAAAGAAAGAAAGTCCCAGATCCTGATGGCGTCCATCCAGAAGTAGTACAACAAAGTGCCCTACAGATTACACCAAGTGTTACAGCCTCGCAGTTAGGGACCCTTAAGATGCAAAATCACGCAGACCAGTGGTTATTACACTTTTTTGGTCAAGAGCCAATACTGACTTCGTGGGATGCCACCTCGAGCCGGATATGTGCCGATCTTATTATTAATTAGTAACTTACATAAATCAATTTGTTGCGAACCCCCAAGAGACTAGCTATAATAAAGGCATGATAAGATAGCAGCCGACCTCCGAGTACTGAGCGTTAAAATTCGGCGCCATTCCGAACACTTTGTGTCACCTGTTCTCCGTTTCAGATTGTTGCCATCCTCAGTGAGACCGAAGGTGTGACGCCGTCACTAACTGACCAAGTGGTGTGCTGTCTGCGTGAGTGGCCGAGTAATTGATCAATAACAGTAACTCTACTTGTATTTAAATCCATTATGGGACACGATGATAAATGTTTCCTACACGTTCTGAATTTCACTTGTCCTCTACTCACTCCTCTGTATTACAACATACTTAATTAAATTTCATCCTCATTGCTACAGATAGGTACGTCATTTGAAGATTACTGTCTCTATACTGCGCATTTACGAATCTATGATACTTCCGTGTCAGTATTTATACCACAGGAGCTGACAGATACACGAGTCGCGCACGCCCCTGAGTTGTCAGTACTGGAAGGCAGACAACAGGACACCGAACCAGCCCCTCCTCACGTCCTGTGCCTCCGCTGCAGCCACGCCCCCTTGCCCCTCAGCGGCCAACCTTGCTTAGGTCACCGCCTAATTCACCAATGTAAGTTAAAATAAAGCATGTCTTAAAGTATTACTTTCTCCGTAAATATTTCTGTTTGTTATCAAGCGGGATAACTACATTCATGCTCATAAAGTAAGGATAATGCTGATACATGGCGAAACAACGCTCTGGTGGCCGGTTTGCTGATTTAAATCCCCTCGGGGTATGACCATGCGGTGCATTTGACCTTCGGTCGTCGCACTGTGGCGCTGTCAGCAGTACACATACGCAGAGGTGAGTTGGTGCATGTCAGAGTACGGTGCAGCGAGTAAGGGTGCAAACGTTTTCAGAGTTGCTAATGGTGACTGTGTGTTGAAAATGGCTCAAAGGACATATTGATGACGTTATGAGGGGTACAATACTAGGGCGACTGGAGCCTGGTCAAACACAGCAGGTCGTAGCACGAGCCCTCCGTTTACCACGAAATGTGATCTCAAGATTATGGCAACGATTCCAACAGACAGGAAACGTGTCCAGGCGCTACAGTAGGGGGTGTCCACAGTGTACAACACCACAAGAAGACCGATATCTCACCATCAGTGCCCGCAGACGGCCACGGACTACTGCAGGTAGCCTCGCTCGGGACCTTACCGCAGCCACTGGAACAGTTGTCTCCAGACACAGACTACAGACGGCCGAGCAGACATGGTTTATTCGCCCGGAAACCTGCAAGGTGCGTTCCACTGACCACTGGTCACAGGAGAGCCCGTAAAGCCTGATGTCAAGAACACAGTACGGTCATTGGAACAGTGGTCCCAGGTTACGTTCACGGACGTGTCCAGATAAGTCTTAACAGTGATTCTCGCCGGGTTTTCATTTGGCGTGAACCAAGAACCAGATACCAACCCCTTAATGTCGTTGAAAGGGACTTGTATGGAGGTCGTGGTTTGATGGTGTGGGACGGGATTATGATTGGTGCACGTACACCCCTGCGTGTCTTTGACAGAGGAACTGTAACAGGTCAGGTGTATCGGGACGTCATTTTGCACCAGTATGTCTGCCTTTTCAGGGGTGCAGTGGGTCCCACCTTGCTTCTGATGGATGATAATGCACGGCCCCACCGAGCTGCCATCGTGGAGGGGTACCTTGAAACAGAAGATATCAGGCGAATGGAGTGGCCTGCCTGTTCTCCAGATCTAAACCCCATCGAGCATGTTTGGGATGCTCTAGGTCGAGGTTTCGCTGCACGTCTTCCAACCCATAGGACACTTCTTGAGCTCGGACAGGCACTGGTGCAAGAATGGGAGGCTATACCCTAGCAGGTGCTCGACCACCTGATCCATAGTATGCCAATCCGTTGTGCGGCCCGTGTATGTGTTCATGGTGATCATATCCCACCGGCCGGGGTGGCCGAGCGGTTCTAGGCACTACAGTCTGGAACCGCGCGACCGCTACGGTCGCAGGTTCGAATCGAATCCTGCCTCGGGCGTGGATGTGTGTGATGTCCTTAGGTTAGTTAGGTTTAAGTAGTTCTAAGTTCTAGGGGACTGATGACCTCAGAAGTTAAGTTCCATAGTGCTCAGAGCCATTTGAACCATTTGATCATATCCCATATTGATGTCGGGGTACTTGCGCAGCAAACAGTGGCGTTTTGTAGCACATGTGTTTCGGGACGGTTTTCTCAGCTTATAACCAATACCGTGGACTTACAGATCTGTCTCGTGCATGTTCCCTATGTGCCTATGCTATTAGCGCCAGTTTTGTGTAGTGCCACGTTGAGTGGCACCACATTCTGCAATTATCCTTAATTTATGAGCATGACTGTACAATCATCAGAAGCTCCTAACGTTTGTCGACTGTTTGGAAGCGGCTGTTATTTTTTAGATGTATGTTGTTATAAAATACGGCTGATTTCATAAAGACAGAACAGTAGAATGGCGTGAGGGACATTGCAAGGTTGTGAACCAGATCACTAAGGGATGGGCGCAGGGCTCTATCTGTGGGGCAGTTTTTCGGGATATCGTTTTTGTACCACTTAGATTGCACCTGCTAGAGGAAGAAAAGCGTGGAAATCACTGGAGTCTTCCTAATGCAGACGATCTCATAGCGATATCAGCGGCCCGGTCAAAAGCGCACGTAGAAAATAAATCAAACGACGCATTATAAGAGATAAACAATCGGTGTAAAATAATAAATTAAACGTTCAACCAACAAGGCAGGCTACATAACGTTAAAATGCAAACGAAAAAGAGACGACATCATCAAACTATACAACGTTTCCATACCGCGCATTGTACGCGCATACACATTGACTGACAACTAAATTTTCATAACCATCCGAACAGGTCTCAGAAGACCCAAGAGTGCTGACCGACTGCCGTGTCATGCTTGTTTCTATAGACGTCACTGGATGCGGATGTGGAGTGGCGTGTGGTCAGCACTCTGCTCCCCCTGCCGTTGTCAGTTTTCGTGACCGGAGCCGCTGCTTCTCCGTCGAGTAGCTCCTCAGTTTGCCTCGAGGGCTGAGTGCCAACACCGCTTGCCAGAGCTGGATGGTCACCCGTGCCTGTGTTAGCCCAACACGACAGCGCTTAACGTCGTTAGTCTACGGGAACCGGCGCTGACACTGTGGCAACACCGTCGACCAGAGTTTCGTAACCACATGCAGATAATTTCCGACAAGGCCGAACGTCTATTACACAATCAACACATTACACAACTGAACACATTAGATTAGCACTTGTCACACTACGCACATATCACCGCGTGGTCCTCGAGTCGATGCTTTGCGGTCACTACATGGACACGGCACCCGAGCTTTGTTACTGACAAAACAGCTATCAGGCGAAGTGAAACACGTGGTGCTGCTCAGACTGTCGGGGCCTTTTCCCACCACCGGATAGATCTATACCGTCGGAATGGAGGGGGGAGTCCACAATTGACCTCTGATCTTTTCGCTCATCTTCAAAGTTCCTTCACTTGCAAATTTAATTATTCTCTGTACCTCATTATTATTACTTCCATTATTTTATTACCGAAAACATAATTTGCTTTCCAGGAGGTACAATTTACGTTAGCATACGAAAAAGTTGTAAAATGCTTTAAAATACTAGGCAATAGATCTCTGAATATACACTAACGACTTCTTCGGATATGGCAGCAGAGCGAGAGGTGGTAGAGAGAGAGAGAGAGAGAGAGAGATGCGCCAGCACTGGACGCAGCAGCGGCGGCCACCCACCACGGCGACTTCTCAAGAGTGCGGACCTGCGTGCAGCGTCACGACGAAGACGAGTCCCCCAGCGCTGAGGCTGCGAGGAGAACGAACGTTTCGGAACTGCAGTCGTCATCGTCATACGGGCCGCCACCACGTGTGACGGTATGCGGTACCATTCGATACACAACACAGTCGTCTCCGGTTCACGTAACCGATAATTTGAACATTTGATTTTTTTAATTTCATTTTTGGCTCATTTAGAGACCACTTGCCTCACGTTTTATAACAGGTCGTTCATTTTACAATTTTCATGTAGATTAAAAAACGTATTCCATATTGCAAACAGCAATTATTCTTTCCAGCAATCACAGTGGAAGTAATACTAAAATAATAAGACATTACAAATTGAAAGGGAAAAAAACACAAAAAATATTCAGATCTTAAGAAGATATGATGATAGGTGATAGGAAAGACTTGGATAGTAAGAGTGACAGAGAGGGAGAGAGGGGGTGAAGGGAGGGGGAGGGAGGGGGAGAGAGAGAGAAATGTTACTCTATCTGAGACAGCCAGGCCCAAAAGCCTCGTAAATGCTTCGAGCCTTGCAGTCCCAGTTCGCTACAGTTAAGTTTACGGTCTACTATTTCTAAACGCTATTTACAAAAACACTGCAACTATTATGTACAGTCATGTTCAAAAGTATCCGAACTACCTGAACTGCATTTCGCCTTATTCGCATGCAACCCGCATAACGCAGCTGTCTAGCAGGTCCTCTAATCGCTCCTTGGTACAGTCGTTTGACTATTGAAAATAGTTCCAACAAGTCACCACTAGAAGATACTGCTCTGCATCGCAATAACTCAAGGTAAAGTAATACCACGATACTTCAAATATCAGGGAACACCTTATCACAGATAAGACTGTCCTTAAGGCTTGTAAGCTCACATTTATTACAATAAATGACATACCTGGAATGTTACCACTCCCGTTATTACGTCAGATAGGTAATGCACGTAGAAAGTTTGTCGTATTCATGATTTCCTCTCCAAAGTAACATACCGTAATTATTATTTAACACAAAATGTTATTAAAAATTTAAGTTATTCGCGAGCAGCTGGTTGAGAATATGTATGAACTTCAAATGACATGACTAATCATCTCGTTCTGCATATGGATTTAATAATGACGGTAATGATCGAATTATCCGGTAACTTCACACCTCAGTGGATTTTCTCGAACTAAGAAATTTTCTGAATTAGTGAAAATTTCAAAATGGCTTCACATCGAGGTTATGATGCCTAGAAGAGTATTTACATCCTGCTGACATGAGAATAGCATAAACTCCGCGTCAGAAGCTTGCTTCTACTTAACAATTTTATAGACTAGCATTTTTCCACCGTCACTAATTTTGTAAGCTAAGCACATCACACTCCTGGGGCTGAGAAATGTGACCACAATGGTCTGGTGGAACGAACTATCACAGGTGCAATGCGTGGGTTCAGGCATTTACTGTTAAGAGGCACAAACAGATTTATTTTACCTCTGCTAACCTCGAGAGAAAGACGCTATAATCCAGAATCCGCATTAAACATCAAGTTCCGTCATTACCAACTGGGCAGAGCCGATTTACGTTGGGTAATGACATAGGCGGAAATCGTGGCAAACAGAAATACTGTCGCCAGTAAACTTACTTACATTAGAAAATTCTATTTTAGCCGACCGATGGTGGCCGAGCGGTTCTAGGCGCTTCAGTTCGGAACCGCGCGACTGCTACGGTCGCAGGTTCGAATCCTGCCTCGGGCATGGATGTGTGTGATGTCCTTAGGTTAGTTAGGTTTAAGTAGTTCTAAGTTCTAGGGGACTGATGACCTCAGACGTTAAGTCCCATAGTGCTCAGAGCCATTTGAAGCCATTTTATTTTATTTGATGATCCGATAGCCATTTAAAGGAATAGTGCTCTTATTTTACTTGTACTTGATTGAACTAGAGACGTTAAAAATTTGGTGCTGGACTGTGATTCGAATTCGTATCTCCTCTTTTGAGGATCTGAATCTCTCGGAACAGTATAGTTCAATCATTTCGTTCCTTTTCCCGAGACTGTAATCTTCTCTAGGTCTCCTCCAAAGGTAAGTATGTGGGTCCGCATCCTGATCCAGTACAAAAATATTCATAATTTCATTTCAAGCCCTATCACGTGCACACCGGCCTTCTAGTGAAAATTAACGTGCATTTTTAATGTCTGTTCACGTGTTGCCAACAATCGCAATAGGTGTCGTTATTTCTGGTCAAACACGCACACATCTTACTGTTGGTGAGTAAGTAATTGATACTTAGCTATATTCGTGGATGATAAAGAAGGACGGTAGCTGTGCGGTTCGATTGTCGCTCGGGCACAAAAATTCAGACACCTAGCATCTGGTAAGAAAAACCGCTACGTAACATTTGATTTTACTTAGTTAACAATCCGATTACGTGTTGGGTTCGTATCACTTCACATCATGCGCTTCATCTTTAAATGCATGCACACTTTGCTACTTCTGAATGGAGGTATATCAGACATCTTTCGTGGTTAGTTAACAGAGACGAAAAGGTCTTGATAGGAGTCCCAGTTTATTAAAAAATATCGTCTTTTATTTTCAAGTTTACATATGGTTACTGATATTGGCAAAAATTTCGGTAATTTAAGACTCTTCATGGCTAGTCAGCAATATGATTAAATTAAATTTGATTGGATTAATATTTGTTCCATAGATCATGAATACGACATTTCGTAATGATGTGGAACAAGTCATTTTAATGAAAGATTGTTTTACATGCCATGATTCAATTTCTTTACAACAATATTTTACTCTCTCTCTCTCTCTTTCTCATTCTTTTTTGTATTTACCTCCATATAAAAACAACTATGAGAGTTACTGGTTTATGACGCTTAGTTTGCAGTCAGTTCTGAGTATTATTAGTAACTACGCTCCAGTACCTAAACCTAGTTACAGAAATGCGAATCAGACGCATTACGTATTCCAGGCCGTGGCAGCCACGTCTTTGAACGCTAGCTATGGTCACTTCCCTGCCCGCTGTAGGAACACATTGGTTCTTCTTCTTCCTGACTGGTACTGTAACTGAGATTTGGCAACAAGGCGAGGTACGTTTGGCAACTCTGTTATAGACGAGTTACCTCCTGGTGTGCACGGAATTAAGCCTCGAAGTTCACTTGATTTTTCCTGTCATTTCCATTGAATAATCTGAGTTATTATCGCTTGAGGTGAACAAAAGATTGTAAATTCACGGTTTTCAGCCCAGGAAAGTCGTTGCACGTGGAAATTGCAACTAATCTCGTCCTTTAAATAGCGGTTTACGAGTTCTAGCCCTTATTACCCTCGTATGGGGAAGCCAATTCACATACCTCTTCGCTAGCTCTGTGGTAACGTACAGATCAGTGATAAAGCGTCTGTTATGTTTCGCGGTTCCAGTCTCGCTGATTGTAACGTTTTTATCCCTTCTGTGAAAGAGCTACAAGCAGTCTGATCAAACATCGATAAGGAAATCGCAAGAAAATACTTTCGGCTCATAGTGCAATGGTGAAAACCTTACAATGCTGCACAACAGGTAACGCCTCTTTTCGCTGCTGACGAGCAAATTTTGGGTTTCTAGGAATACATAACTTTATTTATGAAATGCCACATTTGCATACCTCTTGAGTATGACACAGCATACCAATTAAATACAGACCCAATCGAAATCTAAGTGAGTAGTGTTTTACCAATTCGTGCCGATAGAGGCCCACTTGTTAACAGATACTCAGTTTTATTAAAACAGACTTTCATCGTAACGTCATCGTGGGTAGTTTTATTTCATTTCTTATAATACAGTGCACAATTTTCATAAGGTTTCTTTTAGCGTTGTTATAAAATAGTAAACATGAGAGAGAAATTAATCATCAACGGTATATGCGAATTCTCTGATGTTATCTATAACAGTCTGACAATCCACATGCAATTTATTGATTACATGCATGTAGAAAACTTGTTCTGAGTTAAAGCTGTCAAACAAGGTTTGAGGAAGAATAAAATGCTGCTACCACACGACAGCTAATGTAGAAAATACTTTTCTGACCTATTTTGGCATGATGCGCTCTCCCCACACATAATACAAAAGTGTCGAGATGCGCCTGCTGCCTGGCCGTCTATTAAACTTGAAAAAAATAAAATGTCGCAGAAGTTAGCCCTTTTTCCACATGCGACTATTTTGGGTTGAGAAGTGAAGGGAATTATGTTCAAAGTTCCATTAGATTGATAACGCAGAACTGAAAACGCAGAATTGCGTTTTGAAAAATGTAGCAGTGTACGTGATTCTATTTCTGCGATTACAAAATAGAGTCGAATGTATGCACTGGGTAGCCGAGGCAGTTAGTTCATGGCGATTCGGTCAACCAAGTAAATGAATGTACTGAACATGCTGCAAACCACTACAGGGAGCCTGTGTGTCAGAATTCTCATCCAGTGTGGCGCAACGGCGTTACGATAGAAAAATGAGTCACAGAGGAGAGGATTTGGTCTGTTGGATTGATTATTATGGTCTGAGTTCGATTCCAACTTCTGCCGATGCTTTTTGATAAGGAGAGACAGATTCTATTCTCTTCTAGCTACGCCAAGTAAAGAAGGTATAATGGCATTGTGGTCTGAAATTCACATTAAACATGATATTCCTTCTCTACCAAGTAGACGTCACCAGTAACCTTTCTTATACTAGTTATTTATTTCTAGTGACGAAACAAACGCTACGTAGACTCACAGGACACTTATTCTATCTTTTATTTTAGCGTCTGTATGTCGATAAAATTGGTTCTGAACTGGGAATGCAACTCAGACCGCCCTTAATGCGGAATTTGATCCCTTTGTGACAATACAGCTCGACTTCAATTTGTTGTTTGTTCAGAACTGCAGATTCCTCAACATCTCCACATGCTGCGCGTGAATGGGTTCGAATCCTGGCCCAGCACTAAAGTTTTCATTATGTATTATCAAGCTCTAGCATGAGAACACCTATCTGCTGGTGGATAATAATTTTGATTTTTAGTGTATTTTCATTCGTTGTTAACACTAACGATATCTGACGTTTTTGACTCCCAGTGAGACACAGAACTACACTCCTGGAAATGGAAAAAAGAACACATTGACACCGGTGTGTCAGACCCACCATACTTGCTCCGGACACTGCGATAGGGCTGTACAAGCAATGATCACACGTACGGCACAGCGGACACACCAGGAACCGCAGTGTTGGCCGTCGAATGGCGCTAGCTGCGCAGCATTTGTGCACCGCCGCCGTCAGTGTCAGCCAGTTTGCCGTGGCATACGGAGCTCCATCGCAGTCTTTAACACTGGTAGCATGCCGCCACAGCGTATGTGCAGTTGACGGACTTTGAGCGAGGGCGTATAGTGGGCATGCGGGAGGCCGGGTGGACGTACCGCCGAATTTCTCAACACGTGGGGCGTGAGGTCTCCACAGTACATCGATGTTGTCGCCAGTGGTCGGCGGAAGGTGCACGTGCCCGTCGACCTGGGACCGGACCGCAGCGACGCACGGATGCACGCCAAGACCGTAGGATCCTACGCAGTGCCGTAGGGGACCGCACCGCCACTTCCCAGCAAATTAGGGACACTGTTGCTCCTGGGGTATCGGCGAGGACCATTCGCAACCGTCTCCATGAAGCTGGGCTACGGTCCCGCACACCGTTAGGCCGTCTTCCTCTCACGCCCCAACATCGTGCAGCCCGCCTCCAGTGGTGTCGCGACAGGCGTGAATGGAGGGACGAATGGAGACGTGTCGTCTTCAGCGATGAGAGTCGCTTCTGCCTTGGTGCCAATGATGGTCGTATGTGTGTTTGGCGCCGTGCAGGTGAGCGCCACAATCAGGACTGCATACGACCGAGGCACACAGGGCCAACACCCGGCATCATGGTGTGGGGAGCGATCTCCTACACTGGCCGTACACCACTGGTGATTGTTGAGGGGACACTGAATAGTGCACGGTACATCCAAACCGTCATCGAACCCATCGTTCTACCATTCCTAGACCGGCAAGGGAACTTGCTGTTCCAACAGGACAATGCACGTCCGCATGTATCCCGTGCCACCCAACGTGCTCTAGAAGGTGTAAGTCAACTACCCTGGCCAGCAAGATCTCCGGATCTGTCCCCCATTGAGCATGTTTGGGACTGGATGAAGCGTCGTCTCACGCGGTCTGCACGTCCAGCACGAACGCTGGTCCAACTGAGGCGCCAGGTGGAAATGGCATGGCAAGCCGTTCCACAGGACTACATCCAGCATCTCTACGATCGTCTCCATGGGAGAATAGCAGCCTGCATTGCTGCGAAAGGTGGATATACACTGTACTAGTGCCGACATTGTGCATGCTCTGTTGCCTGTGTCTATGTGCCTGTGGTTCTGTCAGTGTGATCGTGTGATGTATCTGACCCCAGGAATGTGTCAATAAAGTTTCCCCTTCCTGGGACAATGAATTCACGGTGTTCTTATTTCAATTTCCAGGAGTGTATTTGCAAGATCACTGTAAGTTAGGGGATGTTATTCCTTGCTACTGGTGGACAAAAATTCAGTAGCTGATGTATCTTTGTGTGTAGTCAACAACGATATGTGTGGGGTTCGTTTCCCAGTCAGCACTGAACTCTCCGTCACATTATTTCTAGTTCAAACATGCTCACATGTCGCTGCTGGTGTAACAAACCCATGTTTAACGTTAGTTTTCTGTAGAATATAACAGCAATAGGTGCCGGGTTGGAGTTCTGGGAAGGAAAAAATTAATATTTTGTCTCGTCATTTCAGTTAAAACATCTAGCTACTGCCGAGAAAATCCGATATGTCACAATTGATTGTGCTTCGATAACAATCCGATTATGTTCTAGGTTCGAATTCCTGTCCAACACAAAGCTTTACCTCACGGCATTTCAAGTAAGTTACTTGTGAAGAATCAATATATAACATCTCTCGTAGTTCGTTAACAGGGACAATAGGTGCTGGGTAGGAATTCGAGTCCGTTAAAAATGTTTACGTTACGTAATTTAAAGTTGATATTTGCTAACTGATACTGTCTAAAATCGAAGTATATCACTCTCTGTATGCCTAGTCAGTAATGACTATTAGTTTCCGTCAGTCACGAAATCTTTGCTTAGTCTGCGTGTCCTGGGTTTCAATCCATACGCGGAACGAGACGGTACGTCGCGTGATTTGAAGTTCATACATATTCTCAACTAGCTGCTCGTGAATAACTTAAATTTTTAATGTCGTTTTGTGTTAAATAATAAGTACGGTATGTTACTTTGGAGAGGAAATCATGAATACGACGAACTTACTAATAGCATTACCTATCTGATGTGATAATGAGAGTGTTAACATTTCATGTCTGTCATTCATTGTAATAAATGTGAGCTTACAAGCCTTAAGGACAGTCTTATCTGTGATAAGGTGTTCCCTGATATTTGTAGTATCGTGGTATTACTTTACATCTTGAGTTATTGCGATGCAGAGCGGTGATTTCTAGTGGTGACTCGTTGGAACCATTTTTCAATAGTCAAACGACTGTACCGAGGAGCGATTAGAGGATCTGCTAGACAGCTGCGTTATGCGGGTTCCATGCGAATAAAGCGAAATGCAGTTCAGGTCGTTCGGATACTTTTGAGCACCACTGTACATTGTGGAAAGCGCAGTGGTGTGTGAGTGTAAAGTATGTTATTTCTTGCGGATATTTAATTAACCTTCAGTTCCTATATTATGTGCTTTGAATTTTACCTGTTAGTTGCTTGCACACTAAGTGTTCAGTTAAAAATGTTACGTGCCGGCAGCGATTTAATGTCCGCGGGGTGGATATGGCTGCTGTTTATACTTAAGCTAGAACAGCTTTACTGGGTTGATTGCATTACACCATTTGTTCTGATACAGTTTATTTTAGATATTTGGGCAGTAGACGGTACTTTTCTGATAGGTTTAGACCAGCGGTTAGGCCCCCGTCTTCGAGGTCTCCGTACGACCGTAGTTAATTGTACTCCAAATCACTTGTAAAGTGGCGTGGCTTTTACTCGCACTTCTATAATGCGTCTCTGAAATTATTTGTCGCGGGTGTGAGAATTTCCGGACTTACGACGTTCCAAAGCCTTTCGAACCACGGATTCGCTTGGTAATGTGGCTCTGGAAGGCGTCGTGGTGGTCGACGTCAATTTATTTTGTCGGAGATGTGAATAAGCCGTCTAACATTATTTGCCACCACCGCAGCTACGAGGCAAGACTTTTACATTATTTTACACTCCTGGAAATGGAAAGAAGAACACATAGCCACCGGTGTGTCAGACCCACCATACTTACTCTGGACACTGCGAGAGGGCTGTACAAGCAATGATCACACGCACGGCACAGCGGACACACCAGGAACCGCGGTGTTGGCCGTCGAATGGCGCTAGCTGCGCAGCATTTGTGCACCGCCGCCGTCAGTGTCAGCCAGTTTGCCGTGGCATACGGAGCTCCATCGCAGTCTTTAACACTGGTAGCATGCCGCGACAGCGTGGACGTGAACCGTATCTGCAGTTGACGGACTTTGAGCGAGGGCGTATAGTGGGCATGCGGGAGGCCGGGTGGACGTACCGCCGAATTGCTCAACACGTGGGGCGTGAGGTCTCCACAGTACATCGATGTTGTCGCCAGTGGTCGGCGGAAGGTGCACGTGCCCGTCGACCTGGGGCCGGACCGCAGCGACGCACGGATGCACGCCAAGACCGTAGGATCCTACGCAGTGCCGTAGGGGACCGCACCGCCACTTCCCAGCAAATTAGGGACACTGTTGCTCCTGGGGTATCGGCGAGGACCATTCGCAACCGTCTCCATGAAGCTGGGCTACGGTCCCGCACACCGTTAGGCTGTCTTCCGCTCACGCCCCAACATCGTGCAGCCCGCCTCCAGTGGTGTAGCGACAGGCGTGAATGGAGGGACGAATGGAGACGTGTCGTCTTCAGCGATGAGAGTCGCTTCTGCCTTGGTGCCAATGATGGTCGTATGCGTGTTTGGCGCCGTGCAGGTGAGCGCCACAATCAGGACTGCATACGACCGAGGCACACATGGCCAACACCCGGCATCATGGTGTGGGGAGCGATCTCCTACACTGGCCGTACACCACTGGTGATCGTCGAGGGGACACTGAATAGTGCACGGTACATCCAAACCGTCATCGAACCCATCGTTCTACCATTCCTAGACCGGCAAGGGAACTTGCTGTTCCAACAGGACAATGCACGTCCGCATGTATCCCGTGCCACCCAACGTGCTCTAGAAGGTGTAAGTCAACTACCCTGGCCAGCAAGATCTCCGGATCTGTCCCCCATTGAGCATGTTTGGGACTGGATGAAGCGTCGTCTCACGCGGTCTGCACGTCCAGCACGAACGCTGGTCCAACTGAGGCGCCAGGTGGAAATAGCATGGCAAGCCGTTCCACAGGACTACATCCAGCATCTCTACGATCGTCTCCTTGGGAGAGTAGCAGCCTGCATTGCTGCGAAAGGTGGATATACACTGTACTAGTGCCGACATTGTGCATGCTCTGTTGCCTGTGTCTATGTGCCTGTGGTTCTGTCAGTGTGATCATGTGATGTATCTGACCCCAGGAATGTGTCAATAAAGTTTCCCCTTCCTGGAACAATGAATTCACGGTGTTCTTATTTCAATTTCCAGGAGTGTACATACTTTTATTTGTGAACAGAGTGCCACTCATCTCAGTGAAGTTCCGAAGAGAACACAATTTGAACCCTGTAAATTCTATGTCCACAATGTTTCCAAGCTTCATTTAGCCTATAATTTAATCACAGTCCTAGTTCCTTTGCCAAATTTTCTAAGTAATGACTCGTGTTAAAATTACGACGTCAAAAATCGTATTTCCACAATCCGAAAACTTTTCAGATTCCCAAGTATATCAAGTTCTAGTTCTGTTCATTCAAACAGAACGGAATATAAAGTTAACGTAACGGTCGCTTTATTTCCATTTCTGATGTTAATTTTGCTCTAATGAAAGTCCAGATTCTGATTAATAATTTTCAGTAATTGCTTGAGTGAAATTTTAAATACGGCTGGCTAATTGTTGCACCAGAAACAATACTGCTTGCTTACATCTCGATTTTTTTAGTACAAAATACACTGATAAAACTACAGCTTCACAGTAAATTTCGGAAGCAATAAAGAAAATTAGATCCTACAGTTCTTGGCGACAGTAAAATCGCAGTTACAACATTTATTTCAGAGGGTTGACCGAAAGGGGAGTTACAAGAAGTTTTCATCGTGTTCCTACAGAGAACGACTGATTGACTGGCGGATAAGATCACGTTAGTAACAAACGATAACGAAGGTAGGCAGAGATAAATGCAGTCAACTGTTTCCATACCTGTGTTACATGTGCGATCGGACCTCTATATCTACTAGTTACTTTCGGATTTAATATTTGATAGTCCTTTTCTTTGACAATTGTCCGGTTTAGTACATCCTCTGTTTAAAATTGACAAAATTTACTACTAGTATATGATTACGAACGTAGTAACGGCTCTGAGCACTATGGGACTTAACATCTGTGGTCATCAGTCCCCTAGAACTACTTAAACCTAACTAACCTAAGGACATCACACACATCCATGCCCGAGGCAGGATTCGAACCTGCGACCGTAGCAGTCGCGCGGCTCCGGACTGAGCGCCTAGAACCGCTAGACCACCGCGGCCGGCGAACGTAGTAACGTTTCCTATACTACACTGAGAGGTGAAACAAATCTTTTACATTTGCTAATGGCTGTTGCGAGAGCAAAAGTTACGATACGTTTCGCCGTGAAAGTCGCATGCCATGTTCGCGTACTCGGTCGATGAAACTTGCGTATATAAGTTTTGGTCATAGTTCGAATATCAGATGAAACACAAAATACGTAGGATCGCATGGTCATGAAGAACAGTATTCCAGCAAGTGTTGCGTAATACGCTTATACGCTACTTGTTGCCTTATAAAAGGACAAATTTGTAACAAACGTGCAGTCGTGGGAGTTTGCTTATAATTCGGCCTTCCATTTCGTGGAGGATGACTTTTTCGTCCTCACTGCCACATACTTGTTGCGTGGCATACATTTGTACAGTTGTCTTCACAATATTTTGGCTGTAATGATTGGAGGTTGATATAGATGACATCTGCAATCGCATCAGTGTCCACCCCGCCTCCCCCTCTCTGAAGCACCAGATCCACTCCGTCTTCTGCTGTCTTTTGGTATCGATGCCAGTAACCCAAAGTAGTAGGGCAACCTTCGTGTCACGACACGCTACATTGTTGCCAAATTTATTCAAGATGGCGGCGATGACGTCATCCAAGATGGTGGCACGTAGACTTGGCAACAGCGCATGACGTCATCCAAGATGGCGGATTTTTGCGGGAAAATAGGCCAATTGTACTATGTCCACCAACCTAACCTCCAGAAAAAATGGCGGGAAGTTCGAATTTTGGCGGGAAAACAGGCCAACTGGGCTACGTCCACTAACCTAAGCCTCCAGAAAAAAAAAATGGCAGGAAGTTTGAATTCCAACAGGATAATGCATGCAATACCTTACTTTTCTTTCTTATTATTATTCATTATTATTGATTATCGTTTATTATCATTCATTACCATTTATTATTATTTATTATTATTTATTATTATTTATTATCATTTATTATTATTTATTATTATTGACCTGCCTCCACCAGAAACTTCCTTCCAAATTCAAATTCTATCATGATAATGGCTGCAAAACCTTACTTTTCTTTATTATTCATGAACATTCATTGTCATTTATTATCATTCATTATCATTTATTATTATTCATTATTATTTATTATTATAGGCATACCTGCACTAGAAAATTGCGCCAAATTCCAATATGATAATGTCTCGAAAACTGTACTTCTATTTATTATTATCATTTATTATTTATTCAAGATGTCAGATTTTCTCGGCGAGAAAGCCATTTTCCTTACATCCATAACAAAAATCTACCACAAGTTCTAATCCCAACACCATAATCGAACACACGTACGAACTTTCACCGTCACTTATCTTTTTTTCACTGGTAGCCTATCATAATCGCGTCAAATAATAAGCTGCACTTATACATAGTAACATAAGTCACGTCCTTTGATTTTGCAGGGGGAATGGACTGAAGACTTTATTTCAAGCAGTACGGTCATCACTTGTTCTCCAACACAGTCAGCACACACATCTTTGATATCGCAGTGCAATCACCACGACTTCCGCGCTCCAATTGAATTAGTTCAAATCCTCGCCACCCCCTGGCCAGGGCGCGGAGACACTGCCGACGCCTGTCACGTGAGGCGGCCGGCCACTCGCGCTGGACTGGCGGTACGCTGGGGGCGAGCCCAGCGATCGCTCCCACATCGTAAACATGTTTTTGCTGGACAGGCTGGAATTTGCCGAGTTTGACGTTACAGCGGTCCCTTGTACACTCACCACGAGTATTCGTCGCCGCCGCACGTTTCCCGCCAAAATTGTTTGCCTCTGATCTGAATCACACAACGGTCGGCTGCTCCCTGCCACACTTTTGGCGCCAAAGTTGTTTTCCTGGGCACGTTCAAACCTGTCGATGCCGACCGCTCACCATCCACCACATGTCCTTGTGCGAGCAAGAAAGCAGTGCTACACTTTTGGCGGAAACGTTTGCTCGACAATGGAATCCGCCATGACCGTATAGCAGCACGTTTGGTCGGCACTAGAACGCTCACTAATTGACTCTCTCTCATGCGCACACTATAACTGTACAATCGATGCTCCGCCGCCCCGCTTACGTCACACACCCTCCATACTCGCGACGGACATAGTCTTCTGTAAATACCTAAGTACTGAATTCCATTTCGGTTTTCATCATATTAAATAATTCAATTTACAATTTCATATACGTATGCAAAGGTGTTCAACTACTTAATTTCAACTATTTTCGAGGACCAGACAGCCACCTCTTCCTAGGAACCAGTGCTGAGTTTGAATTCTGGCAGTAAAGAAAGGTCACTTCTGCTTTCTCTACCAACCTAACAAAATTGTTGGAAAGAAAGGGCACTTGTACTAACCTCAGCCACCCGACCGCCACTTCCTCCTAGGAATCAGCGCCAAGTTTGAAATCTGCCATTAAACAAAGCTCACTGACGCTTCCGCCACCAATCTAAGAAAATTGTTGCAAACCAATGCCATCACTGCTAAACTAAGCCACCAGCACTCAACCTCTCTGTACAAGTTTCGGGTAAAAGGACTCACCCTACACTAGGCCCATGGATGGAGGAACCAATTTACTTTATTTAGGAATGGAGTATATGTATCACACCGACATGTTCCACACCATACAGACCTGCAAAACACTCCTACATAACTCAATTATAATGCTCTAGACACACGCTTGCTAATTGTAAACAGTTAAAAATAACTCATAGCACAGCCTACAGACATGTGCACCGCTCGTAAATAATGCAAAACATTTACGTCC
This sequence comes from Schistocerca americana, assembly GCF_021461395.2. Lineage (NCBI taxonomy): Eukaryota > Metazoa > Arthropoda > Insecta > Orthoptera > Acrididae > Schistocerca > Schistocerca americana. Next base: position 97,779,539 of record NC_060123.1, on the reverse strand, counting down.
AAATAGCCAAAAACTGCTAATTTTCGGAAATAATTTCAGTGCATAGGCTGGTGGAAGGAGGAAACGAGCGTACTTTATTTATTTGGGACATATGTTTTTGAAACTTTTGCTTCACATAGGTTTCGATATGTAGGCTGACCTAAGGCATGTTCTGAACTCCAGTAGTGCACTACACTTGGCAACACAACCACACCCATGAAGATATTCATTCCAATCCAGACCTGTAACTCCTCTACAGATAAATTTGTCCAGTTATCTGTCGACTCACTCACATTCTGACCAGGTTGCCATTATTGCGCAAAAACAGCTCAGACTGCGCTGTGCTGCTCGGAGAATTAAGGAAGGACTGCACTCCGTCTATTTCAAGCCCATTTATTTAGTAGTCTGCTCTCTTCTGTGAGGTGTGCATGTACATAGAGATACAGAAAACAGAGCAAATGCTCTCCGAATGTGGAGGTGACTGGATAAGCCATGGTTACATTTACAGGCAATTTTAGAACACAGAACGATAGCCTATGCCGCTGTCATATGGATGGATCTGACATAAAATGGAAGTGTCTCCGCGCGCTGGTCAGGGGGTGGCGAGGATTTGAACTAATTCAGTTGGAGCGCAGACGTCGTGGTGACTGCACTGCGGTATCAAAGATGTGTGTGCTGACTGTGTTGGAGAAAAAGTGATGACCGTACTGCTTGAAATAAAGTCTTCAGTCCCTTCCCCCCTCCAAAATCAAAGGACGTGACTTACGTTACTAGAAGTGCAGTTTATTATTTGACGCAATTCTGATAGGCTACCAGTGAAAAAAAGATAAGTGACGGAGAAAGTTCGTACGTGTGATCGATTATGGTGTTGGGATTAGAACTTTAGATAGATTTTTGTTATGGATGTAAGGAAAATGGCTTTCTCGCCGAGAAAATCGGACGTCATGAATAAAGAATAAATGATAATAATAAATAGAAGTACAGTTTTCGAGACATTATCATGTTGGAATTCGGCGCAATTTTCTAGTGGAGGTATGCCTATAATAATAAATAATAATGAATAATAATAAATGATAATGAATGATAATAAATGACAATGAATGATAATGAATGTTAATAAATGTTAATGAACAATAAACAAAAGTAAGGTTTTGCAGTCATTATCATGATGGAATTTGAATTTGGAGCGAATTTTCTAGTGGAGGCAGGTCAATAATAATAAATAATAATAAATGATAATAAATAATAATAAACCATAATAAATAATAATAAATGATAATGAATGTTAATAAATGATAATCAATAATAATGAATAATAATAATAAAGAAAAGTAAGGTTTTGCATGCATTATCCTGTTGGAATTCAAACTTCCCGCCATTTTTTCTGGAGGGTAGGTTAGTGGACATAGCACAATTGGCCTATTTTCCCGCCAAAATCCGCCATCTTGGATGATGTCATGTGTTGTTGCCAAGTCTACATGCCGCCATCTGGGATGACGTAATTGCCGCCATCTTGAATCAATTTGGCAACAATGCAGCATGTCGTGACGCGAAGGTTGCCCTACTACTACCTCAAACCAGTATTTCTTTTTTTTTTTTAATTTGCTCCTTTCCATTCTGTCCAACATATAGCGTTTTCCTTCTCTCCATGATGTCCACTACCTGTTACATTTTCCCAGTTGGTGTTAAGATGTTCAGAGTTCCCATTCGCAAATCCATTGTCTATGTCAACTCCTTGCATGGGGGGTCACATTTAGGATTCCTTCTCGTATTACCAGAGTAAGTACCGGACTCCAGCAGATCACAATTCATTCCAGGGACATAAGAAGACGAGTCTACATTTGGTTTATTCGCTCCGAAATTTCTTCTATTGTCGAACGCAATACAGTCACGCTCAACAGCTGACTCGCTAGGCCTAACACGGTTGTGTGGTTTCTTCTGGGATTTACTCCCTCAGCCCTGAAGGGTCCCTCGCCAAGAAAGGCTCTACAAGTGATGTGCCGTGTTCGCAGGCTATTCGGCAGGGACACGTTCTCCTGGCTGTTCACAACAGTTCGTTTGAGTGGCGCCTACTGAGCAGCGGGCAGCATTTTACGTCCAGGCGGTTTTGCAGCCTGGCAGACTTGACTGGTCCATTCTTTTCTAACGATAAGCTACTTATTCAATACTTTTTACTTGTGGATCATTTTATTTGAGCCTCCTGAACTATAAGATGTCATAACAGCGGATGAATTTGTGTTGTCTCTGACCTTTTTTTTAAATCATTCACTAATGTTTCGTCTGTGAATACTGGCAGTCTCTATGTGGCAACGAGACTAATACAGGGCCGCTGCTAGGTGTTTTGTCCCCCCCCCCCTCCCTTAGGCCAGAAGTGGAAAAATGACGCCGCCTCTGTTTTACTACCTCGATCATCCAACTAGCGCCTCCCCCTCCAACCCCCACCGCAACAAACATCCAACAGCACAGAAATGCCAGTCTCCTGTTATACTTTTAATCATAAGATTATGGTGACCAAATGTTCTAATTTCCTAGGGATAGTCGTCAATTTCTGTACTTTGTCCTCGATTCCTCTAATTTGACATTCATTTTTTCCCCCATTTGCCGCCCCCAAATATTTGTCACCCTAGACGTCCGCTATTTAAAGCGGATTTGAACTGTTTAATATGTGTCCAGCATAAGTAAACATATGTGATATTGTGTACCGTGTTCGTATATGGACATGGCCTTTTGGACAAAATGCTATCTGTTTTTAAATATTTTGGCGATCTGTTTATAATGTGCTGAGTTTTATCCACTTGACGTCTTCTGCATGAGGTCAGCGTAAAATGAACATCATTTACTACAAAACAATGTTTATGACCTGAAGATACAGCTAAGACTGTTGAAACCAGTTGTCTCGAATTGAAAATATTTTGTGCGGTCTTCGCTTTTGAATGGTTATTAACAATTTTTACATAATTTTATTTTATCAAATAAATCTAATAAAATCGGGCCCCTTAAGAAGTGAAAAACAGCAATGTAAACAATTCTTTTTCTTTAAGACATTTACAGTTCAAACATTCAATTAGATACAGTCCTTTTGTGGGGTACATGTCCTCACAATAGCTTGAAAAAGATAAATGCCAAGTCCGGCCTTCCAAAATGCAGTGAGCTGTCTAAAACAGATTATGATTCAGATCGGATCACACATGTGAGATGTTTGCCAAATGCCTAAAAAATGATAAAATATGCCTTAAAATGAAATAAGGACGTATATCCTTTAGACTCTAAAAGAAAGAGAAACACTTTCTTAAGTAATGTGATCTGAAAGTCAAGTAACGGACCTCAAGCAGATTTTAAATAAAATTCTACTCTTAAGTACGACTTAAATAACAAGGTTCTACCAATACTCGGACGTAATCCAGGGTTAAAGATTGAAACAGCTTTCCCACAGTAAGATTTCAATGGCACCTCAACAGGTTAGCCAAAATCTCTCTCTGTCTCTTAGAAAAACAGATCAGTACTCGTAACCAAGAGCACATCTATAAAAATACATCTGGTTTTAAAACAATTCAAAGAACACTCAGCAAGCATAAAGGTGCCTGCTCATATATAATTTTTAAAAACAACGCACCAGTAAGCATCGACATGACTACGCAAAACTTAACAGCTCCAAGCCAAAACAAAATACTGGAAGATCGGGGAACTGTCTGACCACAAAGTGTATCACTCACGGTGTAGACTTGAACACAATGCTCTCAAACACAGTGGGACTATTAAACAATGTCAGCATACATCAATATCAATCTTGACAAAGGTTTGCGTATCAAACTGTAAAGCTTACCGTTTATTCTTTTGCTCTGTCCCTTCTGCTACCAAAAATAATCCACAATTAATACGGCGAAATCCAACTAAATTACCAAATGACACGAGCCGTACTTTTTGCGCCTGTTGAAGTTTAGGGAAAAGAAGACACAGCACACTGAACAGTGCATACACGACTCATAATCCAGACGGAGAATTCGCTGGCTAACAAGCATAACAGTTTCATGTGAGCGCTCGGTTTTAACTCCAAACATAACTCCAATACCACTTCATATGCACATGACGCCGCGAAAATACAGGCCAACTATAAATGCTGCCACCGAGCTTCCGTCCAAGGTAACAGTGTTCGAACGTCGTGGCGTCAACTTCACTGTCCCACAAGACTCAGGAGGCGACAAGACGGCGAGTCGATCCGAAGCCTCCACTCCACCGCCGCCTAGCGAGACGACGGGGAAGCCGTTGCCAAGAGGTGTGGCCTCGCTGGCGTTCACTATCGATGGCGGACCTGCTCGTCGGGCTGTAAGAGCCAAACAAATCGCTTCTACTGCAACCTCTTTGCTTTCCAAACTTTGACACGTGGTAGTATGGACCAGTACAAGGAAAAAAGTGCAGCAAATATGGGCTCTAATGTACGTAACTTAAGAGCTACGAAAACTTGGCCATCTTCGCTACTGTAAAACACATCTCTTCCAGTACACAAGTGCTCGTAGCTCTTAAGGTATTCACTTTAGAGCCCATGTTTACAGACAATTTTATATTGTTTTGGCCTGTACTACCTTCTGCCAAAATATGAAATGAGTTATCACAAAGGGAGTCCCACAGGGTTCAATTTTAGGTCCTCTGCTGTTCCTTATTCACGTGAATGACCTTCCACTTAACGTTCAGCAAGGGGAACTAGTACTTTTTGTAGATGACACGAGTGTAATAATAAATCCTATTTCAGCAAAAGCAACTGAAGATATTGTTAAGGATGTCTTTCAAAGAATTATTAAGTGGTTCTCAGAAAGTAGACTCTCTCTTAATTTTGAAAGAACTCACTATATTCAATTCTGTACACTGAATAGAGTCATACTGACAATTGATGTAGCATATGAACACGGCTCAGTTAACAGGTTAGATTTCTCCAAATTTTTGGGTGTTCACATTGATGACAACTTGAATTGGAAGAAGTATATTACTGAGCTTCTCAAACAACTAAGTTCAGCTTCTTTTGCTCTTTGTATAATCGCTAGTCTGGGTAATAAACAAATCAGCCTCCTAACATACTTTACATATTTCCACTCAATAATGTCTTATGGAATAATTTTCTGGGGTAACTCATCACTTAGACACAAAGTATTGGTTGCACAAAAGAGATCAGTGAGAATAACTAGTGGTGTTCACCCAAGGACGTTATGAAGGCACCTTTTCAAGGAGTAGGTATTTTAACTGCACCATCAGAGTACATATATTCGCTAATGAAATTCGTTACAAATAATCCATCTCAATTCGCGAAGAACAGTGATGTTCATACGTACAACACTAGAGGGAAATATGACCTTGCCTATCCGTTATTGAAGCTGTCAGCTGCTCAAAATGGAGTACATTATTCAGCAACAAAAATCTTTGATCTTTTGCCCAACAGCATAAAGTTTCTGGCAGGTAGCAGATCAAGTTTTAAATCTAGCTTAAAATCATTTCTTTTGGACAACTCCTTCTACTCCATGGACGAGTTTCTATTTCAGAAATGGTAAAAAAAAAGATTGTACCTCTAAATATAGTTGCATGTATAGAGCTAAAAATTTCAGTAATATTAATATTAGCACTATTCATGTGTGTATATATATATATATATCTTGTAATATGACCTGTTCCACATAATATCGATAAAATAATCGGGAAAATGATCTACAAAACATGAAATAACTAAAACTAAACTTCCAGTAGAAGAGATTTGTTTCACATTATCGAAGATAAGGTGCTCACAACTCTTCCGATATGCACTTTAGGGCCCATGTTTACCAGAGTGTTTTGCTTCGATTGTTGTTCCTGTCACATCCCTGAAAACTGACGATTCCTCTTAGGACACGGTGCATAGTTCTAACTGTGCAGCATACTCTTGTCATCTTGTATATCTTTCCCTCCATGCCAAACTTTGTAGTTCGTTCTTCGCATCGTTCCGTCCAAGTACCACAATCAAAGTTCTGCGCGAACTACTTTTGTTATTAAAAAATATGAGTGTTAGTGGTGTACATAACATTTTTTAAGTTCCTCTACACACAAATTTCATCTTGCTTTGTTGCTTTTCGGTCTTATTACGAAAGAAGAAAACGTTAAACTTGTTGAATTGTGTAACGTGCAGGTATACAGTTGCTTTAGATGTATTGTCGTTAACCTACAGATTGTTCACGAGCAACATTGGACACGCGCGATGTTTCGAATGAAGCACCCATCCGGGTTACGCGCAACAGATTCTGTCCGTCAGCAGCAACACAGCGCCGCACAGGTCGTCTTAGTGAGTCAGCATTCAGACTCGGCGCGGTGTATCCAGTGGCGCAGACTGGCGTGCACGGCGATAGATTTGCGCGTCAGACGACGTAGCTGGTGACGTAGATCCGGTCCGTGAGCGACCGGCCGGTATCGGCGGCTGTCCGCTGTTTATTCTGTTGTTCGGAGAGTCCGCCAGTAAGCCGCGAGGCCGCCGCTCGTGACGAAGGAGCCGCGAGTGCCGTTCACGCAGGAGCGCCGTGCGCACACGAGCTCGGAACTGAAACGCAGTTTGCAGAGGTCTGCTGCGAGAAGTAGCGCCTGCCGATAAAGCGGGGAACGCCAGCTGCTAGCAAGGCCGGCGGGAAAGATGCCAGCGGCTTCTGCGGCCAAGGTCAGCGCGGCGGCGCCGGCAGAAACGTCAGCAGAGTTGGAACGCTTGTGTAAGTCACGTTCCGTATCTTTCGCTAAGCCACTGTAAAAACGGCCCTGGGACCATCCGGCTGATCTAATGTACACACCTCTGTTGTAAACACTCACTCTTCAACACGGAACAATTTACATATTTTAAGACTTTCGTACAGTGTACGAGCAACATACCGCTAATCTTTTTGAATCTGAGATTAGTATCAAACCAGCATATCCAATCTCGTAACTTAAGAATCCGTTATGAAGCTCTGGGAAGATCGGGATAATCTAATATACGTTTCAGTTGTAGTACATTGACTACAGGGTAACAAACATGGAAGAATTTACACATTGTAACAGTCTTTCGAACAGCGTTAATTCACGTATATCAAGTGCAACAGTATAACTTAAGTGACTATGATTTTCTTCATTAGATGCTAACAAATATGAACCATTCAGTCTGCGAAAGTCGTAGCTTGACATTAGTGTAAACTTTTGCCACCTGCAGGCAACAACAAACAGAGGAGATCGGTAATTGTTCTTAAACTTAGAGTACTATCTAACCAATAAATTTAACGAATATACTTCGTTTGCAGTTTCAGGGGAATCAGTGAAAGATCACAAAGATTAATTTACGTGTCGTTTATGCGGTAGTTTTGACGTACCGGTAATTAGTCTATTATCGTATGTGGTACTTTCTTTTTCAACATGACAGTTCGCGAATGACAACAGTGAAAGAAAAATTATCGAGACAAGTGTTGACCATGCTAACGAGCAGTGAATTCGATTTATTTTCGGAATATTTGCTTTGAAAGACTTCATCCGTTAATGAAGAGCTCGGAATCTAACACTTCATAGAGAAAATACAGTTTTCATGGTTTTGTTCAATAACTGCTGGGTGGTGTAACAGTACCACGGACCACCTTCTACGGCAATCGATGCTAACGTTACACCTCTGCGACGAATTTTTGAGTAGCTCTAACCGTGAGTTAACATAATGGAAACAGAGCAATCAAACTGGGATTCATTTCCGAAACTCTCCAACAGAGTAAAATCAACAGTAAGCGGTGGGTCAGGAGTGGACGTTCTCCCAGCACAAAAGCAAACTGTAACATATTAAAACCGGTAGCCAGGCTAATTAGGCATTCTTGTGTCAATCAAAATGATAAAGCAGAAGGCAGTGCTAAGGCTAAGCTAACCTTCCTTGACACCCACACACACACACACACACACACACACACACACTAAACTCTTTCCATACATCTGTTCACACTACAACACAGTAACCTAAACTTGCAGATAAATGCGTTGCTAACAAACAAATGACCAATGAGACAGTGCCTCTCAACAACACTTACCTTAAATGAACTTGGTGTAACTGTTTATAAAACCTGTTATCGACACACATGAAACAAGTGGCAATACTGAACAGGGAAAAGCTTGAAATGATTCTGAATTTAAATCAGGGTTCAAATGACTCTGAGCACTATGGGACTTAACATCTGAGGTCATCAGTCCCCTAGAACTTAGAACTACTTAAACCTAACTAACCTAAGGACACCACACACATCCATGCCCGAGGCAGGATTCGAACCTGCGACCGCAGCGGTCGCGCGGTTTCAGACTGAAGCGTCTAGAACCGCTCGACCACAACGGCCGGCTATCAGGGGCTCTGATGATGATCACAGTCTGTAACTTCATTGCTTAGTACAGTATCTCTACGCCTGTGCGTTAACCAGCTTGCATTAGAATAGATGACACAGTAAACAGTTCTTACTTAAACTCGGATTGAAGCAACCAAACAGAATGCAAATCTAACTACCCTGGCTCTGAAGGAGGCATTGCTTCATTAACTAACTAGTCTAGTACATGCGGACCCTTAAACTTTGTTTGAAGACCCATGCTCATTAACAAAACTACACCAGTATGTATGAGAAATGGTAAATACTCTTATCATTAATTATTAATTAATTTAAGCATAACAAACAATAACTCTTTAAATAACAAATATGCTTTCATAAGCAGTCTTTTGACCTAATCAAAAGTATAATTGGCTATGCAACTGACAACACAACATTAAATTCAAGTTCAACCACTTTCTCATAATAAAATAGGACACCCGCAATTACATTCAATAGGCTGGGATTCCTGTCCAGGTTTGTGATTTGGGATAATCGCGGGTGTAAGACAGAGTTTTTAGCAACACCACGATTATTATTAAAATCAACCACATTTCACAGATACCTGGTCCATTTACAGAGTGCCAAATATAAACAATTTAGTGGAAGGCTGGCGGAACTGGTGGCGTAATTTGCAGTGGCTATCAACCAAGCGGTGACGCAATGATAGCAATACTGTGGGCCTCGTCAAGTTACATATCTTCTTGGCGTCGAAATTATATTTTTAGGGCCAAAAACCATGCCATGATAATGGTATCACCAAACGCAGCATCCAAGGCCCATAAATACTGCCCTTAAGCTCTTCTGGCCTCAAAACTCGAGGAATATGAGCCACAATTATTCGCCACTGTTAACGAGATGTTAACCACAGCACTGCTCAGCCCTGACTCCTTACCCGTCACAAAGGAAGAGTTGCCCCTTGCGCGCCCACCACACCATTACCACTCTGCCACGCTACTGCCGTAGCTGCGGGGTTTCCCCACAACTTCACATCATCTACATTCAACCCTATGTTCCCCAACTATAGACCAAGTCATTTACAGTACATTACATAGCAATCATTCTATTAGTTATCTGAATCCACAAGCATAATTTAAACAACATCGTACAAAAGTGTCACATAACTGAAACATGTATACATAGTTAAAGAATTTCCATGACAGACAACGTTATAGATAAGCAGTTCTACAAATTGACATAGAAATATTGATACAGATACAAAATAGGTCAAAAATAGGTGTTACAGTGGGAAGTCCTGAAAGTCGACGAGAACCAGAATTCAGTTAAGTCATATGACTTCATGAGTAGGCGTGGAAGGAAACAAATATGGCGGTACATGAGGCACGAGGAACGAAAGAAGGCGGATGTGTGTGTGTGTGTGTGTGTTTGTTGAGGGGGCTGAACAGAAAACACAAATGATTTGGTGCAGAGCCATTACTCCAAGATATTTGTACTTTTCCGAGCTTCGCTCTCGTCATGGCCCACCTCTCTTGTTTACAACCACAGAAATGGTGGTAATTTGACTTCTCTTGTCAGAGAATCTTTGGATGGGTAATGTCACGTGGTGAATAACATACTTGGTATGCTTAATTTTGATGACTTATAATGAGATCCATGCCTTTTGTTGAAAACTAAGTAACAGATGAAAATTAATTATTTTACTCTGCAAACACTACATTACTGCTATGTGTAAGGGGTTAGAATTGTGGTTGTACCGAGATTCGAACGCAGATCCTGGCTGGTGTGATAAACAGTTTTAACTCGACACATTAAACTGATTGATCAACAGATGAAGACATTTCGAGAGACTCTCTTCCATGCGAAATTTCGTGTGTAGGTGAGACCCTACTGCTGATAACGATTGCCCATTTCTGACACGACATGCTCTGAAAAAGTATTTCGGTATAAATCTGTTCACTGTCCGTCATTGTAAACTGGATTTTATCGTAAATTGCGTCGTGTACGTAGAGGCTAAAATATAATTTACTGTGAGGTATCCAGAGGTTGTTAAACGTGGTGACACGGTTGCCAATCTACGAAGCCCATGTCCCACTGAAAAGGACACACGATCTTTCTCGGTTACTGGTATTCTGTCACGGAATTTTCCTGATGCTCATATGATGGGGCAAGCAGTGATTGAAACTCGAAATAAAAGAAAAAAATGTGCTAAAAGCAGGAATATTCAAAGAGAGAAAAAGTCACGAAGAACAAATAATTACAGTAAATGAGTGACGATGTCTGAGAAGTGAACAGAACTTCTTAAGTAATAGAACCCAGTACGTTGTCCTCGATGGTGAGTGTTCATCGGAGGTGAGGGTATCACCTGGAGTGCCCCAGGGAAGTGTGGTAGTTCCGCTGTTGTTTTCTATCTACATAAATGATCTTTTGGATAGGGTGGATAGCAATGTGCGGCTGTTTGCTGATGATGCTGTGGCGTACGGGAAGGTGTCGTCGATGAGTGACTGTAGGATACAAGATGACTTGGACAGGATTTGTGATGGGTGTAAAGAATGGCACCTAACTCTAAATATAGGTAAATGTAAATTAATGCAGATGAATAGGAAAAAGAATCCTGTAATGTTTGAATACTCCATTGGTAGTGTAGCGCTTGACACAGTCACGTTGATTAAATATTTGGGCGTAACATTGCAAAGCGATATGAAGTGGGACAAGCGTGTAATGGCAGTTGTGGGGAAGGCGGATAGTCGTCTTCCGTTCATTGGTAGAATTTTGGAAAGATGTGGATCATCTGTAAAGGAGACCGTTTATAAAACACTAATATGACCTATTCTTGAGTACTGCTCGAGCGGTCGGGATCCCTATCAGGTTCAAAAATGGTTCAAATGGCTCTGAGCACTATGGGACTCAACATCTTAGGTCATAAGTCCCCTAGAACTTAGAACTACTTAAACCTAACTAACCTAAGGACATCACACACACCCATGCCCGAGGCAGGATTCGAACCTGCGACCGTAGCAGTCCCGCGGTTCCGGACTGCAGCGCCAGAACCGCACGGCCACCGTGGCCGGCCCCCTATCGGGTCGGATTGAGGGCTGCTAGATTTGTTACTGGTAGGTTTGATCAACACGCTAGTGTTACGGTAATGCTTCAGGAACGCGGGTGGGAGTCTCTGGAGGAAAGGAGGCGTTCTTTTCGTGAATCGCTACTGAGGAAATTTAGAGAACCAGCATTTGAGACTGACTGGAGTACAATTTTACTGCTGCCAACTTACATTTCGCGGAAAGACCACAAAGATAAGATAAGAGAGATTAGGGCTCGTACAGAGGCATATAGGCAGTGATTTTTCCCTCGTTCTGTTTGGGAGAGTAACAGGGGGAGAAGATGCTAGTTGTGGTACGAGGTACCCTCCGCCACGCACCGTATGGTGGATTACAAAGTATGTATGTGGATGTAGATGCAGCGCAGTTCGTCGAAGGCGGAGGGTAAGCTGCTATACGGCTGCTTAACGGAACCGTTCTACGGCGCGCGTGTGACTGAGAGTTGGCAGCACTGGTGCAGTACTTTCCTGCGGTACCATTTGAGACGGTAGGACGATGTGGTGTGTCTGTGCACTGCCCGCAGCTGAGAAGCTGCTCCCGACAGGAACTCTGCAGCGGCAGCGACCGTGCACACAAAATAGCTCGCGCCGTCCTAAAAATATTTTCAAATAAGTAGTTACGTCAGCGTCGTAACTGTGACAAAAAAGCTCTAGAAAAGTAAGTATGTTAAAGTGTCTGTCATCTTCAGTGCACTGGAACTGGTGAAATAACTCGTGAGTATGTGGTAGCACTACCACATGTATCCGTAATTAATTATTACTGGTACCGTTTATGTAACTACTGATTCGCGTTTTCTTGTCACAACACACATTTCCATTTATTCGGTTGAAACATTGCCTATAGTAGGGTTTTCTCGTGCGTTTCTTGCTGAGAATGAGGATGTTGTTTCACTAGAACATTCTCTTCTCTCGCTGATTTTAGGCATAAAAATGAAAGAAACTGGGAGACCATAAACGGCGAACTGTGAAACACGACAAGGCTGGCAATCGAGTGATAGGTAAGGCAATATCTTTCGGAACGACCATAACATAGAGCTCAGACGGACGCGCGAGGGGAAGGGGTGTTCCCACGCTCCATTCCTCATTTCATTCGATTTTTTATTAATCCAATAATCATCTCACAATGATATAATACAAATTAATACCTAAGAATACGCAACACACAACACACAATATATAACTGGTTTACGGCGATAGGACACGTGCCTTCTGAGGATAAGACTTGTGGTCGACCACAGCGTTGATGAGCGAGCGATCCCAGCGTTTGTCTGAAGACACTGAGGAACACAGGAAAACCCAGATCGGCATGGCAAGACAGGAAAATTCCATCCTCCCGAATACGGCACCAGTATCTTAACAGCTGCAACCGCCCATTCGGTTGGTCCGTTTTCCACAATGCTCCTTGATTTACACAGAAATTATTCCAGGAACTCATACTATAAAACACAGTTCCGTTCGTCATCGCCGAACAGTCTGAGAACCCTCTGGAGACTCTAGGGGCCCTATTCGGTATCCTTCATACCGATCGGTGTGGTAGGTTAGTCTCGGTAGTGACGTCATTTTCGGTTCTTTATTGAAATATCCCATTCAGTAAGCTTCTGAGACTTGTTACCGAACGGTCCTCCCACCGATTTTATGTCAATTGTACCGAGAGGTTTTGCATTTCGGTCTGGCCCTGTCGATCGGTGAGCTGTGGTTTATGTACACCTATAATTTGTTATTTTAAACATATTTAGCTTTGGATTTAGTGTTTGTATTACTAAAGAATCACCAGAGCACGCATCCGGTTGGAAAGTGAGTTCATAATAGACTATTTTCCTTTGTTAGAAATATGGTTAGGTTAGATTGTTACTGTGAATGATTATATATTAAAAAAGGTTTTCGGTCAATATTCTCTTAAAATGCGTGTTATTTTTATGCAAATAAGAGTTTAAAGATCATTAAATATCAAAACATCGGCTCAACTTACGTATATTACATGAGTGCGAACTGACAATACTAGTGCCTTTGTGTACTTTTTCCCACAAATGGGTTAGTTAGTAACTGCCGAAACGTGTTTACAACTTTCAAATAACAATGGAAAGCAATTATGTGAAGCCTGATATTGGAAACCTTCCAAACTATCACACATTTATGACTTATGCAGCATTATTTGGCAACGAAGTCAGCCTACGTTCCTCTCCCAATACTACAACAAATGAGCACTGGGTGTCTGTTGTTTGGTGTGGCCAAGTGGCTAGAGCGCGGGAATGCATTATGAAAGGTCACGTGTTCGCGCATGGGCGAATGCAAAAACTTTTTTTACCTCTTCATATATGCAACACGTTCTTAGACATTATTATTCGCCTAGGTAAGATTTTTCTGCAGTATTCATCAATACTTACATGTAAGAGCGCACTTACTCAATAATGATTTCGTGATTTCTGTATATTTAAAAAACGAAATATAAAATTGCTGTAGATGAAATTGCTGTGAGTGAAGCAACCGACAGTGACCTTTATATTTTTTCTTGTCAGAAAAAATTCACCATTTTTTCCGAATACGTAGCGATTTCCGAGTATGCGGTTAGACAGGAATCTAAGAGCACAAAATAAACTACTGGTAATGTAACTAGCAGCAGTCATCTTCATAATCTTGCTTGTCACAAGTATTTATCTGCGATAGAATCCTCAACCACAGTAAACAGAGATGAAAGATCTCTGCCGTAATATTTTTAGACTGTAGCACCATATGCGAAACATTTTCATTCTTAAGATGCATGCTATAAACTTCGACGAACTGCAGGAGCTCTCGAAAATGAGTATTTTTGTTTTTTCAGTATAGGGAAGTGGGCTACATAATCATTTGGACCTCTAGGACCGTGTTATAACCACATTCTGTTTATCGTCTTATTCTTTGAAACTCTCAGAATCAATTTTTCGGGTGTTTTTATAGATGTATTTGTACAATGTGGTACTACATACTATTCCTAACTCATTTTCCGAAACGTAAAGTCCAAAACACGATGTCAGTGTGAATAAGATGACATAATGCGGCATTTACGACAAACTGCAGAATACAGTCAAATGCGCTATCCTTATTACGCATGCATGGAAACATGCGGTCCGAGAAACTAAAAATTTTTATGCATTTCAACTGAGAATCATGGAAATGGATATACTGCGCCTGGTACTGTTAAGGAGGAGGCAAGGGCGACGAAGGCGGGCACGTCAGCTCGATGGAATGCGGCGTCATGCGTTATGGCAACGTAACCGCAATTTTCGGTACTTGAAAGAATAGCGCGCCTGTGTCGTATGCTAGCCGCTTTGTATTTGGGGCGCTGTGCGCGCTGCAGTGCGCATGCGCGGATCTGCGGCCGCTTGTTTTTGATTGGCTTGCGCGACACGAACCGACAACAGCACTTCGGTATCGCTACCGAAATGCATACCGAATAACGCAGGGACTCTAATTCAGTACTAGACCATTCGGTGCTATTGAGTACCGAAACGACTGGCAGAATGGCGGAAAGGTACAGAATAGGCACGCTGGACTGTGAAGGTGCTGCTGTGCCCCTGGCGTCAACGTAGTGTGTCCAGAAAGCAGATTCCATGCCCGCACATTCCCATCTATGATGCTCCCCGCTCCACCTGAAAAACTGAGACAGCCTCACACCTTGCAAACATTCTGCTTAGCTACCTATTTTCCTTTATTTTGGATAAAAGTCTCCGCTGACGGCACTTTTTCCGATCAGCATTTGAAAAAGCGAGGCTCACAGAGATGTTAAAAGTTCACCAGTACTTCACGTACTAATAAATGCATCTTTCAAACAGAACCAAGTACAACATTCCATTAAGACGTTATTTGTCAATCTTCACAAAATTCACACAACTGTAGCAGTGTTGCATAAGTAGAAATGTAAATTACTAGTGTAGTAATTATCTCTGCTATTCACCAGGACCAACAGCATCGTTATCGTCAGCCATTTGAAAGCCATTGCTAGTTGAAGGTGTCTACTGTAGTGTTTCATGTATTAGGCTCATTCTCTTCAGCTCTCCACATGCAAGTTGCTCGTGAACAGTGGGACAACCTGCGCATCACCCCACTCTCAGGAGTGCACTACGAAAAGAAAGCAGCTACTCAGCTCGATAGGCGAGGCGGTAGTTTGAGGTGTACTGTCAGTCGATACGCAGCAAGGGAGTTAAGAGTAAAGACAATTCGACAGTAAAATTTTATCAGTACGTTGTCGAAGTGTTCGTAATAAAGCTTCCGAATTTACTGCCCTCGAGGAAAGTTCTCACGCTCAAATTATTCTTGGGACCAAGCGCTAGCTGAAACCTGAAGTGGAAAGCTCTGAGGTATTTAGCGAGTCGGGGAACGTATATCAGAACGACAAAGTAGAGGCCATAGGACGGGAAGTGTTCATTGCAATGGACAAAAATATTGTCTCTATTGAGGTCGAAGTTGAGTGTGACACTGAACTTATCTGGTCGCCTATAACAGGTGTAGGTGATACCAAGTTAATTGTTGGATGTTTTTACCGTCCACCCGACTCTGCTGTGACAGTTATTGAGTCATTCAAAGAAAGTTTACGGTCAGCAGATCATGCAATAGTAGTTGGAGGCGACTTTAACCTGTTCGACGGCGGAAGGGGGGGGGGGCATGGGGGGGGGGGGGGGGATACTGACACAGTCATGCGAAATACGTTTTCTGAAAAGCGTTTGAGCAGCTAGCTCGACAGCCCACGCGCAATGGAAACGTCTTAGATCTTGTAGCTACAAATGCGAGGAACTCTTAGACAATGTCAGTATAGAAACAGGGATTAGCAACCATGACGTAATTACAGCAATTATGGTTACGAAAGCTAGTAAATCAGCCAAGAAGGCTAGGAGAGTATTTCTGATAAAGCAGATAAGGAGTTGTTAGCATATTACTTAGACAGTCAATTGACATCACTTAATTTCAGTAAGAGGGACAAGGAGGAATTATAAGCAAAGATTACGGAGATTGTAAATCGTGGTCTGGAGAGTTATGTGCCTAGTAAATGGATAAAGATGGAAAAGGTTTAAAACGAAATTCGGAAGATGCTGAGGAGCAGAGGCTGTTGCACTCTCGATTCAAAAGAGAACGCACAAATGACGACAAGCGAAGGTTAGTAGAGATTCGTGCGTCTGTGAAAAGATGTTTGCGCGAAGCATACCTACCACCTTCACACGTTAGCAAAAGGTCCAGCATCTAACCGAGAAAATTCTGATCCTATGTGAAATCGCTAAGCGGGTCTAAGGCTTCCATTCAGTCTCTAGTTGAATAGTCTGGTTTGGCAGTTAAAAATAGCAAAACGAAAGTCGAAGTTTTAAACTTCACGTTCAAGAAACCGTTGAGACAGGAGAATCGTGCAAACATGTCGTCATTTGACCATCGGACACACTCCCGAATGGACGGCGTAGTAATAAGCACCCCTGGCGAAGAGAAACAACTGAAAGATGTGAAAGCAAATAAATCACCGGGCCCGGATGGAATCCCAATTCGGTTTTACAACGACATTGACCCCTTAGTCAATGTCGTTGAATTTGTTCTCCATCTCAAAAGCAAGTCATGTAATGCATGAAAGAAAACGCAAGAAACTACTGACTTTTGTGCAGTTATTCAGTACTAATTTTTCTAGGTTTTCATTGACATGTTGGTGCACACTCTTAGCTTTGTTTGTCTTTAGAGCAGCAAAATTACTTGATTTTTCAACCATTCAGAATTCGCAAGCATTTTCACAGATTCGTGAAAATTTTTGAAATTGGTGAAGGGGCGGTTTATGAATGCACCACGATGCCTGCCGGCCAAGGAAGTATACACAATTTATGAAGTACACATTCAACCGCCTTAGAATGGACAGCCAGGATTATAATGACAGCCAGTCTCTCTATACCATCTATGTCAGTCTCGAAATTATAATTTTTGTTAAGCTGTCATGGATTCAATAAAATCTTGTGATTTAGGGGTTTCCTCCAGACAGTCCATGTCTTCAGAACATTCTGTACTCAATGCCATATGTTATGGAACAACAACATTATTTGCAACTTTTCAGAACACCAAAATGCCCTCATGCGTAATGTATGTGCCAGATTAGTTTTCTTCAGCATCATAGGGGACACAGACTTGCCAAAATTCACAGTTCAAAATCCGCCTGTAGAACAAAACATGGCAATCTATCGTATTGTGAGGGGCGAGATTTTCGTTTGGGTTCTTAAGTACATGGTATTTGCCTGACACCAATGCTGACGTTGGTCTTGTAATTCACGTATTCTCAAATATGTTGAGGAAGTAACAGGTAATTTTCTAGACACTTATCCATAATAATTTGCCAACAAGATCAGTATAAATCTGTCAAATATTTTACCATATGAAATCGTTGAAGTTCTTCTTCCAAACCTTATGGTCTCCTTCTAACTGGGATTGACACCATATTAACTTTATGTACATCAAATACCAGTTGAACTATTCCATCAAGGCTAAAAGGATTATTTTAATGTAAACTCTGATTTTTCATGAAAACTAAATCTGTTGGAATCAATGATCAGAGTGCAAATATGGTTTCTTCTGACAGCCAACATTAATTTTTCTGTTAAAAGTTATAAACACACAATCGAAGTACGATATTAATGTGAATTCATTTTCAGAGTGTCCTATATCATCCAAGCTTGTACTTAGAAACTAAACAGTCCGTAGTCAAAAAGTCTTCCATCAGGAGGTATTAGAATCTATTGCCAGCTGCAGAAACCTCAGCAAAACCAAGGCCACAAAAATCGCCCGCTTATAGCTTCGGATCCTCTGAAGAGGAGCTCCTGTAGCCTTTGGCCAACAGTAAGAGATGATGACCAGTTTCCACTATTTTTGTTATGGAGGCGGCACCAAACTTGCCCACCGTCGAGCCCACGTTTTACATTCAAAGCCAAGGTACATGCCCTAGACTACTTATGTTGACGGTATCACTCCATATGATAACATGCCAGCGTGAATATTTGCGTGTTACCTTAACCGCACATTTATGTTGTCAACCTGTGCTCGCTAACCTCGTACAGGGTATTTCAAAAATGACCGGTATATTTGAAACGGCAATAAAAACTAAACGAGCAGCGATAGAAATATACCGTTTGTTGCAATATGCTTGGGACAACAGTACATTTTCAGGCGGACAAACTTTCGAAATTACAGTAGTTACAATTTTCAACAACAGATGGCGCAGCAAGTGACGTGAAAGATATAGAAGACAACGCAGTCTGTGGGTGCGCCATTCTGTACGTCGTCTTTCTTCTGTAAGCGTGTGCTGTTCACAACGTGCAAGTGTGCTGTGGACAACATGGTTTATTCCTTAGAACAGAGGATTTTTCTGGTGTTGGAACACAGTGTTGTTGCAACAAGACGAAGTTTTCAACGGAGGTTTAATGTAACCAAAGGACCGAAAAGCGATACAATAAAGGATCTGTTTGAAAAATTTCAACGGACTGGGAACGTGACGGATGAACGTGCTGGAAAGGTAGGGCGACCGCGTACAGCAACCACAGAGGGCAACGTGCAGCTAGTGCAGCAGGTGATCCAACAGCGGCCTCGGGTTTCCGTTCGCCGTGTTGCAGCTGCGGTCCAAATGACGCCAACGTCCACGTATCGTCTCATGTGCCAGAGTTTACACCTCTATCCGTACAAAATTCAAACGCGGCAACCCCTCAGCGCCGCTACCATTGCTGCACGAGAGACATTCGCTAATGATATAGTGCACAGGATTGATGACGGCGATATGCATGTGGGCAGCATTTGGTTTACTGACGAAGCTTATTTTTACCTGGACGGCTTCGTCAATAAACAGAACTGGCGCATATGGGGAACCGAAAAGCCCTATGTTGCAGTCCCATCGTCCCTGCATCCTCAAAAAGTCAGTACTTTCTTCCAAAGGAATCATTGGCCCATTTTTCAGATCCGAAACGATTACTGCATCTCGCTATCTGGACATTCTTCGTGAATTTGTGGCGGTACAAACTGCCTTAGACGACACTGCGAACACCTCGTGGTTTATGCAAGATGGTGCCCGGCCACATCGCACGGCCGACATCTTTAATTTCCTGAATGAATATTTCGATGATCGTGTGATTGCTTTGGGCTATCCGAAACATACAGGAGGCGGCGTGGATTGGCCTCCCTATTCGCCAGACATGAACCCCTGTGACTTCTTTCTGTGGGGACACGTGAAAGACCAGGTGTACCGCCAGAATCCAGAAACAATTGAACAGCTGAAGCAGTACATCTCATCTGCAAGTGAAGCCATTCCGCCAGACACGTTGTCAAAGGTTTCGGGTAATTTCATTCAGAGACTACGCCATATTATTGCTACGCATGGTGGATATGTGGAAAATATCGTACTATAGAGTTTCCCAGACCGCAGCGCCATCTGTTGTTGACAATTGTAACTACTGTAATTTCGAAAGTTTGTCTGCCTGAAAATGTACTGTTGTCCCAAGCATATTGCAACAAACGGTGTATTTCTATCGCTGCTCGTTTAGTTTGTATTGCCGTTTCAAATATACCGGTCATTTTTGAAACACCCTGTATGAGGGATTATATAATCAATAGGCACCTTCAAAGGTGAACGCTGTATGGTGCAGGAGGACTTAAGAATGGTAGTGCCTTCTGCAACAAGTGTCACCAGACACATTAAAGAATTGCTGAGGTGTGCACACCTATACAAGAAGACTAACTCAATCAGTTGAATTTGTGTGTGTGATTTCTAATTATCTGCGGACCAATAAATTAAATAAAACTCGTAGATACGTAAATGAAGCCAGTGTTGCCAGGTGTTGCAGTTAATTTGCACATGATGCATAAAGTTCAAAAAATGGTTCAAGTGGCTCTGAGCACTATGTGACTTAACTTCTGAGATCATCAGTCGCCTAGAACTTAGAGCTAATTAAATCTAACTAACCCAAGGACATCACAGACATCCATGCCCGAGGCAGGATTCGAACCTGCGACCGCAGCGGTCGTTCGGCTCCAGACGATGTATAAAGTTCTTTTCCATTTTTGGTGTAGCAGCTTTTCAGTCAGAAATGAACTGAAACCCCACAATGTTACAACCACCTACTATGGAACTAAACCATCTATTC
This sequence comes from Schistocerca americana, assembly GCF_021461395.2. NCBI lineage: Eukaryota > Metazoa > Arthropoda > Insecta > Orthoptera > Acrididae > Schistocerca > Schistocerca americana. Next base: position 97,759,023 of record NC_060123.1, on the reverse strand, counting down.
TTTCGAACATACTAACTTTCTGGTGAATTCATAATGCAGGTATTGTGCATGTGTCAAATGTGAAGAAGCACTTAAGGCTTCGCTTGAAAATTAGCTTTGCTCCTTCGAAACAGGTTGTGATATAGGTTGGTTGGTTGGTTGGTTGTTTTGGGGAAGGAGACCAGACAGTGAGGTCATCGGTCTCATCGGATTAGGGAAGGACGGGGAAGGAAGTCGGCCGTGCCCTTTGAAAGGAACCATCCCGGCATTTGCCTGGAGCGATTTAGGAAAATCACGGAAAACCTAAATCAGGATGGCCGGACGCGGGATTGAACCGTCGTCCTACCGAATGCGAGTCCAGTGTCTAACCACTGCGCCACCTCGCTCGGTGCGGTTGTGATATAGGCTGTTATACTAGCCGAGGTGATTGTTATGTTGTGAAACTTTAATTTGATATATACCTCTAGGGCACTACAGCGTACAGTGTTTCGATATTAACCCTGACGTAACCTGGATTTCAGCCACAGAAATATAACCATTTAGACCAATGGTTTGCAATCCTTTTAGCAGTGCAGACCACCTATTTTGTACAAAAAGCTGAGAGGCCCAGTAACTAAAATATACACGTAAAAATCATAAGTACACACAAATAGACCCTTATATCAATATCTGGATTAGGACTCTTTACTTTTAGTCTTAAATCACTATCGACATTCAACCTATTCCTGTACTTACTTTAAAAAAAAGTAAACTTGAAAAGGCTCATTCACACAGATAGGTTGCCGAAAAGCCCATCAAGTGTCTCGGTGCCAATTTAGCAGTTTCTGTATACTTCTGCCGAAGACTTACCCAGGACAGGATCGGTGGTGGTGGTCTAAAAAACGATTTTAGAATCTGACCACATGATAGTTCAATTAACGAGTCTTCTTCAGTTGATAACATTTTCAATTTTGTTTGAAAAATCTTCTTCAAAGGGATTTCTGGTCCATTGGACTTCACTGTCAAGCTTAGGAAAGTAGTTCGTAAAAGAAACATGAGGAGGCTTAGATACTGCTCTAGTAAATTTGCTGGTAGATTTCTCATTCATTGCAATGAAGAATTAAATGTACCGTATAATCACAGTTTTCAGACAAGTAACGAAAATAAATTATTATTAGGTTTAAAAATCGTAGAGTTTGAGAAACTGTTTTATATTAAGTTACTGTTTAAAGAAAACTGTTTATGTGGTGTCACCGCCAGACACCACACTTGCTAGGTGGTAGTTTTAAATCGGCCGCGGTCCATTAGTACATGTCGGACCCGCGTGTCGCCACTGTCTGATCCCATCCTCGTCGCCAAAAAAATGTTGTGTCTAGACAAGACAGCCTAGACACAATGAGAGGAAGCCGAAAGGCACGCGCTAAGTTAAAGCAGGATGGCGTGAGGTCTGAAACAGGATACGTAATGAATGCTATAAAGAAAAGTACGTAGCTTCTGGAATACTTAACTTTAATCCATCCTTTTGGTACATCTGGAGATTGTGGCGATACAAGTGAGACTCTTTAGATACATGCAATGTTAATAATGGCGTCTTGCTAGGTCGTAGCCATTGACTTAGCTTAAGGCTATTCTAACTATCGGCTCGGCAAAGGAGCGAGGCTTCGTCAGTATAGTCGCTAGCTACGTCGTCCGTACAACTGGGGCGAGTGCTATTCCGTATCTCGAGACCTGCCTTGTGGTGGCGCTCGGTCTGCGATCACACAGTGGCGACACGCGGGTCCGACATGTACTAATGGACCGCGGCCGATTTAAAGCTACCACCTAGCAAGTGTGGTGTCTGGCGGTGACACCACAGTTTACAATTAGGCTTATCAAAAATATCTTCGTAAATTTTAGGAAAATATATAATTTTAAATAACCTGAGGCTTGAGGCGAAGGATTTGAGTCGATCTTTTATGTTTGTAGCTGCTGTTTTATCAATTTTGATTTCGTTAACTTCCGGAAAACCACGTAACACTGTAAATACGGGGGAGGAATCTTGTTCCACTTTTTGCGAACATCTTTGAAGTTTCATTACCATTCCTTCTGCTTTGTCTTGCACAGAAAACGTATGAATGTTCTTACCAAGCAGAGTTAAATTAAGAACGTTGAGGGCACCGAAAATATCCGCCAGATGCGCCAACCGCGTCAATACTTTTCATCAACTACACTGTCTAAGTAGAAACTTCCAAGTTTTCCATCAGTCCCCATCCATAAGAAAAATCCTGAATTTGTCACAGAGTTCGAATAATATTGACAATACTTAACCTCTCGACAGCCACCGAAATTCGCAGTGAACCAGAAGTGATAAGTGTTTACTGCCCACTTCATCACACAAAACATCAAATATTCTCGAGTTTTTAGGCCTTGTATTAATAAAGTTTGCGATTTTTACTGCACTGTCAAGAGTTTTTTTTTAGACACTTGTCCAAATCTGTAACTGGAAGTGCGTCTCTAAGTATTCACTGAACCAAGAGAGCAACTGACCTAACTCTTGGTGGCTAACATAGTATGAATACGAAATGTAGCACGTACCCCTTCAATTGTCAGACTTGCCTACTTTGATCAATGTACTTCATTTTCTTTCATAACTTTGTCAACAGACTTGATAATGCCTTCGCCTGTTATTTTTGTTGGCAACCACTGGTAAAACAACAGTTATTCTCGAATATTGTCATTTAACTCAAAACGACCAGAAGCTAATAAATCAGCCAGGCCAGCATCGTCTGTACACTCATCAAGCTGCAGCGAAAATTATTCGCTTTGGTTCAAAGCAGAAATGACAGCTTCTTTCACATTTTATGTAATTTCGTCAGTATTTGCCTTGGCAGTTTTGCTTGACAGCGGAATTTCATTTTTTTTTTTTTTTTTTTTGTATACATTTTTCATTAGAGAAAGCGTTACTTTTGCTGCCGGTGCGATAAGTTCATCTCCCACTGTGTGAGCTAATCCCATCTTTGCAATTTACAAAAAACGCTCGTAAGAAACTCTGGTTAGTATGTTCTGATTTGAAGCCTTTTCCATGGCGGATTTAATCATAGAAAAAATTCTTTTCTTGATCTGAAAACAAATCGATAGACTTTCCTACACATAAGACTGGGAAGACTGGAAAGTTGCACGGGTCACACCAATATTCAAGAAACGTAGTAGGAGTAATCCACTAAATTACAGGCCGATATCGTTAACGTCGATATGCAGCAGGATTTTAGAACATATATTGTGTTCGAACATTACGAATTACCTCGAAGGAAACCGTCTATTGATACACAGTTAACATGGGTTTAGAAAACATCGTTCCTGTGAAACACAATTAGCTCTTTATTCACACGAAGTGTTGAGTGCTATTGACAAGGGATTTCAGATCGATTCCGTATTTCTGGATTTCCGGAAGGCTTTTGACACTGTACCACACAAGCGGCTCGTAGTGAAATTGCGTGCTTGTGGAATATCGTCTCAGTTATGTGACTGGATTTGTGATTTCCTGTCAGAGAGGTCACAGTTCGCAGTAATTGATGGAAAGTCATCGAGTAAAACAGAAATGATTTCTGGAGTTTCCCAAGGTAGTGTTATGCCCTTTGCTATTCCTTATCTATATTAACAATTTTGGAGACAATCTGAGCAGCCGTCTTCGGTTGTTTGCAGATGACGCTGTCGTTTATCGACTAATAAAGTCATCAGAAGACCAAAACAAACTGCAAAACGATTTAGAAAAAATATCTGAATGGTGCAAAAAGTGGCAGTTGACACTAAATAATGAAAAGTGTGAGGCCACCCACATGATTGCTAAAACGAACCGTTAACCTTTGGTTAGACGATAAATCAGTGTAATCCAAAAGCCGTAAATTCAACTAAATACCTAGGTATTACAATTACGAACAACTTAATTTGGAAGGAACACATAGAAAAGTCTTGGGAATGCTAACCAAAGACTGCGTTTTATTGGCAGGACTCTCAGAAAATGTAACAGATCTACTAAGGAGGCTGCCTATACTACGTTTATCCGTCCTCTTTTAGAATACTGCTGCGCGGTGTGGGACCCTTACGAGATAAGACTGACGGAGTATATCGAAAAAGTTCAAAGAAAGGCAGCACGTTTTGTATTATCGCGAAATATGGGAGAGTGTGTCACAGGAATGATACAGGATTTGGGCTGGAAATCAAAAGAAAGGCGTTTTTCGTTGCGACGGAATCTTCTCGCGAAATTCCAATCACCATCTTTCTCCTCCGAATGCGAAAATATTTTGTTGACATCGACCTACGTAGGGAGAAATGATCACCACGATAAAAGAAGGGAAATGAGAGCTCATACGGGAAGATATAGGTGTTCAATCTTTCCGCGCGGTATACGTGATTGGAATAATAGAGAATTGTGAAGGTGGTTCGATAAACCCTCTGCCAGGCACTTAAATGTGATTTGCAGAGTATCCATGTAGATGTAGATGTAGATGTTTAATTGATAGGTGGCTCTAAAGTTTTGATAGTTTCATACATCCGTTGGAAAGCATTCCGAAACAAATCACACACTGAGGCATGGTCTCTTCGTCGGCACCAGAATACACAAACACGTTTTTGAAAAAATAGGGGCTGTAAGTTTTAGTATTCGTCGTTATTTTGCTGTTACTTGGACTAGAGCCGGCTGGTGTGGCCGAGCGGTTCTAGGCGCTTCAGTCGGGAACCGCGCGACCGCTACGGTCGCAGGTTCGAATCCTGCCGTGGGCATGGATGTGTGTGATGTCCTAAGGTTAGTTAGGTTTAAGTAGTTCTAAGTTCTAGGCGACTGATGACCTCAGATGTTAAGTCCCATAGTGCTCAGAGCCATTTGAACTTGGACCAGACACTGACCTGCTAACAATCCCATTACTTAATCAGATGTGAAGTTCCTTCATCACCTGATTGCTTCATCTTACAAGAAGTCCCCGCCCGAAACCAAGCATCCGTATTGACGTGAAGTAGTATTAACTGTATGACAGCAGGCACAGACCTCCTATGCGACCCACTCACATAGACTAAAGGTGGAAGTATCACACACAGGGGGCGCAACAGTGCCGTGAATGACCAGTGATTCCACAGACGTGGCTGGAAGTTTTGTTGTGGTATTTTAAGTGGGGATTTACAGTAACCCACTCGTCCGTGGCGTCACCGTGACACTGCAACAAGGCGTGCGATCGACGTCGCCGTACCAACGTATCGCTCGTTCTCTTCGCTTTCGTAGTCCGCCCCGATAGCTGAGTGGTCGACGCGACGGACTGCCGTCCTAAGGAGCCCGGGTTCGATTCCCGGCTGGGTCGGGGATTTTCTCCGCTCAGGGACTGGATGTTGTGTTGTCTTCATCAACATTTCATCCCCATCCGGCGCGCAGGTCGTCCAATGTGGCGTCGAATGTAATACGACCTGCACCAAGGCGGCCGGACCTGCCCCGTAAGGGGCCTCCCGGCCAATAACGCCAAACGCTCATTTCCATTTTTTCGGTTTCGTATTAACACAGCTTCTTCAGACTCCACCGTTAGTGACTGATCCGTCGGAACTATAAATTTTAAGGAGGTTGCAGTAACAGAGAAACCAATATTCACAAATCGCTACAGCCTCAGTCCCTGTAGTCGCCCGTACAGTTTTCGTTTGTCTCTGCAGTATCCAAATCTGATTAAAACCGCGTCTGCACGCAGAATGTGCTGGCGTTAATGCTTCCTCAGTTCCAGTTTTGTACAAAACTGCCGTAGACAGTGAGCTATACACACAGACGTCGGACGTCGGCTGTAACAGTGCACATGTGGTATACAGATTGACTTTTCGATGTATTCAGAAATTTACCTGTCAGAATTAGAGGCAAGTTTCAGTAAGAAATTTCTCTTTTCTCACTTTCCGTCGTTATTTTGCAAAGATTTTCCTATAAAATTATTGTTTATGAAGAAATGCCAGTACCTCAGTATCCGTTCCTCAAACCAGGACGTACACAAATTCTATCAGCAGCTAGATATGCAGAAAAGACAGTGAATATAATTCAGGATTGCCTCCACGGGGACTCAGCGAGTAGTGCAGAGGCTAACACGCTCTGCTCGCATTCGAGATGTCCGGCCATCTAGGTGTCGGTTTTCTGCAGTCACCCAGATAAGTCCTTGCAAGTGCCGGGATGGTTCATTAAAACGGCCATGGTCGCTTCCCTGCCCTCCAGTGGTAAGAAATCAGGCCAAAGCTCCGTCTTCAATAGTCTCAGCTGTGGACGGGTCGTGAAACACCAATCTTCCTTCCTTCCTGTTGTGTCTGGATGTTAAATTCAGGCGAGTCATCGTTCTGAACAACTGCGCCCGAGAAACTGCCAACTCCATAAATTACTATCGAATTGTGGCATGTCGTGTGACACTGGACTCGCATTCGGGAGGACGACGGTTCAATCCCGTCTCCAGCCATCCTGATTTAGGTTTTCCGTGATTTCCCTAAATCGTTTCAGGCAAATGCCGGGATGGTTCCTTTGAAAGGGCACGGCCGATTTCCTTCCCCATCCTTCCCTAACCCGAGCTTGTGCTCCGTCTCTAATGACCTCGTTGTCGACGGGACGTCAAAAAACACTAACCTAACCTAACCATGTCGTGTGTTTACGACACGAACAGGCAGTCAAGGGCTGTACACTCCCAGCCGCCTGGCGGCAAACAATATTGGTAATTTCCAAAATTTAAAAAAAAAAACTGGCAATCCGTCTGAGCAGCTTCTTTCGATGTTTTCTTTCTGTGTGTGTAAAAAAAAAAAAAAGTGTGCAGGCTTTGGCATGACAGAATGGACCATTCCCTTGTGAGTGTTGCACTCTTACTTCACTCTGTACTCTCTAACCTGACGCCGGATTGAGTGAAATCCCTGAAGCTCCTGATAATTTTTATCTTGTCTCCGACCAGCGCTCATGGCCCAGCACCCCATTGCCTAGGTCTGGAAGTCGTTGGTTTGGGCCACATGCTGTTGCGAGTGCCACCTTCCGTAAACAATCTGGAGCGCACACGTTCTGGTGGGTGCTACACCGCACTCGGAATGCGTGGGCGTTTTCAGAGTAAACGTGTTCCAACACTGCGCTACGGCCACGGTGAACGTAATTCGGAAAGCGCAAAGAAAGCAGCCTTCGTTACGCGAGTTATTTAAGAGCTTGAAACTCCAGCGGGTCACGTTGGTAATCCTGTCTCAGGAATGCATCTCGTAACAGTTACTGTTTCGTCGCCTCTGCGCAGAAGTGTTTGCGGGATACTGCTGTTATAAAACGTGAATTACTCGACGCGCTTTCAGCGAATGCAACGGCACCGTTCTTCAGTTCTGGGCTCGTGGTGGATATAATCTGCGTACCGGTGTCTTTCTCACTTCTTAAGTTTTATGTGGAAGATAACGTGGGACAATACATCCATTTAGTGCTGACTCACTGTATGGAGGCGAGCTGAAACTAAACAACAGTTGTAAAGTAACGTGATAACACTTTAAACTTAAGAAAATGTACAACGTACATACGTACAATATGTCTGGTACAATATTTCCTAATCGACATTGTACCAGGTCAATGTGTTATTGTTTTACATAGTGAAGTAGTAGCAAATTTAAGCTTTCTTTGATTTATTTTAGTACGCTCTGTCGTTCCTTTGGACCCTTCTACCCAGATTTACACTTATACTCTCGCTGGTCAGAATATTAGTGCCCCCGTTAACAGAGCACACTGGCCTCTTTTGGACCACTTTAGACATCATAAAACTGGTCCCGGGAGGTGAAGTGACTCCCCTCCAGGGGTGATCTTACTCCCGCCAGTATCTCACCACCTACGTACCACGAGCCGTGACTCGTACTTGGATGCTCAACAGGATATATGTGGATGTAAGAGATGTCTCTTGGCTTTTGGTAGGACGCAAATCCTCAATATTTTGGCGGTAAGCCTTCATTTGAAGTAGAATCTCGTCCCTGCAGCCTCATCCGTTGGACATTGCATAGAACCTCCGTTATGGTCTTGTACAGGTTCCACAAATGTCATGGAGTCATGTACGTCGTCTCTCTCTCTCTCTCTCTCTCTCCCTCCCCCCCCCTTCCCCCTTCCCCCTCGCCCGTCCCTCCCTCCCTCCCCCCCCCCCGATAATCCAGCTCTGTCCATCCTCATTGTTATATTGTTGAATGCGTTACCAGCACCTCATTAAATTTGTTGACGAAAATTCTAGTTCCCACTGCCTTGCCGGCCGGTGTGACCGAACGGTTCTAGGCGCTTCAGTCCGGAACCGCGCGACTGCTACGGTGGCAGGTTCGAATCCTGCCTCGGGCATGGATGTGTGTGATGTCCTTAGGTTAGTTAGGTTTAAGTAGTTCTAAGTTCTAGGGGACTGATGACCTCCGATGTTAAGTCCCATAGCGCTCAGAGCCATTGGAACCCACTGCCTTCGTGATCACATAAGTCCAATAGTTTGACGTGTCAGAATGCTAGTTTCCCAGCGAATAAACGTTGCTTTTTCAAAAAGCTGTGTTCGGTCACCGCTGACTATTGAATGTTTGTATTTGCCCTGTCGCCGATGTTTTGTACATTGTTGGGAAACTGCCTGAGTAGACTATCCGAGGTAGCTACCAACACATTTATACGGAAACGCGGAAATATCAGGGAGATTGAGACAATGACGCAACAGCTATTCAATTTTCTTAAACGGTCGACGACCGTGTCAATCCCTTGCCTCTTTGACAATCAGGCACATACGGTCGTAGGAGGTTCAAATGGCCCGGAGCACTACGGGACTTAACTTCTAAGGTCATCAGTCCCCTAGAACTTAGAACTATTTAAACCTAACTAACCTAAGGACATCACACACATCCATGCCCCAGGCAGGATTCGAATCTGCTACCGTAGCGGTCGCGCGGTTCCAGACTGTAGCACCTAGAACCGCTCGGCAACCGAGGCCGGCTCGTAGGAGGAATCACTTTATCATTTACATGTCTAGATTAACGTCATCTCTTTCACAGTCATTTACTTTCCAGATGAAGGTCACGAGGGTGATATAGAAGCATGGAACCTTGCATCAGATTCACCAGGAAAGTCTTAATCCTTATACTACAGATTGGCATCCGTCTTGAATTACAATGTGTGCAAACTTTCGACGTCCATATTCACATGTGAAGCATTGGCATCAACTAGTGGTGGCGTCATTGATGTCACTTCAACAAATATTAATCATAATAGCACGTCAACGTTCGTTGGCTGCCTTCTTGACACGTTCTTAGCCGCAACTCTTTCTAAAAATTATTCCCATCAGCAGCTCTCCCTATGAATGCATCCGCAACATACGGCCATTTTTCCGTTGTATAAACTGGAAACGCGCCGTTTTCGCTCCTTGTGACCTAGAGGTGCTCACAGTCACGGTGGTCAATAAGGGCCGGGAGTCGCAGGTACGGAGGGGAGGTGAGCTGCCTTGTAGTTTACCACCACACTCACACTAGCATTTCTTTCCGGAAAGACTTGATACACATTTTACATAAATTTCTGGACGTAGACTTCTCGATTACTAATCTCTCAATAAATAACTATTTATTGAAACCTAGAAAACAATCATTATTTTGAAATTAATTCGCTGACCGCCGAATTCATTGTAATCAGCTGCATTAGATATTGCTCCACTACCCAATAGTAACATACGAAAATTTGTGCCGGACCAGGACTAAAACCCAGCTTTCCCGCTTATCGCGAGCAATCGCCTTAACCAGCGTGCACGGAAAGCTGAAGTGATTAATGCGACCGCTCGCGATAAATGGGAAATCTGGATTATGGTCCCGGTCCGGCACAAATTTTCATATGCCACTATTGGGTAGTGGAGCTATACTTAATGCTGCTGATGTTGAGGAATTCGTACTCAGCGAATTAATTTCCAAAATGTTTCGTAAAGCTGAGGATCGTCAACAGTGTCTCTTCATTCAAACATACGTGTAAATAACCAATCATTATTATTTAAGTCTGATGTAAAACATGTAAGTAGTATGAAATTATTTTTTCCTCTGGTGGTTTATAAGTAAACTGTTATTACACTTCACGAAATAAATTGTTAAAGATCAGCTGGCATGTGGGTAGTAGGCAAGAAAACAAATGGATTAGCCAACAAGCTGAAATGGGACTACCTTGTTGGGGGCTGGGACGCGGAGTGGGGTAAACTGAGAAAGTCGTCTGTTGTGTTCTGAGAGATAAGAAAATACCGAAACTACAGCCGAATAGAAGCTGGGCAGAGACACCCTTGGAGGACTGCACGAGCAACATGTTATCATATGGCTGCAGATCTAAAACTGTATGGTAGAATTATATCTCGTCACGATGCTCCTTAATATAAAACTAGATGAGTACCTGGCATTGCCTGAGAACGTATTTGTTCCAACCATCTATAAGTCCTTCTCCTCCATCCCTGTCTCTTTGTCTGTCCCACTGCCCCAATTTCTCAGTCCACCTCCTCCCCCTCTCTGTGTCCAACTCCTCCCCCTCTCTGTGTGTCCAACTCCTCCCCCTCTCTGTGTGTCCAACTCCTCCCCCTCTCTGTGTGTCCAACTCCTCCCCCTCTGTGTGTCCACTTCCTCCTCCCCCTCTGTGTGTCCACTTCCTCCTCCCCCTCTGTGTGTCCACCTCCTCCCCCCCCTCTGTGTGTCCACCTCCTCCCCCCCCCTGTGTGTCCACCTCCTCCCCCCCTGTGTGTCCACCTCCTCCCCCCCTGTGTGTCCACCTCCTCCCCCCCTGTGTGTCCACCTCCTCCCCCCCTGTGTGTCCACCTCCTCCCCCCCTGTGTGTCCAACTCCTCCCCCCCTGTGTGTCCAACTCCTCCCCCCCTGTGTGTCCAACTCCTCCTCCCCCCCCTGTGTGTCCACCTCCTCCTCCCCCCCTGTGTGTCCACCTCCTCCTCCCCCCCTGTGTGTCCACCTCCTCCTCCCCCCCTGTGTGTCCACCTCCTCCTCCCCCCCTGTGTGTCCACCTCCTCCTCCCCCCCTGTGTGTCCACCTCCTCCCCGCTCTCTCTGTGTGTCCGCCTCCTCCCCGCTCTCTCTGTGTGTCCGCCTCCTCCCCGCTCTCTCTGTGTGTGCGCCACCTCCCCGCTCTCTCTGTGTGTGCGCCACCTCCCCGCTCTCTCTGTGTGTGCGCCACCTCCCCGCTCTCTCTGTGTGTGCGCCACCTCCCCGCTCTCTCTGTGTGTGCGCCACCTCCCCGCTCTCTCTGTGTGTGCGCCACCTCCCCGCTCTCTCTGTGTGTGCGCCACCTCCCCGCTCTCTCTGTGTGTGCGCCACCTCCCCGCTCTCTCTGTGTGTGCGCCACCTCCCCGCTCTCTCTGTGTGTGCGCCACCTCCCCGCTCTCTCTGTGTGTGCGCCACCTCCCCGCTCTCTCTGTGTGTGCGCCACCTCCCCGCTCTCTCTGTGTGTGCGCCACCTCCCCGCTCTCTCTGTGTGTGCGCCACCTCCCCGCTCTCTCTGTGTGTGCGCCACCTCCCCGCTCTCTCTGTGTGTGCGCCACCTCCCCGCTCTCTCTGTGTGTGCGCCACCTCCCCGCTCTCTCTGTGTGTGCGCCACCTCCCCGCTCTCTCTGTGTGTGCGCCACCTCCCCGCTCTCTCTGTGTGTGCGCCACCTCCCCGCTCTCTCTGTGTGTGCGCCACCTCCCCGCTCTCTCTGTGTGTGCGCCACCTCCCCGCTCTCTCTGTGTGTGCGCCACCTCCCCGCTCTCTCTGTGTGTGCGCCACCTCCCCGCTCTCTCTGTGTGTGCGCCACCTCCCCGCTCTCTCTGTGTGTGCGCCACCTCCCCGCTCTCTCTGTGTGTGCGCCACCTCCCCGCTCTCTCTGTGTGTGCGCCACCTCCCCGCTCTCTCTGTGTGTGCGCCACCTCCCCGCTCTCTCTGTGTCCACCTCCTCCCCCCCTCTCTCTGTCCATCCTCTCTTCCATCTCCCTCTTTACCTCCTCCATCCCTTTGTGCATTCCACCATCCTATCTCTCTCTCTCCTTCTCCTCCCCTCTCTGTCTCCATCTCCTCTGTTTCTGTCTCTTTGTCCATTTCACCACTCCGTCTCTCTGTGTTTCTCTACTCCCACCTCTCTCTTTGTCCATCTCCTCCCACTCTCTCTGTCCACGTCTCTTTGTCCATCCCACTACTGTCACTCTCTCCTTCTCTTCCCTCGTTTCTCTGTCCATCCCACCATCCCACCTAACTGTCCATCTCCTACCCCCCCTCTATGTTCATCTGCTTTATCCCCATCTCTTTGTCTATCTCCTTCCTGCTGTCTCTGTCCATCTCCATCTTTTTCAGATGCGCATGCAGCTTGCCCTTAGTGCACTCTACCGTTTGGCTGACGGTTTATAGAGTCAGACACGGCCAGCCTCTCTCTGAATCACATGTAGACAATCACATGTAGACATTCAGCCTACGTGTTTCAGACAAGTAGGGCAGCCATTTCGTGGCTAGTGATTTTGTGTACCAGTATTCCTGAAGTAATGACGTGTTGTGTTTGTTCTTTTTGTCAGAACACACTCTCATGTTTTTGGTTGTGCGGTTAATTTTCGCATTCGGTTGTGCCATTTTTCTTGTTGTGACATGGAGGTTCTGCTTTGGATGTTAGTGCAACAATATATGAACTTCTTACGGTCACGCAACAGGGTGCACCGGCGTTGCTCTCTGTACCTTCGTCTCCAGGTACGTTTCTTCTTCCGTTCCCTCCATTCTACGAAGTGGCGGAAGATAGGGATGTGTACGAAGACTGCCTGCAGCAACATTTCCACGCCCTTCACGTTACAGATGTGGAGGTATGTCGTGTGCTGTTTGCGTCACAGATTTCTCACGCCTCGTTTCGGGTGTTGTCAGTTGGCCCCGTTGCTAGAATCTTCTTTGTTGTCTTTTGACACTTTATGCTCATTGTTGTCTTCCTATTATCACTGCCACACGCAGGTCGTGGCCGCTAGGGTTGACTTCTACCAGTGCAAGGAACAGCTCCGCCAGTCTTATCGTCCTTGGGCTGCGACTCTTCACGGCCTTAGCTGCAGTGTCGTTTAGTCACATCCAAGTCGAAAGACTTGTATGCAGACATCATGGTTCCCCCTGTTATAATCTGCTCTGTCCTGGATAAGGAAGTCCAGTAACTGGCCCTCCGATTACGAAACCCTTCCCTCGACAAAGATTTGACCACTGCCCAATCATATGAGGTTTCACGTGCGCTGGGAGCATGGCATAATGAAACCATCTTGTAAACCTCGACTTTGCGACGATTTTAATGACACCGTGAATTCACATTCCATTGTAAACACATACCCATACCCATTGCCTTGTGAGGAAGAGATGTTTACATGCGTAAGTAGGGGATCACTACTTCTCCAAACTTGATATTACCCAACCACATCACCAGTTACCCTTCAATGAGAAGTTCAAGAGTATCATAGTTCTTGATACGCCTTTCGACCTGTATCTGAACCAATGGTTTATGTTTTGCATGACAAATGCCCCTGCAATTTTTCAATCTGGAACAAGTCACGTCTGCTACTCCAGCAGATACGTGGCTGACACTGTCATTACCAGTGTGCTACGAGTGACTACCTGCACAACCTCTGGGCACTTTTCGAAAAACTTCAGACAAAGGATCTGCTTTGCAATTTCCAGAAATCAAAATTGTTCTTACCCTCTGTTGAGTACGTGGGCCACACCATAAAATGGTAGGGCGTCCAAACCCTGGTGAGTGTGGGCAATGCCATTATGGACATGCCGCATCCCTCATCATTGTGTGAACCACAGGCTTTCGTGGATAAAATTGCCCATTACCACTGATTCATTCCTGGGCTGTCCACCATTGTGCACACTCTCTGCCATCTTCTCTGCAAGGGTGCTTCCTTTTTCTGGTCTCCGACGTGAGACCAGGCCTCTTTCATACCGAGGGACCACCTCAGGTCGGCACCTTGTCCATCTACTTTTGATTTTAACAAACCATTGGTTTCAGGTACACACCTCACACTGATGACTCAGAGCAGGTGCTGACATTTGTATCCAAAACTCACAGTCCATCACAGGTCCACTACTCACCAAATTTCAGTCGCCCCCCCCCCCTCCCCAGGGGTCTACAACCCTTTTGTCGATACATGGGTGGCGAGCATGGGACCCTGAGTTGGTGTACCTCTCCTTCCTTTCTGGGCTGCACACCTTACCTTTCCAAATCCCTCCCTGTCCCAAGTCCGTCCCACCCTCCACCCCTTCCCTTTCCCTTCTCCCTCTCTTTGGGAGTGTTTTGCGCCTATGTCTGGAGACACACGCTTGTGAATGTATGACGTGGTTTCTCTTCTTTTATCTCTATAGTGCCTTACTTCGTCCCTGTCTTTTCCTTGATTCTTCTCTTTACTTTCTTCTCCACTGCTGCATTTGAGAATTCTCTTCTTGCCTTTTCTTTGTTCCTCCCTTTCTCTTTCTTTTCTCCCTGTGCATGTCTGAAGGCCGGCACACGTGTTCCCACGTGTAGCCCGAGACGGGATAATGCATAATTCCCCACCCTGGGTAGACAAGTAGGACATGTACATATTGTCTGGTAAAGGCCAGGCCCGGGTAGGGGTGATTACACGATCTGGTACCCTCCGAACGTGCCTATTGGTCCCTCCATCCGTTTCTCTGGAGGTGTGACCTGAGGTGTGGACAGTCACCTAATGTGGGAGTGCCCACAAAGAGGGCCCCCACTAGGAAGGAGCGCGTCGTCGGAGACGCCGGTATTCATGAGGGTACTTTGGCAATGGTTTCTTCTACTTCTGCCCACAAAGAAAGCTGGATGAGCCACAGAAAATTCTTCCCTCAGTGCCAAAGTTCCTAGTTGTTTCTTGGTCTGACGAATGTCAAGACTTCTCAACAGTAAACCCTTTCATTATTCTGGAAGATGTCGACGCAATTGCGGGTCCTGTAAAGTCTTGTTCTCAGTTACGAAATGGCACCTTGTTGTTAAAGACAGACAGTGCCCTCCAGGCACATAAATTGCTTCGAACTAAATTGCTACACACTTTCCCTGTCTGGGTGAAAGTGCACCGTATGTTAAACTCATCGCACATGGTGGTTTATACCCAATCACACGACAGATTATCAAATCAGGACATTCAAAATTACCTGTCTGATCAGGGAGTAATGGTCATTATTGGGTAATGAAAAGGGTTGAAAAGGAATTGGTACTGACCCGCACTCTCTTCTTGACATTTGACAGAGTTCAACTTCCATAAAACATTAAAGCAGGATACGAGATAATTTCAGTTTTACATTCCCAACCTTACACGTTGCTATCGGTGTCAGAGGTTGAATCATACCAGTCAGGGATGCCTATAAGGGTGATTGTCCACCCCTATCCCCTCGCTGCATCAACTGTAGGGGCGACCTCGCTGCTTCCTCTAGAGATTGACCAATTTTTAAAGATGAACGGATTATTCAGGAAATCTGAGTGAAGGAAAAGATGTTTACCTTTTCTGCTCGTACGTTATTCATCAGTAGAAAGCGCACTGTGCTCCCAGTGGGTAAATATAGCACTGTCCTCATCTCTCCTCGAACTACTAAGGAGGCAGCCTCACAGACTTGTGATCTCACCTTTAGCGAGACGGTCGTCAGATCAGCCAGCCCAAAGATCGCCCATTCCACCTTCCCACTATCACCTGCTCTCTCCAAGACTCAACCCTCATCAGCTCCTGCTAAATCACATGCCCCCAAAATTGGACACCCAGACTTACAAAAATGAGCCTACTCGTGAAACCTTTTTACATATCCAGACCTCCCAACCCTCCACTCCTCCTTCATCTCGGTGTCCTGCTTCCAAGAAGTCTCATATGAAACAAAGTTCCTCTCCTCGTCCACCAAGGTGTCTCTCTTCTACAGTGCCACCCAGTGGTAGCTGCCCTAGGCGGTCTTCCGTGTAGCCAAGATGCACCGCTGGTGGCTAATCAACCAGCTGTCACTGGTACCAGGAGCTCCCCCAAACAAACTATGTATCAGGATCTTCCACCTCTGGCTGAATGCCATTCCACACCATCGTCTCTCAGCAGTCGCTGAGTCGATGGCAACCATGGTGACTTTTCCTTTTTTTGTCCATCCTATGGCAATTATCCATTGGAATATCTGCGAAATTTGCTCCAATCGGGATGAACTGTCGATCATCTTACGATCCTACTCCCCGGTCATCTTCTGTCTTCAGGAAACAAAGCTACATTCTCAAGATTGTTTTGTTTTCTCTCATTTCCAGTCAGTCCAGTTTGATCTCCCATCTGTTGCTGGCATTCCAACACATGGGGGACTTATGATTCTTCTCGATGATACTATCCCTTATCACCTAATCCACTTACACAGTTCCTTTCAGGCTGCCACTCTACATCTCTCCCTTACTGGATTCACCTTCTCTCTTTGTACCATATACATTCCATCGTCCACACCAATGGCAAGAGCTGATTTCCTTCATCTCTTTGACCAGTTCCCACCCCCCTATTTTCTGGTTGGGGACTTCAACGCCCACCACCCGCTTTCGGGATCTCTGCGGTCTTGTCTGAGAGCCTCCCTACTGATTGAACTCTTCCACCAATCGGATCTTGTTTGCCTCAACACTGGGAACCTACTTTTTTGTCTGCATCTACGTCAACCTACTCTCATTTGGGCCTTTTGGTCAATACTGTTCGGCTAGCTCGGCACTTTGAACGGTTCGCTCTTGCTGATACATACTCGAGTGACCATTTTCCATATGTCCTTCGATTACAGCCCACGACTGCCCAAGACGCTGGGAAGTTTTCCCAAGCCGATTAGACAATTTTCTCCTCTCTAGAAACATTTGATGACAATCAATTTCCTAGCATTGACGATCACTTCACTCATGTTACAAAAGTTATTGTTACAGCTGCGAAACGTTCCATACCCCAAACCTCCCCTTTGCCCTGGCGCCATCCAGTCCCATGGTGGAATGAGGCATGCCGTGACGCAATAAGCGAGTGGAGACGTGCTCTTCGCGTTTTCTGCCATCATCCTACATTGGTCAATTGTATCCGCTATAAGCAGTTACGTGCGTGATGCCATCGCATCATACGCGATAACAAGAAGGCAAGCTGGGACTTCTTTACCAGCTCCTTTAATACCTTCACTCCCTCATCAGTTGCTTGGAGTCGAATTCGACAGATATCCAGTACGTCCAGTTATTCACCGATCTCTGGGCTAACTGTCGTGCAGCATACCTTAGTGGACCCAGTCGCAATCTCTAACTCATTGGGTCGACACTTTGCTGAGATTTCGAGCTCCTCCGATTACCCATCAGCCTCTATCCCAAAGAAACGGACAGCGGGAGAGCGACGTCTTACCTTTTCCTCTCAAAATCGCGAAAGCTATAATGTCGTTTTTTCTATGCAGGAACTTAGATATGCACTCGCCCCCTCTCACTCTTCTGCTCTGGGACCAGATGGTATCCACATCCAAATGTTGCTGCATCTATCGTACCCTAGTCTGTGCTACCTCCTTCGCCTTTATAACAAACTTTGGGTCGACAGTACCTTTCCCAGAAGATGGCGAGAAGCTATCGTCATTCCTGTTCCGAAACCTGGAAAGGACAAACATCTTCCCTCCAGTTATCGCCCAATTTCTCTCATGAGTATTGTTTGTAAAGTTTTGGAGTGTATTGTAAATTGCCATTTAGACTGGTAGCTGGAGTCCCACAACCTTTTAACCACTGCTCAATGCAGTTTTCGAAAGCATAGTTCCGCAGTTGACCATCTTGTTGCTCTCTCCACTTATATCATGAACAACTTTCTCAGGAAACGCCAAATGGTAGGAATATTTTTTGGTCTGGAGAGGACATACGATACCAGTTGGAGCATAGGCATCCT
Source organism: Schistocerca americana (assembly GCF_021461395.2). NCBI lineage: Eukaryota > Metazoa > Arthropoda > Insecta > Orthoptera > Acrididae > Schistocerca > Schistocerca americana. Next base: position 97,741,216 of record NC_060123.1, on the reverse strand, counting down.
CTGTACACTGTTCTCTTGGGCCTTCTCATCTGTCAGAGCGCACAGTTAAGGTACGGGTGAGCACTACTCTATCCCATACTTTCTCCCAAGAAAATGGGGTGCCCCAGGGCTCCGTGCTAAGTGTTTTGCGTTTGCCATCACCATAAATCTAATTATAGATTGTCTCCTTCCCGATGTCTCGGGCTTCCTCTTTGTCGACGATTTTGCGATCTACTACACCTCTCAACGGATCAGCCTTCTTGAACGACGTCTTCAAGGATGTCTAGATCGCCTCCACTCATGGATCATCGCAACCAGCTTCCCATTTTCTGCCAGCAAAACCGTCTATGTAAATTTTTGGCGACGTATGTAGTTTCGTGCGCCTTCCCTACATCTCGATCCTGTCGCCCTTCTGTTCGCGGACGTCGCCAAATTCTTGGGACTTATGTTTGACAGAAAACTGTGCTGGTCTTCCCACGTTTCATATCTTTCGGCTCGCTTTCTGCGACCCCTCAACACGCTCCATGTTCTTAGTGGTACCTCCTGGGGAGCGGACAGAGTGGTCCTTCTCCGCCTATATCGCGCCTTATTGCGCTAGAAATTGAACTATGGAAGCATAGCATACTCCTCTGCATGGCCGTCTGTTCTTCGGCGTCTAGACTGTCCATCACCATGGATTGTGTTTAGCGTCTGGAGCTTTTTACACGAGATCCGTGGAGAGCCTTTACCCTGAGACTGCTGAACCTCTGTTGTCCAATCGACGAGCTGTCCTTCTGAGTCATTACGCTAGTTATCTGTCTCCCATGCCTGCTCATCTGACCCGTGCCCTTTTTTTTTTTTTTCGACGCCTCGTTGGATTCAGGGTATGCAGGCCTCCCTTCCTCTCTACTACTATCGAGAGTCTGCTTCCATGAACTGCTACATTCCCTTTCCTTCCAATTTCCTAAAACTTTCTTGACAAAGAGGGTACGATGCCACCTTGGTTTCGCCCCTGGACCTGCCTACCCTGTGACCTTTGTCATCTTCCCAAGGATAGTACCCCCCCCCCCCCCCTATAATTTAACGTCGGGCATTTGCTGTTCTATGCGCACAAATGGAGGATGCCACATGCCAAAACCACCTTTGGTGCTGGGAATGTCTATACTGTTGGGCGACACCCCTATTAGATTTCTGAAGTAATAAAGTGTTGTTTGTTATTATCTGTGTGTTCTTTTAGTCAGAACTGTTTCCTTTTCACGTAGCTCAGTGTTTATGCCGTAGTGTCTTCTGAACTACATGATGTACAATGATGTATTTTTCTAGGTACATTCAGCAGCATAAACGGATACCACCTGCGAAACATGTTGCGAGTAGAGTTGGTAGTGAAGAAGTAACGAATTCAAACGTTACGCATTATGCGGCAGTTTCTCGCGAATCTCAGTGATCGTGACGTCACAGCTCCTAGTATGTGTATCGTACAGTGATGAATTTGTGTAGGTGCATTCGGCGGCATATGTCGATATTCTCTGCAAAATCTGTTGCGAATAGAGTTAGTAGTAAAGAAGTAATAAATTTAAACATCTAGCATGATACGGTAATTTTTCTAGCATTTCAGTTTTTATGACGTCTAAGTGTCGTGCAACGATGAAATTTTTCTGGTACATTCAGTGGTATATGTGAATACCATGTATGTATCACGAATATAGTTAGTAGTAAAGAAGTATTAAATTAAGACGTCATGTCTCATGCGGCAGTGTTGCAGTAGTCCAGTCACTTGTTGACCAAACTAGCCGTTTTCGAAACAAAATTACAAAGCTTTCTTTCCTCGACGGTTGTATACGTTTTGGGGTGCTGAATCGAATTTCATGTTTGTTGACTTGTAGGAGGTCGGCTTCACAACGAAAAACGCAAAAAACATCAACGTTTTCGCACTTTTTCAGTTTCTAGCTTATGCTTCGAAAACTAAGCGATCCTCGAAGATGATGATTCCAGAAAAAATTAAACCAGACCAAATTTCCTACAAAGTACACTAGTCAACGAAACTTCCTGGCAGATTAAAACTGTGTGCCGGACCGAGACTCGAACTCGTGACCTTTGCCTTTCGCGGGCAAGTGCTCTGCCAACTGAGCTACCCAAGCACGACTCACGCTCCGTCCTAACAACTTTACTTCTGCCAGTACCTCGACTCCTACCTTCGAAGCTTCACAGAAACTCTCCTGCGAACCTTGCAGAACTAGCACACCTGAAAGAAAGGATATTGCGGAGACATGGCTTAGCCACAGCCTTACTTCAGCCAGTACCTCGTCTCCTCACAAGTAAAGCTGCGAGGACGGGGCGTGAGTCGTGCTTGGGTAACTCAGTTGGTAGAGCACTTGCCCGCGAAAGGCAAAGGTCCCGAGTTCGAGTCTCGGTCCGGCACACAGTTTTAATCTGCCAGGAAGTTTCATATCAGCGCACACTCCGCTGCAGAGTGAAAATATCATTCTGTACACTAGTCAAGTTTGATTTTCTGACGAGCGGTAGATATCGGCGCTAGAGGCCGCTGAACGATTTTTTGGCACTTCTGCGATAACGTCAAAACGCCAACGTTACCCCCTACAACTGGAAAAAATATATTGCCATCAATAAAAGCCCCTACACCACGTGAAAGTACAGTAAATTTATCACAAGAGACGTCTGTAAACACACGATTTTCTCATTAGAGGGAAGGGAACAAAGCGAAAATTAGCATATCGACTGTATTCGGTCAAAAATTATGGCAGAGTGGAAGTGGGCTGCAACAGAGCCAGCCACAGGTAGGCAGTGTTTTGTGCGTTGCCAAGCAAATCACAGTCGCCAGGCGTTGCGAAGCGGAGCCAGCGGAGCGCGGTGTAGCAGCAGACGACACTGCAATACTCTAGCGGGAGGACGGAATCCTTTCCTCACTTGCCACAACGGAAGTGCTTAGCATTAAGTGCCTTGAGCCCCTAAATGAACATAGCCAGGAACATATAAGCACTCAGCCATTCGTGCACTAAAATATCCTCATCTCAGTATCACAGCCTGTGACACCTGGGGCGATATTCTGGAATGCAGCGCGGGGTCCGCTGTTCAACCAGAGGACGAGGCAGCCTGCCCTGAGTCACGAAAGCAGCTGCTGCTGGAATAGGGAGTAGCCCTCCTGTCGTAGGGAGGTCATTGTTGTGTCTGTAGGATTGTCAGTTGCACCGCCACACTGCCATCGTGGGTGCAGCCAGAGAGGCCGCTGACACTGGTATTTGAGTGATGCGTGCTTGGCCCTCCCTTTGCGCTCTCAGCAATGCTGGATGTACCGGGTGATCAAAAAGTCAGTATAAATTTGAAAACTTAATAAACCACAGAATAATGTAGATAGAGAGGTAAAAATTGACACACATGCTTGGAATGACATGGGGTTTTATTAGAACAAAAAAAAAGGGTTCACAAAATGTCCGACAGATGGCGCTGGACAGCAAAACGTCTGTGACTGCGCATGACAATCGTGTGTTAAAGAAGCTGTAATGAGAGAGAGAATTAGATGCGCCAGCTGTCACAGCACGTTGACGTTACCTGAAAAGGCGGTTTTAGTGAAGCTGTATTATCAGAATGGGGAATGTGCTAGTTCAGCGTTACGATCCTATCGCCATAGGAAGGGGATTCGAACGGCTAAAGGTTCGTTGACAAATGCAGCTGTGGCGAGAATGGTTTCGAAGTTCGAAGCCATGGGTTGTGTTGCTGAGACAGTTCAGGAATAAATGGAGACTGTAGCGGGTTCATCTATGCACGGGGAAGTCAGCGCTCGTGCAGTCGCACGTCGCACCGGCATTCCATACACTACTGTTGGTTGGCACTGAGGCGCACACTCCGATGCTATCCGTACAAAATCCATTGGCATCATGAACTGTTACCTGGCGATTTAGAGAAGCGGAGGGCATTTGCGGTGTGGGCGTTTCAAAAGATGGCGGAAGATGACGATTGGTTGAGCAACGTGTTGTGGACCGACGAAGCTCATTTTACGCTCCGAGGGTCTGTCAACGCCCACAACTGCAGAATTTGGGCTACCGAAAATCCTACAACTGTTGTGGAAACTCCATTGCACGACGAGAAAGTCACGGTATGGATTGGATTTACCACATCTACCGTTATCGGGCCGTTTTTCTTCGAGGAAATGCGTGATTCTGGTTTTGTAACTGCTACCGTGACGGGTGAGAGGTACGCCGATATGTTACAGAATCGCATCATCCCCAGCCTGGCTGATAAACACCTGGATGGCGCTCCACCCCATATTGCTAGACGAGTGAAAGATCTCTTGCGCGTGTCGTTTGGTGATGATCGTGTGCTCAGCCGCCACTTTCGTCGTGCTTGGCCTCCCAGGTCCCCAGACCTCAGTCCGTGCGATTATTGGCTTTGGGGTTATCTGAAATCGCAAGTGTATCGTTATCGACCGATATCTCTAGGGATGCTGAAAGACAACATCCGACGTCAATGCCTCACCATAACTCCGGACATGCTTTACAGTGCTGTTCACAACATTATTCCTCGACTATAGCTATTGTTGAGGAATGATGGTGGACATATTGAGCATTTCCTGTAAAGAACATCATCTTTGCTTTGTCTTACTTTGTTATGTAAATTATTACTATTCTGATCAGATGAAGCCCCATCTGTCGGACATTTTTTGAACTCTTATATTTTTTGGTTCTAATAAAACCCCATGTCATTCCAAGCATGTGTGTCAATTTGTACCACTCTATCTACATTATTCCGTGGTTTATTCAGTTTTCAAATTTATACTGACTTTTTGATCACCTGGTACATCCAGCATTACTGAGAGCGCAAAGGGAGGACCAAGCACGCACCACTCAAATACCAGTGTCAGCGGCCTCTCTGGCTGCACCCACGATGGCAGTGTGGCGGTGATCACCCGGTATATTGTGTCACGTGAGAGCCAACTGGATGGGTCCATCAAGCTGTTCCTGATGTATCACGGCGAAGGCCGGAATGGAGAAGTTAAACAAATCCACTGTCGTCCTGACGTCTCCACAACTGTCAATCCGTGTGTCATCTAACACCGGTGTCATATCACTGACGTCGCCTTCTTGGAGCAACGTCTGAACCTAAAGTGTACGGTGTGGTGAGACCAGCAACTTTGATTGTATTTCGGTCATGAAGAAAAGGTTTGACAGTCATGCATTCTCTAAAGCAGATTTTATTGTGAGTAGAGAACCAGTGGATTTGTCTAGTTTTAGAGGTAATAAAAGTCACGGTTATTTAGTGCCTGTTAGATGTGCACAGTGTAGCCCCGAGGGCCGCTCAGCACCACGTACAGAACCAGTTCCAGTAAAATGTTATGCATGTAATCGTTGTGGGACATTTTTAGGCAATGCCAACAGTCGAGACGGGTCATGATTAGACATAACAATTAAGTTAACGTATTTCGCTTTCTGGTCTTGTGAGTGTTAGTTCTCAAGATGAGTGTTGTCAAGGACAAAGCTTCGACAGAACCAGACACATTGTTAGAAAAGTCAGCACAATTAACAGCAGATAATACAGAAGTGTATGGGTTGCTAGAACCATGATAGCCACAACGGGCTGTAGACTTGTCAAGCGCCAAATTAATTGATCCTTTCTCTGGTAAAGCAACCCAGGATGAGCACGCTTTTGGGGGGAGACCTTGGAAATGTGGCTCAGATGGAAGATTGGTCTGATAAGGTATTATTGAGTGTTGCTACAGTGGGTTAGATATTTGAACGAGTTGTTCACGAAATACGATCTCTCAAAACACAAATGAAATAAATTAATTCAGTTCATCTCATCAACAACGATTCAGAATTTTCCTTATTACAGTGGCGCATTCATTTCATAGCATGTAGTGCAAAAACTGTACCTTGAAACTTCCTGGCAGATTAAAACAGTGTGCCGGACCGAGACTGGAACTCGGGACCTTTGCCTTTCGCGGACAAGTGCTCTACAGAAAGAGCTACCCAAGCACGACTCACGACCTGTCCTCACAGCTTTAATTCCGCCAGTACCTCGTCACTTCACAGAAGGTCTCCTGCGAACCCTGCAGAACTAGCAATCCTGGAAGAAAGGTCCAAGAAAAGATATTGCGGAGTCATGGCTTAGCCATAGCGTGGGGGATACTCGGGGGCGGGGGGCGGGGGGGGGGGGGGGGGTCCGGCACACAGTTTTAATCTGCCACGAGGTTACATATCAGTGCACACTGCAGAGTGAAAATTTAATTCTTCAAATTGTACCTTCATTGCGGGAATACTCTGTACAGTAAAAGGTAGGGTGAACCCGAAACTTTCTTAAACCAACAAAGCCAATTTAATCCTTGGTGTGTGTGTGTGTGTGCAGGGGGGTGCTCATTCGGATGGAGGCGCAGCGAGTGGCGAGGGCAACGGATATCTGTCAGAGCCTACCCGGGTTCTGTTAGTAGTTATACATGATTCGTTCTGGGTCTGGACATGAATACTGAAATGATACGTACACCTGTTTGAAAGATCACAAGCAGTCTGGCTTATCTTCTTCTATTTCTACGCTAAATTCATCTGCCCCATGTCACAACTGGCGATTGGTAGGACTGTTTAGTTCTATCATGCCAAAAGAGTCATAACGTTATTTAATGCTGTGGAATGTGTTTTATAAAACTGCTGGGGTCGTCGGCCGAGTTGTATTCCGAGAATGCGTGAGGACCGCACAGCTGGCACAGAAATGGAGAGGGCGACACGGGAGACAGCACGGCATTCAGAGGCTCTGTGCCGGCTTACGCGAGTCAAGCAGCCACCCGGTGGGACTCACGCAACTGCCCTGTCGATCGAGCTAAGGCGAGGTTCGCGGTATTGGCCACTGTTCGCCGCTGTAGAAGGCTGAAGTGCTGGCTGCCACCTTTTCATGGCGAGAATTCACATGTCTTGGAATGTCCGGACCTACACGGTGGAAAGAGATGGCTCGCGCAGTTCTGTTACATTGATAAGGCTTCTGGAAATTCAGGGTTGTATAAACAACGCTCTGATCCACCCATCGCATACTGGCATCAGACGGAAATTTCTAGAGTAAACTGGCGCGGAATATTTGCTCTGATTGGCTCGCATCTGGAGACATTCTGTGGTGGGAAAGTATTAAATGTAGCAATTTTCACGTACTCACAGAAACACCAACATATTACCTGGCTAGCGGCGCAACCAGCAGAGTCGGGAATAGGGGCACACGAAAACTGACACTATTGGTTTGGACGTGGAAGGTGAAAGGCCGCTGGTTCTAGTCGCGGACGTCTCTGAATTCAGATGATACGTGGTACTTAACGGTGTCTGAGTCCTGCGAGCGAGGTTCGGTTCTCCACGTGCGACCGTGCACCGAAGACTTACGCCACAGCTGGCTGGTGGAAACATGCATCAGCAGCGGTGGTAGGCGGGCGTTGATGTTTGCAAAAGGGATGTACCGCTGCCACAGTACCATTAGTCCCCGTTCCAGTGTCAGTATCGTTTCCATTTATTACTGAGTCAACCACAGGACTAACTAAGACGTTTTATGGGTCCCATTTGTACTGTATTAGCGATTGAATGTGCAGCTAGTAATACACTACTGGCCATTAAAACTGCTACACCACGAAGATGACGTGCTACAGACGCGAAATTTAACCGACAGCAAGAAGATGCTGTGATATGCAAATGATTAGCTTTTCAGAGCATTCACACAAGGTTGGCGCCTGTGGCGACACCTACAACGTGCTGACATGAAGAAAGTTTCCAACCAACAAACAGCAGTTGACCGGCGTTGCCTGGTGAAACGTTGTTGTGATGCCTCGTGTGAGGAGGAGAAATGCGTACCATCACGTTTCCGACTTCGATAAAGGTCAGATTGTAGCCTATCGCGATTGCGGTTTCTCGTATCGCGACATTGGTGCTCGCGTTGGTCGAGATCCAATGACTGTTAGCAGAATATGGAATCTGTGGGTTCACGAGGGTAGTACGGAACGCCGTGCTGGATCCCAACGGCCTCGTATCACTAGCAGACGAGATGACAGGCATCTTATCCGCGTGGCTGTAACGGATCGTGCAGCCACGTCTCGATCCCTGGGTCAACAGATGGGGACGTTTGCAAGACAACCATCTGCACGAACAGTTCGATGACGTTTACAGCAGCAAGGACTATCAGCTCGCAGACCATGGCTGCGGTTACCCTTGACGCTGCATCACAGACAGGAGCGCCTGCGATGGTGTACTCAACGACGAACCTGGGTGCACGAATGGCAAAACGTCATTTTTTCGAATGAATCCAGGTTCGGTTTACAGCATCAGATGGTCGCATCCGTGTTTGGCGACATCGCGGTGAACGCACATTGGAAACGTGTATTCGTCATCGCCATACTGGCGTATCACCCGGTGTGATGATATGGGGTTACTCGTCTCGGTCACCTCTTGTTCGCATTGACGGCACTTTGAACAATGGACGTTACATTTGAGACGTGTTACGACCCGTGGCTCTACCCTTCATTCGATCCCTGCGAAACCCTACATTTCAGCAGAATAATGAACGACCCCCCCACCCCATGAACCATGGACCTTGCCGTTGGTGGGGAGGCTTGCGTGCCTCAGCGATACAGATAGCCGTACCGCAGGTGCAACCACAACGGAGGGGTATCTGTTGAGAGGACAGACGAACGTGTGGTTCCTGAAGAGGGGCAGCAGCCTTTTCAGTAGTTGCAGGGGCAACAGTCTGGATGATTGACTGATCTGGCCTTGTAACACTAACCAAAACGGCCTTGCTGTGTTGGTACTGCGAACGGTTGAAAGCAAGGGGAAACTACAGCCGTAATTTTTCCCGAGGGCATGCAGCTTTACTGTACGGTTAATGATGATGGCGTCCTCTTGGGTAAAATATTCCAGAGGTAAAATAGTCCCCCATTCGGATCTCCGGGCGGGGACTACTCAGGAGGACGTCGTTATCAGAAGAAAGAAAACTGGCGTTCTGCGGATCGGAGCGTGGAATATCAGATCCCTTAATAGGGCAGATAGGTTAGAAAATTTAAAAAGGGAAATGGATAGGTTAAAGTTAGATGTAGTGGGAATTAGTGAAATTCGGTGGCAGGAGGAACAAGACTTTTGGTCAGGCAAATACAGGGTTATAAATACAAAGTCAAATAGGGGTAATGCAGGAGTAGGTTTTAATAATGAATAAAAAAATAGGAATGCGAGTAAGCTACTACAAACAGCATAGTGAACGCATTATTGTGGCCAAGATAGACACGAAGCCCATGCCTACTACAGTAGCACAAGTTTATATGCCACCTAGCTCTGCAGATGACGAAGAAATTGAAGAAATGTATGATGAAATAAAAGAAATTATTCAGATAGTGAAGGGTGACGAAAATTTAATAGTCATGGGTGACTGGAATTCGGTAGTAGGAAAAGGGAGAGAAGGAAACGTAGTAGGTGAGTATGGATTGGGGCTAAGAAATGAAAGAGGAAGCCGCCTGGTAGAATTTTGCACAGAGCACAACTTAATCGTACCTAACTCTCGGTTCAAGAATCACAAAAGAAGGTTGTACACATGGAAGAATCCTGGAGATACTGAAAGGTATTAGATAGATTATATAATGGTAAGACAGAGATTTAGGAACCAGGTTTTAAATTGTAAGACATTTCCAGGAGCAGATGTGGACTCTGACCACAATCTATTGGTTATTATCTGTAGATTAAAACCGAAGAAACTGCAAAAAAAGTGGGAATTTAAGGAGATGGGACCTGGATAAACTGACTAAACCAGAGGTTGTACAGAGTTTCAGGGAGAGCGTAAGGGAACAAATGGCAGGAATGGGGCAAAGAAGTATTGATGAAAGGTGAAAATATAAAAATGCAGTAAATGAAGCAGGCAAAAAGGAATAAAAACGTCCCAAAAATGAGATCGACACGAAGTGCAACATGGCTAAGCAGGGATGGCTAGAGGATAAATGTAAGGATGTAGAGGCATATCTCCCTAGGGATAACATAGATACTATGGAGAAAAGAGAACCACTTGTATGAATATCAAGAGCTCAGATGGAAACCCAGTTCTAAGCAAAGAAGGGAAAGCAGAAAGGTGGAAGGAGTATATACAGGGTCTATACAAGGGCGATGTACTTGAGGACAATATTATGGAAATGGAAGAGGATGTAGATGAAGATGAAATGGGAGATGTGATACTGCGTGAAGAGTTTGACAGCGCACTGATAGACCCGAGACGAAACAAGGCCCCAGGAGTAGACAACATTCCATTAGAACTACTGACGGCCTTGGGAGAGCCAGTCCTGACAAAACTCTACCATTTGGTGAGCAAGATGTATGAGACAGGCGAAATACCCTCAGACTTCAAGAAGAATATAGTAATTACAATCCCAAAGAAAGCAGGTGTTGACAGATGTGAAAATTACCGAACTATCAGTATAATAAGTCACAGCTGCAAAATACTAACGCGAATTGTTTACAGACGAATGGAAAAACTAGTGGAAGCCGACCTTGGGGAAGATCAGTTTGGATTCCGTAGAAATATTGGAACACGTGAGGCAATACTGACCCTACGGCTTATCTTAGAAGCTAAATTAAGGAAAGGTAAACCTACGTTTCTAGCATTTGTAGGCTTAGAGTAAGCGTTTGACAATGTTGACTGGAATACTCTCTTTCAAATTCTAAAGGTGGCAGGGGTAAAATACAGGGAGCGAAAAGCTGTTTACAATTTGTATAGAAACCAAATGGCAGTTATAAGAGTTGAGGGGCATGAAAGGGAAGCAGTGGTTGGGAAGGGAGTGAGACAGGGTTGTAGCCTCTCCCTGATGTTATTCAATCTGTACACTGAGCAAGCAGTGAAGGAAACAAAAGAAAAATTCGGAGTAGTTATTAAAATTCAAGGAGAAGAAATAAAAACTTTGAGGTTCGCCGATGACATTGTAATTCTGTCAGAGACAGCAAAGGACTTGGAAGAGGAGTTGAACGGAATGGATAGTGTCTTGAAGGGAGGATATAAGATGAACATCAACAGAAGCAAAACGAGGATAATGGAATGTAGTCGAATTAAGTCAGGTGATGCTGAGGGAATTAGATTAGGAAATGAGACACTTAAAGTAGTAAAGGAGTTTTGCTATTTGGGGAGCCAAATAACTGATGATGGTCGAAGTAGAGAGGATATAAAATGTAGACTGGCAATGGCAAGGAAAGCGTTTCTGAAGAAGAGAAATTTGTTAACATCGAGTATAGATTTAAGCGTCAGGAAGTCGTTTCTGAAAGTATTTGTATGGAGTGTAGCCACGTAAGGAAGTGAAACATGGACGATAAATAGTTTAGACAAGAAGAGAATAGAAGCTTTCGAAATGTGGTGCTACAGAAGAATGCTGAAGATTAGATGGGTAGATCACATAACTAATGAGGAGGTGTTGAATAGGATTGGGGAGAAGAGAAGTTTGTGGCACAACTTGACTAGAAGAAGGGATCGGTTGGTAGGACATGTTCTGAGGCATCAAGGGATCAGCAATTTAGTATTGGAGGGCAGCGTGGAGGGTAAAAATCGTAGAGGGAGATCAAGAGATGAATACACCAAGCAGATTCAGAAGGATGGAGCTTGCAGTAGGTACTGGGAGATGAAGCAGCTTGCGCAGGATAGAGTAGCATGGAGAGCTGCATCAAACCAGTCTCAGGACTGAAGACAACAACAACAACAAACAACAACAATGCACGACCTCATGTTGCATGTCCTGTACGGGCCTTTCTGGATACAGAAAATGTTCGACTGCTGCCCTGGGCAGCACGTTCTCCAGATCTCTCACCAATTGAAAACGTCTGGTCAATGGTGGCCGAGCAACTGGCTCGTCACAATACGCCAGTCACTACTCTTGGGGAACTGTGGTATCGTGTTGAAGCTGTATGGGCAGCTGTACCTGTGCACGCCATCCAAGCTCTGTTTGACTCAATGCCCAGGCGATCAAGGCCGTTATTATGGCCAGAAGTGGTTGTTCTGGGTATTGATTTCTCAGGATCTATGCACCCAAATTGCGTGAAAATGTGATTACATGTCAGTTCTAGTATAATATATTTGTCCAATGAATACCCGTTTATCATCTGCATTTCTTCTTGGTGTAGCAATTTTAATGTCCAGTAGTGTATGTAGTTGTAACGACGGAACAGGAATTAAAAACAAAAGTTGTAATTCATTTCTTAAGGGTCAATAAATGGAATACAACTTTTGTTTTTAATTTTAATGTACCATTAGAACATAAACTGAATGTTCGGTGTGAAACCGCTGTAGTGGTACCAGCTTCAGTAGAATCTTACATAAAAACTGACACCTTTTTATTTATCAAAAATGAAAATTTTTAATTACATCAGCCACGTTTTAAACAGAAGTATTATTGCAAAATTAACACATCTGAGAATACAATCACGAAATCAGAATCTATAGCACATAATTTTCGATGATCCTTTATTTCAAACACATTAAACGTCCTGTTAGTTCTTCACGTTTAGTCCTCACAAGTGAAAGCAATGCTAATGATACAACTGAAAGCACCCGATTCCCTTCGTCACACATAGTCTAAATTTACACAAGACACACATCCATCTGGTCCGTTTGGGATTTTGCTCGCTGCTGCAAAAGGCACAACTTTCAGAAGTGCTCTTCAGAGATATGTGTGCTGTTTTCAGTACATGCTGCCGTTTGAGAGGTATGGCTTGAAATGATTTCCTGGGCTATCTGGCCTCCTCCTCCTCCTCCTCCTCCTCAGAGGGGGTGAAACTTATGCCGGAATGAGTCCAGTAGCTACCTCACATCTTAAAGATTTCAATGGCAACTTGCGCAACTTATTGGAAAGATTAAATAAAAGGTTAACTGCAAATAATGGTAGAAACTGAAGAAACGCTCACAAGACTGGCATCAGTGCGGGGCCAGAAGATTCTGTGGCACTTCTTTTCAGCTTTTGCGATCAGTGGCATATTTTGCCTTTAACATGTCTGCTTTGTCAATGAATCGCAGGTTCTTATTACACTTCTTCACAATTTTTCGACAGTTGACTGAAGTTATGCACCCATCATTTTTTTGTGTTCAATCTCAGTTGTATTGATTGCCCTCATGCAGTAAACTTCACAGTAATTTAAATAACACATTGTGTCTCACAGTAAGATCACCGATCTGCAAAGTTATTAAGTAATCTGATCGGTTTCCAAAGATTCACAACATACATACCTCAAAATCGAAAATGATGCATGGCACGGTGGTTTCGATTGAAACCACTGGTGTGAACATAAGGATTCGTTAGTGAAACTTTATATAGTGTACGTAATGTTATCTAATCTTTAACAACTGTTACTATCGGTGTTTATATAAAATACAAGAAGTCTTACCTTAAGGACAAAAACACACGTTTTTTTTAAAACAAATCAGTGAATTCGAATACCGCAAACTTTTCCTTGACTTCCCATTCGTTTCAATTAGCGCTGCTTCCGCCTAGAGCACGTCATGGATCCTGTTTTCCCGCAAGATGGCTGCACCCAAACAATAATGTCACGGCCTGGTTCACCGAGTGAGGAACAATTTCAGTGGGCACAAAGTGAAAATGTTACGGTGGTTTCCCTATGGGAAACCATTTAGACTCGAAGAGTTAACCGATTTTTGTTAGACACTGAACAATTACAAATACTGCAGTTACTTGATAAACGAGTATTAGTATAACACTTCCAATAAGTAAGGAAACGTTTCTTTTCTGATGGATCCACAGGGCGTATCAAGTCAGTGAATGACGTTGTATGTATTTTTGTACTTCCTGCTGCACACTGATTGTTTTAGCTCGTTATTTACATACGAGTTCGGTTTCGGCTATTAAGCCATTTCAAGAGATTGTTTTAGATGTCACAAAATAGCACCCTGGAGTGTTTTGCTGAGAGTTTTGTCTCATACTTCGTGCTGTTGGAGTTTTACGTATGGTGCTGATTTTTTATTTGCGCCTATGTTCATTTGACTGAAGTAAGTTTCCTATGAAATGAAGATAAGTGTAAATAAAAAGTGAGCACCTGAAACTGCAACACCACAAAATCTGAGAGAAACTCTTAGCAAGACGCTCCAGGGCGCTATTTTGTGATTTCTAAATCGATCGTTTGAAAATGGCGTAATAGCCGAAATCAGACTCGTGTTTATGTAAATGAGTTAAAAATTTTGTTTGCAGGAGAAACTGGGTAAATACGTACTGTATCATTCACGGGAGAAAAGTTGTACAGCAGTGTTGTCTTGGAGGACTCCAATGGGGCGTTCATCTGATCAACCTTCCTTTCTTCTTCTTCTTCTTCTTCTTCTTCTTCTTCTTGCGTTACGGTCTCTGTAGGACCACAGGTGGCCCCTTCGTGGACTGCATTTTCCTCTTCTCCCAGAACCTCTTCATTCTTTCTCTTCTTCTCTCCCGCTCTTCTTCCGAGATCTTCAGTTTCCGTTTCTTCTGTCGCCTCGACTGGTGACACTCTAATCTTTTCCTGCATTCTCCTCTGCCATTGATCTCTGGCATATTTGTCGGTGTATATTTGTTCCTCCAAGTTTCCTTTCCTTCGACCTTGATCCCCAATTCCAAACATTCCTTCCGAAGTTCAACAACCTACTTGGTTCCTGTCTTTCCCCTTGTCCTACCTATTGTTTCCCACACTCTCTTCGTCATTCTGTCCATACTCATCCTAACTACATGTCCAGCAAACCTTGCCCTTTTGAGTCTGATTTCCCCGGATATTGTTCTCATGTTCCGGTACAATTCTTCCCTAGGTCTTCGCATCCACCTCTCTCGGGACCTAGTATTTTTCTCAGTATTTTTCTCTCTTCTTTCTCTAGTTCTGCCTCATTTCTTCCTAGTATCATCGTCTCAGCAGCATATAATACTGCATTCCTCACGGTTGCCTTGTAGTGGCTTATCTTTGCCTCCGTGGATATATTCTTTTTATTGTATATCTCTCTCGTCATGCAGAAGGTTGACCTCATCTTCTTTATCCTCTCTGTTATTCCCTCCTTGCTCCTGTTCCTTCCTGTTATAAATCCTCCTACGTATTTAAATTTGTCCACCATTTGCACAGTGCCTTCCGGTGTTTCCCAGTCTGCAGTGGTGTTTAATGTGTTTGTCTTGTTACAGGCGATCCTCAGTCCCACCTTTCTGGCTACCTTACTTAAGTTGTCGAGTTGTGTCTTTGCATCTTCTTCCGTCTCACTTACTATTGCTATGTCATCTGCAAAGGCTAGGCAGTCCACTTGAGCCCTGTTGTCCTTTTTGTCCCCTACATGGGTCTTTGGTATTCCCATTTCCTCGTTTATTGCTCTCCACTGCCTGAACACTTCGTCCAGTGCTATATTGAACAACAATGGTGACAATCCATCTTCTTGTTTAACAACAGTCTTGATCTCAAATTCTTCTGACAGTGCTCCTCTGAATCTCACCCTTGCTTTTGTGTCTGTCAGAATTTCTTTTATGAGTTCTTGTGCAGTTCCATCAAGTCCTCTGTTCTTCAGGATCCTAACAAGAGTCTATCTTTGGAGTCATATGCCCTTTGTGAAGTCCACGAAGGTTATTGCTGTCTTTTTGTTTTTTAAGGCCCTAAGTTCTATCAGTTGCTTCAGGATAAATATCTGTTCTATACAACCTCTTCCCTTCCTGAATCCCGCTTGGTAGTCGCCAAGTGTACTTTCTACCTGTTCTTCTACTCTCTTGAGCAATAGTTTTGAGAGCACCTTGTATCCGACCTCTAGTAGCGATTTTCCTATATAGTTGTTTGCATCTCTCTTGTCCCACTTCTTATGTATTGGTACTACAATTGCATTCTTCCACCCTTCTGGCAACTTCTTTGTTCTCCAGATCTCGTGAATTATGTTGGTCATGTTGTCTATTGCTTTGTTGCCTCCCCACTTTATCGTCTCGGCTGCTATACCATCTTCTCTAGTTGCCTTATTATTCTTTAGATCGCTTATGGCATGTGCGACTTCATCCCTGGTTGGAGGGCGTGGCTCTGTCTCTTCTGTGTCAGTCCCCAGTTCCAGCTCTTCGTCAGGTGGTTCACAGTTCAGCATGTCGTAAAAGTGCTCTGTAAAAATCCGACAGTTCTCCTTCGCACTGAAAGCCAGCTCCCCTTTCTTATCTCTTATAAACAGTTCTCTGCCCTTGTATTCAATCACTCTTTTTGAATTTCCCGAAAAAGTGTGTTGTTGTTTTTCCTGAAGTTGGTCTCAATCTCGTCCAGTTCCTGCTTCATCTTCTGTCATATGGTCCATCTTATTGTTCGGGCCGCTTCCTTTCGTGCTCCCAAGAAAACTTCCCATTTTTACGGGTCCTTCTTGCTGCTGCAGTCTCTCCAGGCTTTCCTGCGAGTCTCTACCGCTTCCTCACATTCCTTGTTCCACCACTAGTGCTTCCGTTTCTTTTCTTCCTTTCTCCATAGTTCAGCCTGTTTCGCCATTTTTCGCTTCATGTCGTCCCATTCATTGAATGATTCAGTTCCTTCCTCATATCTGGATCGATTGTGTCTTAATTTGTCTCTGTCTACCTTTGTTTTCTGTTCTTCTATTCGCCTGTGGCAGTCTGTCCTTGTTTGGAATCCAAAGGCACCTTCCTCTCGTACAATAACAGCTTACCGTCGTGAATAATGAGTGTTGTCTTAACTGCATCTGTTCGCTGTCGATGATTGTGGTTAGCACACGCAGAGTTTAGTGTGACGTTTGCGCTGTTGCTGGTGGGAGGGGGCGGGAGAGGGTGGAAGCCGCAGTGCCGTCACACGGACCGCTCCCTTCGAATGGCGCCAAGGCGACCACCCAGCTTAATGCCTGCCATCCGGCGGACGGATCGCCGTCACGCCGCTGTCACACACACACACACACACACACACACACACACACACACTCCAAAAGGTACAGCGGAGAGCTTTAGAATTTCACTCAGAATGGCGTCACAGTCTTGCGGTCTGGAACTGTACGCCAGCAACTCTCTCCGTCTTGTCGGCCAAATAATGGCGATCCCCCATTGGGATGTGAACCAGCAACATCCGAGTCGAGCGCCACCGTACAAGCGTGCGTGCATTGGTATCCTCGGATACTGAAGCGCGAGTAACTCAGATAGATCAATAAATAGTGAAAACAACAACGTTTGTAATCAGAACATTGATGACCATTTGAAGAATGACGCATTCACCGAATGTCCGCTTCCAGTCCCTCCACAGCACATTATTAGCGTTGACTGACACATTTTGTACCATGAAGCATCGTAGCGAGATACATTTGTGTCATACGACGGGTTGTAACAATGGAAAATTGTACTGGAATGCAGGAGAATCGTAACGAATTGACGCATGGTGCAGGGAATGACAATTGAATCTCGATGTAGACAAGTGTAATGTGCTGCGAATACATAGAAAGAAAGATCCTTTATCATTTAGCTACAATATAGCACGTCAGCAACTGGAAGCAGTTAATTCCATAAATTATCTGGGAGTAGGCATTAGGAGTGATCTAAA
This sequence comes from Schistocerca americana, assembly GCF_021461395.2. Classification (NCBI taxonomy): domain Eukaryota; kingdom Metazoa; phylum Arthropoda; class Insecta; order Orthoptera; family Acrididae; genus Schistocerca; species Schistocerca americana. Next base: position 97,723,766 of record NC_060123.1, on the reverse strand, counting down.
ATGGAACGATCATATAAAGTTGATCGTCGGTAAAGCAGATGGCAGACTCAGATTCATTGGCAGAATCCTAAGGAAATGCAGTCCGAAAAGAAACGTTGGTTGGTTTGTGGGATTAAAGGGACCAGACTGCTATGGTCATCGGTCCCGAAAACAAAGGAAGTAGGATACAGTACACTTGTTCGCCCACTGCTTGAATACTGCTCACCGGTGTGGGATCCGTACCAAATAGGGTTGACAGAAGAGATAGAGAAGATCCGAAGGAGAGCAGCGCGCTTCGTTGCAGGATCATTTAGTAATCGTGAAAGCGTTACGGAGATGATAGATAAACTCCACAGGAGAAACGCTCAGTAGCTCTGTACGGGCTTTTGTTGAAGTTTCGAGAACATACCTTCACCGAGGAGTCAAGCAGTATATTGCTCCCTCCTACGTATATCTCGCGAAGAGACCATGAGGATAAAATCAGAGAGATTAGAGCCCACACAGAGGCATACCGACAACCTTTCTTTCCACGAACAATACGAGACTGGAATAGAAGGGAGAACCGATAGAGGTACTCGAAGTACCGTCCGCCACACACCGTCAGGTGGCTTTCGGAGTATGGATGTAGATGTAGATGTAGATTGTAAAATATTTCATTTAAATGTTTCTGTTACAATTCGCACATATATGTTTTTAACAGTAGATTTTGGTTTTCTAACATCTGAGTGTGACTTTGTGTGATGCGATGATTAATAAATAAAATTGTGTAACATATGTCATAGACCGCCAGTAAATGAATAAAATTGCATCGGTAATTCGATTCATCTTTGTTAGCCTGCGCAGACGTTTCACGGAAACTAGATTGCGATGACGGCTATTTTCGAAGATCAGATCAGTCACATCTGCCGTAGTTCGATTGGCAGTACGAAATGGTATGCCACATAGCCTTCTGGACTCCGTGGACAGAGTCAGTTGTGCGTCCAGCCAACTAATGTCGGAATGACGGTCAAGTAACAGTTAACCTCAAGTGGCGCAGTGACGTCGGATAATAGGGAGAGCGCTGGGAGTTGTGACCAGCCAATTCGAGGCGCCGGGGGAAGGTCGTGTACGCAAATCCCAAACCAGCCAACACAAGGCTCATAGTACGGTCGCTGCGTCGACTGGCACTGTGGCGAATGGGAAGACAGAACAGCCTCCCACAGACCTGAGAGCGTGTTAACGATGTTAAAGAACTATAAACTATTTTTGCATACCAAACATTTTACTGAATATAAGGAATTTTTTGAAAAGGCATGAAAGAGTTACGTTAGATATGCTTAAATTTGACTATATGATTTACAAAAATAGAAGTTTCGTAGCGGTAAAAAAGTGCATTTGAACGCATTCTGATGCTGTTCTGCTGCACGAAACTCAGTTATCTCCTGGGTTCGTATAGTATACGTAACAAATTGTTTCAAAATAATCTTACGCCTTCCGCAGACGTTTCCGTGAGGTTTCTCAGTGAATCCTGTTCAAAGGTTAAAGCTTTTCATCTCGAAAGGATTCGAAACCGGACCAATTCCTCCCACTTAGAAAGCTATGGCACTTGGCTCTTACTTTATTAACATATAATAATATACAGATAGAGAACAAAATTACATTTAATCTTTTTCTTGTTGTTGTTTAATGGCTTTGTATTGGCTACAATTGCTAATTTTTATTTTATTGTCGTACTGTTGAACAGTTTCGACACTAGCTCATTTGAAGCACCTCGTTAAGTCTTTTAGAAAATTATTATATCTCCAGCACATCATTTTTAGTTACAGTTGAAAGCTGCGACTGTACATCAGTTACTCTGTACTTGATTGCTTTCTATATGCATTTGTTACCTCACTGATCGCAATATTTTTGAGATGGAAAATAATAATAATAATAATTTAGCGAAAAGTATTGTTACGAATAACGTATACCAGCAATACACTGCTTCTTTTCAAAGACGATACATGTGTCTTAGACTTCCTATATCTATCTGATAGCGTAACGTGTACTCTGTTGGCTCATTTCAACTAGAATGTTGTGTACTAAAGATAATATTCTTTTATAAAAAGCATTTTTAAGAGAATACTTGCAAATGACAGAGGTCGAAATTGTACAATACAACGAAAATAAAACAAAGGTTAAACAGCTGCAGGCATCATGGAGTCATTCAAAAGTTCATAGAACTGCGAACTAAAGATGAAAGAGAATTATCGTTATTGCGACAATTTGACAGATAAAAATTATGCTTTCAAATTCACTGAACGCTTCTCGCACTGGTGGCCTTACATCAATTTTGACTTAATTCTGGTTTTTCGTTTGCCTTAAGATTCTGGCTTCATTTGAATTTAGTTAAAGCCCTGTCATCTCTCGCAGTAAATCGATAATCTTGGAGGCTCCATCGCATCCTTATCATCTTGAACAGTTTCCAGCCCCAAGCTGGGTCTGTTTGGAACATAAGCCACGGCATCTAGTCCCATTTTCCCCACTATTTTTCTGTGTTCCTCGCCTCTTTTTCCAACACACTATCCCTTACCTATCAGCTATCTATCACTCGGTCTTCCTCGTGCTCCGCTTTATTTATCTTCTTGGAAATGCTCTCTTTAAGTGCCTATCCCATATTAGCCTTGATGTTTCTATCCTGCTGTGCAAGGGTTCCTCTTTCACTACTTCCCTTTTTTCTTTTACTATTATCCATTCATTTCTCATCCTGACCCTTTTTGTTACTGCTATCCTAGTTCTGAGTAACTACATTTCACTTGCCTGTAATCTGCATATATCTCTCTTCTCAGTAGCCAGTGTTTCAGTAGCGTACGTCAATACTGAGATGTAGTAACTTCTGTATATTACTTCTTAGCTTTTTTTTTTTTTTTTTTTTGAGAGTCTTTGTTCCAAACAAGGCTCCTAACACTTTGCAGGAACTCTTCTGCCTGTCTGCCACGTTCACCGATTTCTTTCTCATTTCATCCATTTTCCTCTGTCGCACTACATTAATACTTGACGCTTCCCACCTTCTTCATTTGTTCACCTCCAATCCTTATTCTGCTAGTTGGCCTATCTTTCTTTCTAGTTGTAACCAGGATCTCACATTTGTTTACATTATATTTCATTCTATATTATCTCACAATTTCTTCCCAAGAGCTGTTACTGAACCTCCACGTCCCTGTTTCCGCAGATCATCACAGTCGCCGGAACACCACTGCTTGTATCATGTCTTCCCCACTTTTTTCTGCCACCTTGTCATTATCTCGTCCAAGACCACAATGAAGAAGAGAGATGACAATGCTCTGCGATGTTTGACACCATTCGTTTCCTGGAGCCAGTCCGTCCTTCCATTTCCCACTTTCATACAGGTCAGACTTCTACAGTGTGGTATCAGTTTGCCTCACTGCAAGTACCAGATCAAGCTGTCCTCCCAGGTCTGAAGCCCTGCTGTTCCTCTCCCAATTTCTCGACTCTTATTCAGTTTCTCCTCTCCAGGATCTTTTCATATATCTTGGTACAGTGTGGTATCAGCAGTGGCGTAGCGTGAGGGGATACTGAGATTTAGTCTTCCCTGTATTCGTGCTTAAAAAAGAAGCAATATTAATTCATAACAAAAATATAAACTTTCTAATAAGAGCTCTAAATGTGCTAAGACATTAGTTTTGTGGCCCGCGCCGTACCCTGAGTATTGGTGTACTTGCCTGCTCTATCTCTGCCTCCCTTCCCTTAGCTGGCTTTGTGCGCCTGAGCTTTAGTGGCATTCTCGGCTCCCCTCCTCTTCCCCTCTTCTACGAAGGCCGGTGCGCTGCACTTGCTATAGCAGGTATCGAGACTCGTCTCTGCCGCTTCTATGCTGGCTTTTAACACGGAAGTGAACAGTCGCGCGGTTTGTGTCCATAGTCACTCTTTGGGTGATTTTAGTGCATATTTTCGTTGTGTTTCGCCAACATGAGTGAGCCAGCAACTGAACACCTTACAAATTTTTTATTAAAAACGCCTTTTTCTACATTAACGCACAAAAAAAGTGTGAATTGAAGGACAAACGACCTACTCGTATACTCAGTGCAGTTTTAAGTGAAGCCAAACAAAAACGCACTTTTCAGACAGCCTGGTACGAAAAGTATGCTTGGCTGACTGCGAATGCAGTTGCTGTTGTGGTCTTGAGTCCGGAGACTGGTTTGATGCAGCTCTCCATGCTACTCTATCCTGTGCAAGCTGCTTCATCTCCCAGTACGTACTGCAGCCTACATCCGTCTGGATCTCTTTAGTGTATTCATTTATTGGTCTCCCTCTACAATTTTTACCCTCCGCGCTGCCCTCCAATACTAAATTGGTGATCCCTTGATGCCTCAGAATATGTCCTACCAACCGATCCCTTCTTCTAGTCAAGTTGTGCCACAAATTTCTGTTCTCCCCAATTCTATTCAATACCTCCTCATTAGTTATGTGATCTACCCATCTAATCTTCAGCATTCTTCTGTAGCACCACATTTCGAAAGCTTCTATTCTCTTTTTGTCTAAACTATTTATCGTTCACGTTTCACTTCTATACATGGCTACACTTCATACAAATACTTTGCGAATGCAGTTAAAAGCAGATTATATTGTTATGTATGTCCTGTTTTGTGGTGAAAAGGAATGGTGCAGTGAGGGCATTTGTACAATAAAGAACTTTGACAGGAAAGCACAAAAGCATCAGATATCAAAACGTCACCTGCAAAACAAACAATCATTGCAGTTATTAGGCAAAAGTAGAATTGAGCACGCCCTTTCTGAAGCCGCTAGTCCGACAGCAATAAAATACAACGAACAAGTTGCATCCAACAGGAGAGTATTGGCTCGTCTTATTCAGGTAATTGTATTTCTTTGTAAACAAGAACTAGCTTCTCGTGGCTTTTGTATTCCGCCTGGTAGGCGGCGCGTGGGTCTGCTCCTGTAAACTGAAGGGTAGGCCGAATGTAGGAAGGGAGTAGGAGCAGGAAAAGGTGAAGTCTCTGCACTGCAATTAAAAGTGATTTTACTATATCACAACACAATAACTTGCACACATAACGTGAATACCTAACTTTGCACTGAGGAGCACGTAGGTGATAAGCCGGATGTATGAAAGCTCACAAAAGCTACACAGGCAAAATCTGTAGTGGCTCGCCTACTATGAAATATAAACAATGTTGCTTGGTCGTCTATTCTCGAAATCAAATGGGCTGAATCTGGAGCGGCGCTCGTAGAGCTCACAGCGCCGACCACTGGGCGGTGTTGTCGGTGTCGTAGTGCCAACCTAAAAACTTGTACCTACGCCATGGCATCGTAGCTGTCGATACCACAGTGGCCATCGAGAAGACGAATCCTCCAGCAACAAAGGTAACTATCTGGAACTGTTGGATTTACTAGCTCAAGGGGAGCAGTTTTACAGAGAGCATCTGTCATCATCTTCAATCTTTAAAGGAACTTTCCAAGATATACAGAATGATGTAATAGTAATGATAACTTGGCTGTTAATGAGAAAATGAAAGCTGAAATTCAAAACTGCAAATTCATTTCTCGATTCAGACTGATAAAACATTAGACGTGTCTGCAAGAGTCGAATGAGTATAACATTCGGATACTGTACTGCAGACAAAATTGAGGAAAGATTCGTTGGATTTTACGATGTTTCTGGAGATAAAACTGCTCAAGGTTCGTCAAACATTATTCATGCAGTATTGATAGAATGGAACGTGGAAGGAAAAGTGGTTAGTTAAACATATAATGACGCTTCAGTAATGGCGGGCAGAGAAAAGAGGACTGCAACAATTGATCAAGCAGTTCTGTCCTTATGCGCTGTTTATTCATTGTTATGCACACCAATTGAATTTGGTACTGTTACATGCCTCCAAAATTATACAAGTACGCATGTTTGTAAGTGATCTTACTGCATTCCATTCGTTTTTCAGCAAATCATCAAAAACAAAATGTATTGCTAACTGAGAATGCAAGCAATACTCGCTGGAACTTTCGTTCCAGGGCAGTTGCAATAATATGTAGTCACTTCTCAGAGCTATATAGTGTTTTTAATTAAGTAATTGATGATACAGACTCTCAGTGTGACCCAGAATCCTTGAGCTGTGCTGTGGGAATTAAACGACGGATGGATGATCCTACGTTTGTCTACTTGCTTTGCTTCTAACGAGCGTGCTTTGTTTATGTTGACCATCTCTTTAATGTTCTTCAGTCAAAAGCTGTCAGTATAACTGCTTGCCACGACGAAATAAGAACTGTTTTGAGAAACTTACGACAGTTAAGAAGGGAAACCTTCGTTGATGAATGCATTAAATGCAGTTTGTGTTTGAGTGGCAACTTATCATTCCGTGACAGTCAAAAGACATCTCGCAGGGCACTAACTTACGAGATACTGGATTTGCAAATTGTTCAGATGGATAGAAGATTTCAGGAGTTTCCCTAAATTCAGTCTGTTGAACTTTTGAACGAAAAGTGTTTCCCGGACTATCAAAAAGAATTCCCAAAGTTGAAACTGCTTCAGCTATTAGAACAGTACCCATTTTTTAAACAAGAACATCATGAAAATGAACTGTGTAACGTATACATTAAAGGGAAAAAACACTTATCTCCAAGGATCCTCTTAAAGTACATTGTCAACAACGATATAGACTCTGTTTAACAACGAAATTCCTACATTTGGTTTTGACCCTACCCGGAACTATAGCAAGCAGTGAACGAAGCATGAGTACTCTTGAACGAGTGAAGAATTATTTAAGTAATTCAATGCTTAGCACCCGGCTGTCATGTTTCAGCACGTTAGCAATAGAAAAGGCACTACTTGGAGAGCTATCTAATGATCATATCTTTGTAGACCGAGTTGTAGAGTTATTCGTGGAAAGAAAAGACAGGCGCATTGCACTTGTGTACAAGAAAATATAAGTTCTTCTTCTCTTGCTGCTGCAGTTCTCCAAGTTTGTCATCGTTTCTTGAAAAAGTTAGTTATTATTATTACTATTAGTATTAGTAGTAGTAGTAGTAGTAGTAGTGGTGGTGGTGGTGGTGGTGGTGGTGGCGGCGTAGTAGAAGAAGTAGTAGTAGTAGTAGTAGTAGTAGTAGTAGTTGTTGTTGTTGTTTTGTTTGATGCATTTTGTTTCGTTTGTTTAAATTATTGTATTATTTTGTCTCCGTATAATAACTGCAGAGTCTCCCCAAACTTTACAGCCACGCTACGCCACTGGGTATCAGTGTGACCACCTGTAGTTTGTACAAAACTGCCCACTTCCTATCTTGAATATCACTTTTGTACCATTCTTTCTCCACCTTTAATATATGGACTAAAAGCAGCCACCAGTTGCGGAAGGTAGCAGTCAAAAGCTCTTGATCTAAGTTTCAACCCATATAATGGGCCTTCTTCAGAAGTCTTATTGCCTAGAAGGACGTATATATAGATACATGCAACATTCAGAAAAATAGAATTTCATAAAAAAAACACAACATACATGCAGTAGGGGTTATTACAATATGCAGTAAAAATACGTCCACCTATTATCATAAGTGCAAGCTGAATGGTCACGTGCAAAACGCAGCAGATTGGTCGTCTGGCCAAGTACCTAACATGGGCACTAATACATTTCAAAATGGCCGAAAGTTATTAAAGTAAACCACAACTTACGTATCACATGCTGATCATGATGTGCAGCCAATACACTTAAGCCTAATCAAAATTGATAATCGTAAAAACAGCAGTCTGGCTTAGTCATATTTAAAATAATACACATATTAGATATGATGTGTGTGACCAGTAACGGTTAAACATGCAACTGACGTAGCAACGTTCATGTGTGAGCAGAAATTAAGAAAACTGCGCCTATATAGCTCTGACACACCCTACGGCCACAGCCGCAGCAAACAGCTGATGCAATTAAACCACGTACTAAAATCGAAACATTTTTAGAACACAAATTATAAAGCCATTGAGTGACAGAAAGTATCAAGAATTGTTACTAGGCTTATGAACATTATATGAGAAGTTACGTGATTATACAGACATATACAACATTTTATTGGGAGTTTAGCATTCAAAAAACAATATAGAAGCCCTATGTAATGATTAATTCGTACACAGGAAGAAAACCAGCGAAGAAATTTTTATTTTTTAGTCGCAGTTGGTTGTTGAAAATCGAATCCTTATTGTTGAAACTGTGTTTCCAAATTTCAAGTTCTTTCAGGAAATCTAACGTTTATCCCTTCTCCTCTCTACGCAAAATAACCGTATCTTACAAATTACTAGGGGAATGTCCGCTTTGGACGAAGCGTTCAGAGTATTTGTAGCCATGAAAATTAATGGCCCCTTTGCCCAGTAAATGTTTCTTGTACCTAGTTTGAATTGCTCTCCCCGTCTAATCTAGATAAAAAAAAGTGGGCATTCGTTACATTTTATATTCTGTACGTCCTAAGTTTGTATTAGCTTCCCTGTCAAGTTGTTATTAGTTGAAAAAGACACACTGTAGCTGTATTTCTTAGAAAGAAGTCGTCTAATTTGATACGAAAGATTGCTTAGAAACTGTATGGAAATGAAGCATCTTTTCCCGTCCGCATCTTCCCGTTTACTAGTACCTAATGTCGAACGCTTTTTACAGGTTCTCTCATCCAAAATGCTGTCAACTACTTAGGGATTGTAGCCATTATTGGTGGCTATAGATTTAATTAATTTAATCTCCTCTCGCAAGCTCTCAGGTGTTAATGGAGTAATCAGTGCCCGATGGATACTAGAATGGAAGGAGATCGGTTTATGCACTTGGAGGTGTGCTGACTCAGATGGAATGATATTCTCAGAAAAAGTTTTCTCACCGAAAATATTGAAACCTATTTTGTCGTCATGTAGTCGTAAGGTAAGATCAAGGTAATTCATGTGTCTGCTATTGTTTTCCATCTCTTTTGTAAACTCATTTTTTTCGTGAAACTTACTGAAGTTCAAGAGTTGATCAAACTCATCGTTTGTGCCTTCAAAAATGATGAGTATATCATCGACGTATCGCGCGTAGAAACTAACGGAATTCAATATTTCGACAATTCCTTTAAAATAGTTCACTTCAAAAGAATTTAGGAAAATCTCAGCTAGCAGGCCTGCCATGGGGCTACCCATGGCAGGCCTGCAAGGTAAGTGAAATGGTTCAAATGGCTCTGAGCACTATGGGACTTAACTTCTGAGTTCATCAGTCCCCTGGAACTTAGAACTAATTAAACCTAACTAACCTAAGGACGTCACACACATCCATGCCCGAGGCAGGATTCGAACCTGCGACCGTAGCGGTCGCGCGGTTCCAGACTGTAGCGCCTAGAACCGCTCGGCCACCCCGGCCGGCAAAGGTAAGTGATTTTAGGTCTTTATGTAGATAGTTCATGCGAACTGTAAACAGATGTACAAATGTGCATTTTGCTTTATATCGTGTGATTTAAGAATTAACAAGTCTGTGAGTGCTACGTGTGCGAACATGCCCAGGTATGTTCAAACAGCAAATGGTTTTATTTGTGACACACTCATTGTCGCATCCCAGCGCAGTTTCCCTATCCCATTTGTTTTCCTTTTGACTTCGGTGTTATCTGCGTACTGCAGTCAGGACGTTAACGACAGTACGGGTTTAGTTAGCTCGTTTGTCAATCTTTATGGTGGAGTTGAGAGGGAGGAACTCTCCTTCGTTGGGATGGGCGTTCTGTTACAACAGGCTGGTGATTCTCGTGGAGTCGGCAGGATTGATCTGCCGAAGTATCAAAAGTCCCGTCATCTGACGTTCGTGGGGATGTATGTAAGAGGCTTGTGTCGTTGTGGTGGGATGTTTGGTCATCCCTCCAAGGAAACAAGCTCCGGGCAGTAAAACCGCTCCCAACTGCTTGGACAACCTCCTCCCGACCATCTCGGCGAGAGGAGGTCCTTCTGACCAGGTTGCGGATTGGGCATTGCCGGTTTAGCCACCGCTACCTGCTCTCCGATGACCCAGCCCCGCAGTGCCCTTGTGGTCAGGCCTTAACAGTGCGCCATGTTTTATTGTCGTGTCCCCGTTTTAGTCAATTTCGTGTTGTCCTGTCCCTGCCATCTACTTTACCAGATGTTTTAGCTGATGACGCTCGAGCAGCTGCTCGTATTCTGCGTTTTATAACTTTGACTGGCTTGTCCAAAGACATCTAACCTTTTTACTTATTTTATCTGCATCTTTGTCAGGTCCTTCTGGTGTCCCCCCTTCCCCTTGAGTTTTACTAGATTCCATGTGCTCTAACAACAGTGACTGGGCGCTAATGACCTCAGTAGTTGAGCGCCCTTAAACCCCACCAAAAAAAAAGGAAGTATCAAAGTATTACTTGTAGTCGGTTCGTTTATTGTTCTAACCAACACATTTGTTTACTGAAGTGTCAGACCAAAACTCCTTAACAGAATGTCAGATTCTTTTAATAATAACTGGGAACGTCTTTTATTAGAGACTGTGTTTTCCCTGCCACTCATTCTGCTAAATACTGTCCACTTAGCCTACATAGTAAATCAACATCATTTTGAAGTAGCTCATACCCAGTCAAGGGCCGCTTGTCCTGTAGTACAAGAGACAAGTACCAGCCAGTAACTTGTTCCTGCCGTTCACTGAAATTCCATCTTCGAGACTGAGACAGGCAGTCTCTGTTCATTGCTATTCCAATGAATACAGAGATTTGCTACTCAGCTTGCAGCTGCGGTGCGTGGACCAGTCTACCACTTCTTGTAGCTGAAGTGCCCGTTGCTCCATCAGGTGCTGCTGTGGAGCGCGGGTGCTCGTTGAATCTCTACTCTCCTTTCATCTGCACCTCTCTGTGCTTTTGTTCCGTTCTATATTGATTTTGGGTGCACACGGCCCTCTGCAGTATCCGTCGGGATTATTCCTTGCCCGCATCTCGTGGTCGTGCGGTAGCGTTCTTGCTTCCCACGCCCGGGTTCCCGGGTTCGATTCCCGGCGGGGTCGGGGATTTTCTCTGCCTCGTGATGGCTGGGTGTTGTGTGCTGTCCTTAGGTTAGTTAGGTTTAAGTAGTTCTAAGTTCTGGGGGACTGATGACCATAGATGTTAAGTCCCATAGTGCTCAGAGCCATTTGAACCATTTGATTATTCCTTTGGAAGCTTTCCTCGACATGTGTTTATTTTCATGTTTCACTGTCGTTCTGACTTCCACTATACATTTCTCCATTACACGCATCGGAAGGTTACCACTAACGCCTGTGCCCTCGATCCTCGTGGCCTTGGCGAACTGTAAAGCATAATCTCTACGTGCGCGTTTGGTCAGTCGTTGAGAAGCAAACAGTTTTCAGTTGCTTCTGTTCCGTGCACCTGAAAGCCTGTGTCCACTTCTAGTTACGATCTAACGTGTAATTAAGATTATTAACACTTTCTGATCTGACAAGTAATTAAAGTTATTAACATTGTCTACGATTATGACGCCATGTATAAGATGCAATATTTTATCCATCACAATAACAATATGGCATGAAGCACTAAGCCACAATGGAGCACATAACAAAAAATTTTTTGAAGACCAGAAGATGACAGTTTCAACTGTACAAACTGGTTGTCATGAATAAAGACCAATATATGCGATCTTCGCTATTGAGAGTTTTTTTCCCAAGTAAAACATAGATCGGTCCTTCTGAGTCTTCAACATGAGAAAATTGTCATATCCCATTCCATGGAAAAGAAGCATAGTCTGACATATTCCCGAGATCGGAAACCCGCAGTCGCCTTGTGATTACGTAGCAATCAACATATTACCTGCTGTTTACATAGCCCTGGAATATATTGTTCTCTACCAAATTTCTGAAGACTTGTGCGAATTCAGTTTGTTTGACAATTATCTGTCCCGCTTCCGTAAACACAACTGCACAAACACTGCACTTGTTGAGGTAACTGATTGCCTGAAATATACCATAGACAACCGCGAGGCTACAGTTCTGACACTACTAGGCTTCAGCCTAAGCTTTTGATACTATCTGCTGTGAGGTACTGACACTACTCAGTAAAATGTGACAGCTAAATTTCTCATATAGCGCACTGAAGTCGTTCGAAAACTGCTTGAAACACAGATAGCAATGTCTTCGTTGGAATGAAAAATCGCCCGGGTAACATGTTCCGTCGGGAGTGGTACAGGGGTCAGTCATAGGCACACTTTTGTTTCCCTTGTATGCCAATGTATTTCGTCAGTTTTGTCTTCCTGTAAATATCATTTCTATGCCCACGACCTCCAGCTCTGCCTATGTTCCAGACCTGGAGATACAAATACTGCGAATATCCAGATGAATGACGACATGTATTCAGTGCTAATATTGACGAGAAATGTGGGCCGTAAACAAAATGCCAAGTACAAGGTGTGGCTGGAAAAAAAACGGGCTAGTACTGGTGAAGCAATAAAACGAATGCAATAAGGCTGAAAGTCGCGTGGCCTGTCACGTGACTCTCGCTCCGCCTACTGCTCGAGTTTCATCTGCCTCCTGCACTCAGTCTGCCCGTGGCGTCTGTTTTAAGTAGTTGACGTTTTGTCTGTGCGTCGGAAAATGTTGAGTGTACAGAAAGAACAGCGTGTTAACATCAAATTTTGTTTCAAACTAGGAAAATCTGCAAGTGAAACGTTTGTAATGTTACAACAAGTGTACGGCGATGATTGTTTATCGCGAACACAAGTGTTTGAGTGGTTTAAACGATTTAAAGATGGCCGCGAAGACACCAGTGATGACACTCGCACTGGCAGACCATTGTCAGCAAAAACTGATGCAAACATTGAAAAAATCGGTAAATTTGTTCGACAAGATCGCCGTTTAACAATCAGAGCAGTGTCTGAGTTAACAGGAGTTGACAAGGAAAGTGTTAGGCAGATTCTTCATGAAAGTTTCAACATGAACAAAGTGTGTTCAAAAATGGTTCCAAAGTGTCTCACAATTGAACAGAAGGAACGCCGAAGAATGATTTGTTCTGACATCCTGGAAAACATTGAAAGTGATCCCACCTTCTTACAAAATGTTATTACTTGCGATGAATCGTGGTTTTTTACTTACGATCCCGAAACTAAACGCCAATCGATGCATTGGAAAACTCCTGGTTCTCCACGACAAAAAAAAGCACGAATGTCAAAATCGAAATTCAAGGCAATGATGATTGTTTTTTTTTTTGACATCAAAGGGATTGTGCACATTGATTGGGTACCAGAGGGACAAACAGTGAATCAGCATTACTACATTAGCGTCCTGGCTACCCTACGTGAGCGAGTACGGAGAAAACGGAACGATTTGTGGAGAAAAAAGTCCTGGATCCTTCACCAAGACAATGCCCCAGCTCACAGTGCGTTGTCAGTGAAGACGTTTTTGGCAAAACACAACATTCCTATCTTAGATCATCCACCCTACGCACCTGATTTGGCCCCCTGTGACTTTTTTCTTTTCCCTAAAGTCAAGTCAGCTTTGAAAGGAACTAGATTTGAGACTGTTGAAGCAGTAAAAGAAAAAGCGACGGAAGTAATGAATGGACTTACCGAAAATGATCTGCAGCATTGCTATGAACAGTGGAAAATTCGTATGGAGCGGTGTAGAGACCGAGGAGGAGAGTACATTGAAGGAGATAACATGAAATTGTAAATAATTGTAAATAAATGTTTTTTCCAGCATCAGTCCGGTTTTTTTCTAGCCGCACCTCGTAAGTCGCAGGTAATCTTAGCAGCCCGTCATACATTAGTAAGTTCAGATTTCAGTTGCCTCCAATTCAACTTCGCGGCATCCCATTACTGTATCAGAAAGCAGAGAACAACTTGGGAGTAACTTTGGATGAGTATTTAAACTGGGCAGAGAATGTGCCGGAAAACTTCAGCAATCATCTACGCCCTCAAAAAGTTCCGGAACATATTTTCACAGGATGTAAAGTGCAAATTCGTGCAAGCACTAGTTCTACCGAACTTTCTCTTTTGCGATGTAATTCGGCATGGTACAAGTAACGAAAACACAAAACGGTCAGAACTAACCACGAATGCTTGTACGTGAAACATCTGCAACATCCGTACAAATGATCATGTCAGGGCTTCATACGCCCAGTTAGGGTGCTTGCCGCCAGACAGTGAAAGTTCTCTTTAAATTACATAGTGAAAGTTTTCTTTGAATAAAAAAAATGTGACTGAAGTACTGTTTCTGATGTAAGCTCTGAGCTGTAATAATAAATGAACTGTCGTAATTAAACTTGTACTGTCGTAATGTGAAAGCAAAGCTGCACTGTAATAGTAATTAACTGTCGTAATGAAAAGGGAAGTCTTTCATACTGTAAAAGTTAGCAATCTGACTGCAATAATTTTGAACAGTATAAACCGCCTGAATAATGAACTTTGACAGGAAACCTACAGTAATTGGTTTTGAAAAACTGATCACAAAAACTGTCTCTGAATGATATAAGTTGGCCCTGGCTGAATAAATAAAAACATCAAAGTATTTATTCCTTACCTCTATTCTGTGCAAATCTGTATAACGCGTTGCAGTACTGCTCTGTCTTGCGCGCCGCTATGCTAAAGCTGCAAATTACTGGATCTACATAGAGGCACTCGAGAGGTGCAATGAGTTCTCTGTTAGTTACAAATCGAACTATTATCCGAACACACTTTGTTCCATGATCCATTAAAATTGTAAGAGAAAGGGTGGTAAAAAATGAAATATGCATATACATGACAACACTGTTTGGTTTTTTTTTGTATACTGTGAAAAAGTGCTCATGGCTGATATTAAATCTAATGAACGTCTTAACATCCAAACAATACACTTTCCTATCTCTAAAATCTAGCGACTCTCAGTACAATAACCAAGTTAGTCGGATGGCGCAGCAATAGTGAAAAAAAGTAACATCATTATAATATTTACCTCTGACATTCCAATAGACTTCGTCCTCCACAAGTAAGTTTCCGTTACAATCTTGATATAATAATGTTGATTAAACACATTGATAAATTGATACTTTACATTTGAAACATAATATTGCCATTGCTTCGTCACTCTAACACAGCTTAACTTTGTCTGCTCCACTGCGCCCTCACGCACATCAGAGATGCTAACTTAACTTCTGCGATACAGCTTCACCACATCGCTGCTCGCTCACAATCGATTCAGATACCAAAATTATGTATGACACCTATCAGCAGTACCACACACTATATCTAGCTCACCGGCTGCTCAGTGAGCACGCACCCCATTACCTCGCATCAGAGATTATACACCTTTCGTGGCATCATAATCTAAACAGAGGTCCGGTTTATCTAGTATCCCAGATGCGCCCACTCACAAAACCAAAACAATGGCAAACTCCTTCGCTGCCGCTGCTGTCCGCCTCTGGAACAAGCTTCCCTGCACTCCACTCACAGTTAAGTGCCCTGTTGCTTTTAAGATGAACTGGAGCACTTCCTTCTGCCACCCTTCTAACCTATTTCTTCGAGAATAAGCGATTATGTCCAACTTCCTCTCTGTCAAGCACTAAAGCCAATGCCCCATTTTCTCCCAGCTATGCTCCTCTCTCTTTCCTTTCCTCTAAAAGACACGCCATCTTCTCTTCCCATATATTCATTAGCTGTGTGTTATCACATTCCTCTTTCCCTCCCACCACCATCTCTTTCCCCGACGCCCGCTGTCGCTAGCACTCATAAGCGGAATTGTACCGTATCATCAGGGGCGACCTTAACCATCCAGGCGCCACGGTCGAGTCACTCATTAGGCCCCCTTTTGTTGTATAATAATATGTATAATGGAAAAAGAAACTAGTTTTGAATTGAATACCAAATTTTATTGACTTTTTTATAACTCTAAGTAATGAGGCTACATTGTCCGTCAATTGTCTGAATACTTAACTTTTGATGAAAAACAAACATAAACAAACAGCTAAAACTTTAGCTGTCTAGCTTTTTTGTCAGCAGACACTCTGATAAGATTAACCGAATGTAAGTCTTCAGCAACTTCATTTTCAATGGACAATGGGGCCAAACTGATCCATCTTATTTGAGACATTGTAGATCGCAAGTACTTTTTTATCAATTTCAGTTTGGAAAAACTGATTTCGTCACGTGCAACAGTCACTGGTATTGTTAACAGAATACGCAACGTTATCCAGGTATTGGAATACTGCTCTTGAAGTTATGCTTTTGACAGAGTTTTCAGGGTTCAGTGGGCGCTGCCCTGCTGTCATGTTCGTAACCCTGTCCTCTGCAGCCATTAATGTTAAGGCCTAGATCACTCAATGTTTTTGAAATGCTTTTTGGAAACCCGCATCGGTTGAATCATCTATTTTCAAAAATGAAATGGAAATATTGTTTTGCTGGCCGGGGTGGCCGAGCGGTTCTAGGCGCTACAGTGTGGAACCGCGTGACCGTTGCGGTCGCAGGTTCGAATCCTGCCTCGGGCATGGATGTGTGTGATGTACTTAGGTTAGTAAGGTTTAAGTAGTCTTAAGTTCTAGGGGACTGATGACCTCAGAAGCTGAGTTCCATAGTGCTCAGAGCCATTTGAACCATTTTTTGAAATATTGTTTTACACTTACGCTATCCTCTGTTATTTCGGCGCATCTTAAAGTTATTGAGAATTGCTCTTTATGGCTTATAGCGGGAGTACAATAAGCTATGTTTGCATAATGCTTTGAACCCTTTATGCGGGATACTACTGTAGGCATTACTTTTGATGCCATGAACTCTATAAATTCTTTTTTTATATTTTTGTTGCAATAATAGTCAGTCAAATCACCTTTCAGTGCCAAACTGACATGCTCTTACTCGATGGAATCAAACTTTGCCAATAATTGTACAAGACCTAAAAATTTTCCGTTATTTGGAGTAAATAATTTATCGAATGAACCTCTGAATACCATATTATTTTCAACCAAATAGAAAGTTACGCGCATCAGTCTCTGAACCACATTGTTCCATCGTAAACTTCCTTTAAAAATTAGCTTTTCTTCTTCCTTGTCAGTAGTTAATCCAGCTTTAAACTTGATTTCACCTTCAGTTCAATGAGTAAACTCTTTTTTGTGGTTAGGACTATTTTAATGCATTTTTCAAAGCTTCACTTAAATATTTCCAGTTTTTGAAACCCTCAGTGGTAGTCAAATTAGCAGTTGACTTTCAGTGAAACAATCGACAACAAAAGGAAAAGACACTGCCATTTGATACCGAATAAACTAGCCATCGTCGTTTGATAGAGTTCTTGTGTACGCTAATGTGTTGAAGAAAAATGACGCCTATTTTCATCTTTTTGAAAATTATTTAAATGTACTTGTGTGGCTTCACATAGTATAATGTGATCTATAGCTCTCGCATTAAGTACTTTTCCCACGCGTCTTCATCAGAAACATTATTTTTTATTCCATGTCCGTCGATATTTCAATCAACCACAGAAGTCATATATTAATTTTGATTTGGAGAAATCACAGAGGGTTCCTTCAAGGATTTACTGGGCTGGTCAATTTGATCACCTTGAATGGAGGATTGTATATTTTTAGTGCTTAATTGTTCAGAATCTAAAGAAATATTGGCTGATAAATGGGCTAGTGATTCAATATCTGAAGTACTTTCCTCAGAATTTGATTTAAGGTATTGATGAATATTCATGAGCTTTTTAGTTTCTTCAAAAACTTTTCCATTTTCAGATTTTCTTTTCCGATTTTCTGAACCAGAAAGCTTTTTTTTTTAATTATTTCCCTCTCTTCTGGCATGATTTAATAATCTGGAAAATTATTGCGTAGGCACTGCTCTATTCCGCGACTACAGTATTACATCCACGAAAAAGAAAATAACCCATCAGTAGGCGTAACTAGAAAAAAATGAACTAAAAGATAAAAATATTGTTCGAATTTACCAAAAAATTAAAACAGTGTCACAGTTACGACACTCGTTTCAGTATCTGTTACTCAACCACGAAAACATGAACCCTGCCCCGGATGCTTATGGACAATTTCTGAGTGTAAATCGTCATATGTGTCTAACAATGTGTGGTGCTGTTATTCCAGTGCGTATTCTTTCGTTGCAACTTAGGGCGTGTGAATGAAAGTGAACGAAATTCTCGCGACTCCTCATACGCCATGTACGTAGTACGCCCGTGACACAAAGTGAGGCGAGAAAAATAACTCTGAGTGTGTATCAGCGGTGCAAAGAAAAAAAATTTAAATGAATAATGCTACTCTTTGGACCAATCTGTGAAGCGTACTGCAACATACATAGAATTCTGCAATTTGGCCAAAATAATCCTAGAGAATCCCCCAGTACTCCTGGGAGCAAAAGTTTAGCGTTTATTCAGCATATTCGACAGCCCAATGTGATTCGTGCCATTCTGCATAGTACAAATTCTATATTAAAGTTCAGTGTATTGACACCAAACTAGGCAGGCGGCATGTTATCATAGCTGCGTGTTTGAATTGTTTAACGTAATGAAATGAGTACTGCGAAGCTGCAGTTGTTGTATTTATTATCACGAGTAATACCGTTTTTGCTCTCTCTTCGCTACAGCCCGCCTCCCCGCACCTCTGTGCCTGCGCGGTCGCCCAAGCCCTGACTTGACTGTTCGTTGCGTGTTTCGCGGCAAGGGGTCTGGTTCTCGTGACTGAGTAGTACAAATTATCATTTTTTGAAAAGTAATAAAATACCCTATTTAGTGTAACCTAACGTCTGGCCAATTACAGTAACATTCACGGCTCACTAAGTACTGAGCCGTTCCAGCCAATGTTTAGAAAGAAGTGTAATGAAGTGAACTATTATTTCGTTTTAGTCATTCGCTAATAACTTCAGTACTACTTCCGTTCAAAAGATATTTGTTGTACTTCTTCACAAATCATTCCGCAGCTAGACAGGGCTACGTCGCTCTTTTTTTTCCCGCTCTGGGCAGAGATGGCGATCGCTTCGTTTTCACAGTTCGTTGGACCTTACATGTAGAGAGAGAGAGAGAGAGAGAGAGAGAGAGAGAGAGAGAGAGAGAGGGGGGGGTGTGGAGATGCAACTGTCGTATGGGCGCCCTTGGTTACAAAATGGAGAAGTGTAAAACTGTGTGCCGGATCGAGACTCGAACTCGGGACCTTTGCCTTTCGCGGGCAAGTGCTCTACCATCTGAGCTACCGAAGCACGACTTATGCCCGGTCCTCAAAGCTTCTGTTAAGTTTGGAAGGTAGGAGACGAGATACTGGCAGAAGTAAAGCTGTGAGGACGGGGCGTGAGTCGTGCTTGGGTAGCTCAGTTGGTGGAGCACTTGCCCGCGAGAGGCAAAGGTCCCGAGTTCGAATCTCGGTCGGGCGCACAGTTTTAATCTGCCAGGAAGTTTCAAGCGTAGAATTATTTCATACAATCTTTTTCAATATCCAGCCCTTCCATGACCGACCGCACCTGATAGCCAATGTCAAATAAGTGCCGTCAAAAGCAAAACGAGGATAATGGAATGTAGTAGAGTTAACTCGGGTGATGCTGAGGGAATTAGATTAGGAAACGACACTTCAAGTAGTAAAGGTGTTTTGCTATTTGGGGAGCAAAATAACTAATGATGGTCGAAGTAGAGAGGATATAAAATGTAGACTGGCAATGGCAAGGAAAGCGTTTCTGAAGAAGAGAAATTTGTTAACATCCAGTATTGATTTAAGTGTCAGGAAGTCATTTCTGAAAGTATTCGTATGGAGTGTAGCCATGTATGGAAGTGAAACATGGACGATAAATAGTTTAGAGAAGAAGAGAATAGAAGCTTTCAAAATGTGGTGCTACAGAAGAATGCTGAAGATTAGATGGGTAGATCACATAACTAATGAGATGTTAAATGGGATTGTAATGCCTTGCAGAACAAACGCTGTAGATATTGGTTTAATTTATGCGAGCCTCCCCCCCCCCTCGATTAATCTGCATGCGGAACGAAGATTTTGCTGTGCAAAACGTTTCTCCCGCTGCACCAACAGTAAAACTTCGTTCAGCCGCCAAGTACAGTCTAGTGCTCCAAGGAATATTTATTATAGTGACGCATGTCTTCTCGCCGATGATACGAGACCTAAATGCAGGTATTGTTGTCAGCATCCTTCCATGCTACGTAGCTGTCATTGTAATATGCCACGTTGACAAACTGTTTGTACTTAGTAGGAACAGTATTGGGACATAAGCGTTAAAAGTTTAAGGACTTATCGTAGTAATCACACATTATAATATTGCCATTCAAAAAAGGTGTTTAATTTTTTTAACATTTATTTCGATCTAATAGACCAGTCATGTCCAGTACCTGAATTATCTTTTTGTTTCTCTTTTACCCCATACGTTCCTTCTTTGTAAATACATGGATCGGTAGACTAGAACATTTCAACAACAAATTCCTTGTTAATAGAATCATTCGACTCGTGTTGAGAGCAGACCTACATCGTATAGTAATAATGGTGAAGAAGAAACACTCTGTTGAAGTTCTGCTATAATTTTTGTGCACAAAAGCTGCGGTATTAGAACTCATAGGTTGACGTCTGGTAACAACTGACTGTCGCAGGCATAGATAAAAATAGCTTTATGACAGACAACGTGTTATGAAACAAAGACGCCACAATATTTGAAATAACGAACTTTATCTTCAGCAAATATTGTATACGAAAATAAGTTGTTGAATGTAAAAGACGTTATTTTTACTCTTTTAATTATTTAGTTCTTCAATACATACAGAAGTTAAACTTAATTCAACAAGAGCAAAATAGGAAAACGCGTTTGTTCTTTTAAGGAAACCACTCCACTTATTAAACACTCCTTTTGCGATTTGTCAGAACACTGGTAATTGGGAATTTTAATTAATTGTTCAGGTCAGACAGGTTAAAACTATTCCAGCATATAGAGAGATGATAGAGTTCTCTGTTAGTTACATACATGCTTACTATCAGGCAGCAGATAAACTTAGCAGGTGTATACCATAAGAGAAAGAAAGAGGGAGTAATGTAGAAGTGATTAACGTGGTTACCATTGTGAGCATATTAACCCTAGCAGCAGTTGACTGTAGTACGCTTTACAGAAAGTGCACGCAGAGCCTGGCTCTGCCAGTTTATGTGGAATATAACTCGTTCGTCTGTACATTCTCTCGTTCGTGATGGGGTTTGCAGAACACGATGGACGAATGAATTAATGAATGAATGATGGAAGTGTTGAACGTCCCATGGTCGGCAAAGTCATTACAGACGAGAAAAAAGCTCGTAATTGACAAGGGTGGGTAAGGAAATAGACTGCGTTATTTTTCAAAGGAACCAACCTGGCATTTGCTTTAGCAGTTTAGGAAAAACATAGAAAAAGACGAGTCGACTCGCCTATTCGCTCTGTGTTTATTTTCTGTCATTCTGTATCATGCGCTTCTTATATTTGCAGTAATTTCGTCTTTTTACCTTTCATAGATGTAGTATTCACCATAGGATGGTCCTGTCTCCTATAGCACTTCATGTCTCTCCGTGCAACCTTACTTTTTATGCACCTGAAGATGCGCCTAGAAGCCGAACTGCAAGGAAGTGTCTCCCTTTCGATCAAAGTAATTAGTTGTTTTTCGTGTGACTGTACTGCTGTGTAGCCATCAATTCTAAACAGAACAGCTTTTGCATATTTTTTTTCTTTCCTCGAGTTTAGAGCTAGTGAAAAACATGTACGTCAATTCTAAAACTTCTGTTGTTCTTCATGAGAACAGTGAGACATTCGTAGTTGAAAGACGAGTAAGACAAGGAAAGTCTGTAGCGCCAAAACTGTTCCTGGTAGTGGTTGAAGAAGTGTGCAGCACTCAAATTCGAAAAACGAAGAAGATATTTTCGTTAATGGATCATATCTACACAATCTCTGTTTTGTGGATGACTTACTTTTTGCCTGTAGTGGAGAAGCTTCAACACCGTGTAGATGCACTTTATTTACCAAATTAGAAAGTACACTTGAAAATCCGTCAGAACGAAACCAAAATGGCTTGTAATCAGCGTATCGAAAACAAAAAAAAAAAAAACTGCTAACTAATTCTGAAGTCATAGAACCAATTGACGAGGGTTTTTGTAACGCTTGGGAGAGATGTACACGCCGAGTGGATGGAGAACAAATGAAGTTAATAGAAGACCAAAAATGACGTGGAGTGCTTTTGGTTAACTGAATACGACTTTCAAAACTAAATTCGAACGTGTGTGGAAGAAAAGTTAGTAATCGGTTTAGTACCGGATACATCGCATTGAAAAACCAACTTTAAATGCGGAAACTATCCAAAATGTGAGGGTTCCTGAACGAGTAAAGCAGAGATGAGTGTCGGGAATTACTGCACAGACAGGAAAATGGGCCGTCGAACAGATTCGAGTGAAATTGTGAGCGCAAATAAAATGAAATGAAAGTGTAGGTGAAATGTAGCCAGCCGAATGAGTCAAGGAAGCTCTTTGGTGGTTTCGAGGAGAGAGGGAAAGACGGAGACAGCGTCGTAACGGAACGTGGATGGAAGACAGAAGACATGTGCAAACAACAACACGGGTGTGAATAGCTGAAGGCCGTAATAATTGATCTGTCCAGTAGTGGGCGCAAGTGAGATGATGCTGATGCTGTTGCTGTAGTAGTAGTAGTTGTTGTTGATGATGTGAAATGATTACTCAGGCTTCTGTTCGCTAAATGACGTCAGTGGGATTATGCGTGTTTATTTAGCTATTCAAGTAGATGTAGGTATCCGCTCACGGGAGGCGTTTTGCACTGGGTGCTCGCTACCCGTGTGGACAGCTGGCTGGCCCATCTGTGCTGTCCTGGAAACGCTGCACGGGCAGTGCTGCAGTGGGAGGGTTAAAGCATCTTGGTGTTTGACAATCCTAATTACACTGTTCTTGTTAAATGTGGTTGATACATAAGGCTTATGCGAGAAGTATTCATGGCGTGTAATACACTCGTCATATTCCACCGGGAAAGTTATATTGAACGACATCATTGCGCAGCTTCAGACCCACTCATTTATCAACTCATAGTTTGCATGTATTATCACCTTCCTGTTCCGTTATGAAGTGCAGCGCCGCGCATTGCGTATGTTGGTTTTATACCTTGCCCCGTCGTCTCTTCGTTGACAACATGAGGCTGCTGTGATCCAGACGGGTTTTGAAGCTTGCCGGCGATGCTACTGGTCCAGCAAGTTAAAGGCCGCCGAGTTTGCCTCCAACAGGTCCCGGCTGGTTAAAGGCAGCCAATGCTTCTGGATCTCTGAACGTTCGAGGTCACTGGTCGCTACTGGTTCCTTCTTTAGACGTAGCTGAACAGTGATTTTTCTCGACGCGAAAATAGATAAGTTGATTATCCTGGTCCACAACTGGCAGCTACAGATAACTTATACCCTGTTCCTACTGAGGGGAAGAATCCGTAAATTGTATGAATCAATCCGTTGTTGCGATGTTACACTTGACATGTATTATACTGACAGGGAGAATACCCACTGACCGGTCGGATCTGTAGAGTTTATTATGTTCCTTCTTCACAACCTGCCGTCCTATTGATTCTTTCTGGTTAAAGTCAATCGTTGCATTTGTTGTGCTTATTTCAGATTTAAGTGTATAGATGTTTGCACCTAACACAATCCATTTTCCAGTCCATTTTAAAACTTCGTTTAAATCGTCAATATTGTATGCACCAAGTTCTATTTCCACAATTTCTTTTCCACAATTAATTTCCAGATGAAGTTTATTGTTAGCCTCTGTAATGTTCGGAATGCTGTTTTAAGTCTTCAGTCCATCACTGAAATACTGCACTCCCCATTGCGTAAACAAATTGGTGGGAAGTAATTCGCGTGTAATAATGACGATCGATCGTTTAAAGTCGGAGTATGCGACATTGCATCTGAACCTTAACTGATTGGTGGATGCTTAATGCATCTACTTGATATATACTTCTTCATAAAAAGTCAGGTGGAACATGATGCATAAATGCCAGCATAAGTTGGTATTAAAGCCTTGTTAGCGATTAAAATTGTAGAACACACGTCTTCTGTCGGTGAAGTATCGTAAATCTTCTGGCAAATGAGTCAAATTAGTAGACATGATTTGTATTTCTCTTAACATACACCACCCAGTGAGTTCCTCATCCTCCAGCAATATCTAAATTCACAATTCCACATTCTCTGGGTTTCCACACAGACTTTGGTAATGTATCACGCATAAATACACCACGGAATCTTGGAATGCTGATTTTTTTCCCTAAGAAACTTGTTGTTGTTGTTGTTGTTGTGCCGGCCGAAGTGGCCGTGCGGTTAAAGGCGCTGCAGTCTGGAACCGCAGGACCGCTACGGTCGCAGGTTCGAATCCTAGCCTCGGGCATGGATGTTTGTGATGTCCTTAGGTTAGTTAGGTTTAACTAGTTCTAAGTTCTAGGGGACTAATGACCTCAGCAGTTGAGTCCCATAGTGCTCAGAGCCATTTTGTTGTTGTTGTTGTTGTTGTTGTTGTGGCCTTCAGTCCTGAGACTGGTATGATGCAGCTCTCCATGCTACTCTATCCTGTGCAAGCTTCTTCATCTCCCAGTACTACTGCAACCTACATCCTTCTGAAACTGCTTAGTGTTTTCATCTCTTGGTCTCCCTCTACGATTTTTACCCTCCATGCTGCCCTCCAATACTAAATTGGTGATCCCTTGATGCCTCAGAACATGTCCTACCAACCGATCCCGTCTTCTGGTCAAGTTGTGCCACAAACTTCTCTTCTCCCCAATCCTATTCAATACTTCCTCATTAGTTATGTGATCTACCCATCTAATCTTCAGCATTCTTCTGTAGCACCACATTTCGAATGCTTCTATTCTCTTCTTGTCCAAACTATTTATCGTCCATGTTTCACTTCCATACATGGCTACACTCCATACGAATACTTTCAGAAATGACTTCCTGACACTAAAATCAATACTGGATGTTAACAAATTTCTCTTCTTCAGAAACGCTTTCCTTGCCATTGCCAGTCTACATTTTATATCCTCTCTATTTCGTCCATCATCAGTTATTTTACTCCCTAAATAGCAAAACTCCTTTACTACTTTAAGTGTCTCATTTCCTAATCTAATTCCCTCAGCATCACCCGACTTGACTACATTCCATTATCCTCGTTTTGCTTTTGTTGATGTTCATCTTATATCCTCCTTTCAAGACACTGTCCATTCCATTCAACTGCTCTTCCAAGTCCTTTGCTGTCTCTGACAGAATTACAATGTCATCGGCGAACCTCAAAGTTTTTATTTCTTCTCCATGGATTTTAATACCCACTCCGAATTTTTCTTTTGTTTCCTTTACTGCTTGCTCAATATACAGATTGAATAACATCGGGGAGAGGCTACAACCCTGTCTTACTCCCTTCCCAACCACTGCTTCCCTTTCATGTCCCTCGACTCTTATAACTGCCATCTGGTTTCTGTACAAATTGTAAATAGCCTTTCGCTCCCTGTATTTTACCCCTGCCACCTTTAGAATTTGAAAGAGAGTATTCATTCAACATTGTCAAACGCATTCTCTAAGTCCACAAATGCTAGAAATGTAGGTTTGCCTATCCTTAATCTATTTTCTAACATACGTCATAAGGTCAGTATTGCCTCACGTGTTCCAACGTTTCTGTGGAATCCAAACTGATCTTCTCCAAGGTCGGCTTTTACCAGTTTTTCCATTCGTCTGTAAAGAATTCGCGTTAGTATTTTGCAGCTGTGACTTATTAAACTGATAGTTCGGTAATTTTCACATCTGTCAACACCTGCTTTCTTTGGGATTGGAATTATTATGTTCTTCTTGAAGTCTGAGGGTATTTCGCCTGTTTCATACATCTTGCTCACCAGATGGTAGATTTTTGTCAGGACTGGCTCTCCCAAGACCGTCAGTAGTTCCAATGGAATGTTGTCTACTCCGGGGGCCTTGTTCCGACTCAGGTCTTTCAGTGCTCTGTCAAACTCTTCACGCAGTATCGTATCTCCCATTTCATCTTCATCTACATCCTCTTCCATTTCCATAATATTGTCCTCAAGCACATCGCCCTTGTATAGACCCTCTATATACTCCTTCCACCTTTCTGCTTTCCCTTCTTTGCTTAGAACTGGGTTTCCATCTGAGCTCTTGATATTCATACAAGTCGTTCTCTTATCTCCAATGGTCTCTTTAATTTTCCTGTAGGCAGTATCTATCTTACCCCTAGTGAGATAAGCCTCTACATCCTTACATTTGTCCTCTAGCCATCCCTGCTTAGCCATTTTGCACTTCTTGTCGATCTCATTTTTGAGACGTTTGTATTCCTTTTTGCCTGCTTCATTTACTGCATTTTTAT
Source organism: Schistocerca americana (assembly GCF_021461395.2). Classification (NCBI taxonomy): domain Eukaryota; kingdom Metazoa; phylum Arthropoda; class Insecta; order Orthoptera; family Acrididae; genus Schistocerca; species Schistocerca americana. Next base: position 97,697,531 of record NC_060123.1, on the reverse strand, counting down.
ATTTTCTCCTTTCATCAATTAAATTCAATATTTCTTCTGTTACCCAAGAATTTCTACTAGCCCTCGTCTTTTTACCTTCTAGGTCCTCTGCTGCCTTCACTACTTCATCTCTCAAAGCTACCCATTCTTCTTCTACTGTATTTCTTTCCCCCATTCCTGTCAATTGCTCCCTTATGCTCTCCCTGAAACTCTGTGCAACCTCTGGTTCTTTCAGTGTATCCAGGTCCCATCTCCTTAAATTCCCACCTTTTTGCAGTTTCTTCATTTTTAATCTACAGGTCATAACCACTAGATTGTGGTCAGAGTCCACATCTGCCCCTGGAAATGTCTTACAATTTAAAACCTGGTTCCTAAATCTCTGTCTTACCATTATATAATCTATCTGATACCTTTTAGTATCTCCAGGGTTCTTCCATGTATACTTGAGCAGATCTTTATTTGCAAGCAGTCTATCCAGTAGCATAGCTAATGGACTTTTTTTAATTTATGAAGATACCTAGTCCTTTTTTGTATGGTTGCAGGTATAGTCCTTTTCTGATGGCTGCTGCTTCCATATGTCTTGTTGCTTCTTCTAGCTGGTTACGGGAGTTCTGTGCGTTCTTCACTGTTCTGGCAGTAGCCGCAATACCATCAGCCAGTGAATCAATCTCTGGGAGACCTGCAAGGGCAGCAATGAGGAAGGGGATAATTCCACCTGAAGTCTTGGTTATCAGCAGAACCCTGGCTGCTTTAACTGGTCCTTTATGCTGCAGGCCACTTGACATGGCTTCTTCTTCTTTTTGATCATTTTCTTCCGTGGACGACGTGCAGCACTCATAACTTGCTTGAAATTAATCACCCCTAAGCCCAACTTAATTTTACAATGTGTGGTTTTATCAACTACAAATACTGCTGTGTATTGTCCTATAACAGTCTCCTTTCTTGCGTGCATTGCCTTGGCTTTATCAGCTAAAATTCGATCTACAGCGTGACTTCGTGGGAGATCTTTATGTTTTGTGTATGCAATGTCGTGTTCGAAACACGCTTCACCGAGCAGTTTAGTCCCCTTATCACCATAAGCCAAACGTTTTTGAACCTTTGTACCAGGTCCGCAGTAATTATACCCCGGAATGTGCAGTTAGACAGGAATGCTTCTCCTGTCAGGCATGTTATGCTAGAGTGCTGGTTGTGCTCCGTGTACCCCATTATATAGCAAATTTTCAGCATCGGTCCAGCTGTTTTGTGTTGCAGGAAAACCAAGCCGTTTAGCTAGCGCTCTATTCTCTTTACATCTTATGACACGCTCTACGAGAAACACGTATGGTTCTGAGCTCTACTGCATTTTCTCAGTAGAAAAGCATCCTGAAATTTCAGTGCCACTGCTATCCTTTAACACAGTTCTGGGATTTGTTCTCTGCACTTCGGAAACCGTGAACATCTAATTCGACCAGTTTGGGAGATACGACTTCCTATATGCTGTTTTGTGTTTTGAGATTTGTGCCAAATCACCTACATTAAATTTCGTTTACGTGGATTCAACACTTTAACACAATAGTACCCGATATGCATGAGTTCATTCTCACGAACATCGATTAGTATCATTTTTCTTTGTGCTATGTTTAGTTCGATTAAACTATGCAATTATTTCTGGAAGGATATCTGTCCATTTTTAAGAGACGTGAAGATTAAAACGCATCCACATTTGACCTTTTATTGTTCTGTTCAGACGTTTCACGATACTGTGAATGTAATTACGTGCAGTGAGTTATGTTGACGGTATTCGTTGAGGGATCGGAAAAAAATAAGCGACCGATTTAATTTTTTGTTTTCGATGTGTTTTACAACACCTGCATCTTTCCAAACAGCAGAGAATGATGAGCAAGAGAGATCCAGCCTCTGGATATTAAATTTAAAAAAGAAAAACACTATATGCTTTGCTGTGTAATTGAATATCCTGTCGTGAGGGCTGAGGGACTTCCCAGAGGGAAAGAGGTTAATTAATTGATCGATTTAATTAATTAGTCAATCAAATTGATAGATTGGGAGAGAGCAATTCTAATAAAAGAACCTGAAAGTGTACTTGTATTTATGATGGGGAGGGGGAGGGTTGGAGGAGGGGAGGTGTGGGGGGTTCCTCATAAGGACAGATTACAGTAGTCTGCATTTTTTGAACTTTTCTCAGATGATACGTCACTATTAAGTGTTATTGAATCATTTGTTAATGCTGTTTCCAGAAATGACTTCCGTTTTGTTCCATCACATCATGTTTTTACACAAAATAAGAAGTTACATTTCAAAGAATTGAACTAATTTATTCAAACGAATATGTTACAAAATGACCAATTTTTCCCAAGAAACGTTACTGAGACATTCTAAAAGCACAGTACTTACAAATTAGTATTTGGTCCAACAAAGTGCAAAGAGAAGATGTTCATTAATTTTCAAATTGTCTCTTTTTTGACTTGCTTGCATACCCGCCGTCTTCTCTGCCCTTACCGTCCCTCTTTAATATTCAGCATTAGTCAACCATTATATTTTCATTGCACATTCCCTGGTATCTTTTCTCCGTCTCCTTAATGTTGTGATGGAAGCGTTCACCTTGCTCTTCACTGTAATGTCTAAGATTTTCCGGAAAATAGTCGATATGGGTGTGCAGAAAGTGAAGCTTAACACGCATATTGCGCCCAACTTCTGGAAGTTTTGTAACATGGTTTCAGCAGTATTCTTGTAATTTGAACCTTTCTTATTTCCTAGAAAATTTACAGTGACAGATATGAAGCAAGTCCATGCATTCTTTTATCTCTGATTCGTTGTCTTCTCAAATTCTTCATCCCTCATCAATTTACGATTTTGAGAACCAACAAACATCCGACGGTTACCTTTTCTCGTGCGATGAAGGGGAATTTCATTAAAAGATACTTGAAGCAGGGTCCACCTTGTGGTAGAGCCTTTAAAAACTGCTTCATCAAACCTAATTTGATACGTAGTGGTGGAAAGAAAACTGTCTTGGGATCTACAAGCGGTCTGCGTAGGATATTTTTAGTTCCAGGAGTGAAATGCCGCCGCTCTGGCCAGTGTCGCGTACTCCACTGCCTGTGTTTCGCTCGGCTGTCCCACACATAAAAAGCAAGGCATTTTCGTATATCCCGCCTGTTGTCCTAGTTCAATTCTTTCATCTTGGCGGCTCGCGCATGCCCGCCCAGACGCGGGAGATTGCGTCGTTATCAGTTGCAAACGACGCACGCGCCTAGAGAAGCAGCGCCATAGTTCGCAAACTTACGTTTAGGGGGGAGCGCGCAGTTTATGAAGTAAAGCCACCACGGCCTCATTAACCCTTTCGCTGCTGCAGACACGTGCTCCCCGCATTCCGCGCTGTGCGCGATTTTGTCATCACTGCACTGCCAACACCGACTCAAAGGAAGGCCTTGGCGCTTGTTCGTGACGTCACGTCAGCTAGGCACGGCGAACGCCACGTCTGTTGCAGGCGTACTCGTAATGGTGGTGTCTCCCTCCCTGACACAGGAAAATGTGAAACTATTGGCGGTAGTTGACCGACACACATTGTTCTGAGAGATTTCTGCGATCAATTAATTGTGCAATTCATTACACTTCTTAACAAGTAGTGTAGTCCTGAACTTAAATTTCCACCTGTTTTAAGGACTGACATACAAAAACAACTTCACGGTCCAGCAGCAACAGAATTCGTGCTTCTTTACCTTATTTGTAAATCTGAGGAAGTTACGTTTGTACTGGGTTGCTTTTACAAGAAACTGTGAACATATTGGTGCTCTTCTTTAGGTATCGGTTGACTGTGGGGTGAGGATCACTCAATGTTAATGAAATATCTTGCGATTGTACGCGTTGGGGGAGGGGGTGGGGGACAGTAGAAGAGGCAAAAGAGAGATACTTGTTTTATCAAATAACATTTTTTTATCTTATAAAGTTTCTCCTTTCAGTTGCAAGAGGGGAATATTTATCTTTTCTAATGTGCAAGTTTAAAAAAGTTTAAGCTCAGCAGTATTTTCGATCTATGAAGCTATTTTGTTTCCTGTTTAGAATTCCTTTCGTTGAAAACGACTGTAATCTAATGACTGGCAACATTTGGACATTTACACATGTAAATTAGTTCACGTTTCCAGTGACGATGTCAATCGAAAATAAATAAATAAATAAAACAAACGAGTTCATTGTAAGGGGGTTGGGGTAAGTTTCGATAAAAAAAATGGATCAAGTAAATATAGTTACTCGAATGTAAAATTTCCGAAGCTTGCAAATGGAGCAAAGCGTCTTCTTATATTGATCTACGTTTGTTTCGACAGGATTCAGTAATACAGAACTACGATCTTCATTTGCAGCTTCACGATAGTAAGAAAATCTTTCATCTAAATAAAACTGCAGAATCCGAAACAATACCAAACGTTTTGTCCAAAAATAAGAGATTTATAGTGATAAGCACCGCCAGGCGTTCCTGCCTGCAACAGACCTGGCGTTCGCCGTGCCTAGCTGACGTGACGTCACCGACAAGCGCCGAGGCCTTCCTTTGAGTCGGTGTTGGCACTGCTCGCCTGTGCAGACACTTGGTGTTCCGACTGCTTTGACTCACTTATCATTCGATTTCACAAAAACTATTTGGCCCAAAAATTTGATTTTTATACATCTTCTTGACTGATACCTCCCCCATAAATGACTTAATTTTGTTTCGATGTTCAACGCAGTTATTGTGCAGCATTAAATGTAGCAAACCATTGCACGAAATTTTGAAGAGTTTACGGAGGTAAAAGTCCATAGCGTATACTTTCCGTATGGTCGATTTTAGTTGCCACAATATTGAGAAGTAAATGTGGACAAGATACCTAAATTTCATATAAAATTTATTGTATAACAATATCTCATTTAATTTAAGTACCACATAAGTGTTGTATGTAATATTGAGAAACATTCCGTCTTTCGCGACTGTAATAAAAGTTTTATTTACACCGGGCGCGTTTGGCTTTGTTTCAAAGCACTTCAATCAATCAAAAGGAAGTAGACAAAATACATTAAACAAAACTGTGGACTTATAAAAACATTAGGACTTGGATATACTGTGTATCAATGAAGTGCTCTGAGCTATGTCAAATATATTTTATGTGTGTGGCACACACAAACAGCATTTATTTGTTAAAACACTGATCAGCCGACACAAACGTTGAATATTGTGTTACCGCAGCACAAAACTACGAAAGATGAATTGTCAACGGAGGACACAGAATACTGCCCTCTGAAGATGCTTCAAAAGGAAAAACGCCTCTGAACTAAATGAAGTAAGACACTTCGATATTGTTTTTAAATAAAGAAAATATAAGCACCGCGCAAGGTTTGATTGCAGAACCTTTCGCTTGGCAGTCAAACACCTTAACCATTGCGCTAACGGAACTCCTCATTTAATAGACGTCCTGAAGGACTCTAAGACTCTCGCAAAATACCGACAAACACTGTTGGTATGACTATGAATTACTCACGTTTCGTCGATGTACAATAGGAAATAAACAATTACCGCTGTTCTTCATTGCGAAAAAGCGGTTCGTGAGATTGATACAAACACCTTTCCATGCTATCGCCTGAATTAGGAGGCTTATTGCTTGTTTGGTTTAATTAATTAATAGAATATGAAGCAACTGGTGTAAAGAATGCTTTTTCCAAACTTTCTATAAAAGAAAGTGTGCTATCAAGACATTGCTTTTGTTCAATTACTTTATTTATGACTGAACGTTTCTAAAACCGAAGACACTCGTCCGTGCTCTACACTGCAGTCGAGCTCTGGCAACGTCGTTCTCTGTTCATTGGCTGTGTTTTGTGACGTCAGATGCGCAGAACGAACCTAATCTCGGCCGCCGTCGTAAATGACGTGCACTTTAATAGTAGTCCTATAACTCTGAAATCACCACAGATAAACTGCACGTGTTCCTCTTATTTAATACTTATTAACGGTACGTCAGGGTTCTCAAATGTCTCTTTCATTAGAACTGAATGAGCCACAGAAGGGATCCATAAATATTCCCATTATGAAGTAACACATCCTTGAGGCTCCTCTTTGATGAGTCTAAAAAAAGTCTCCACTGATTAGAATCATGTTCAATTCTTTAGAACTGCATTAACTTGCATTACTGCAACACGCTAAATAATTTTTATGTGAAAACAGAGGAACTAGTTCTTTTTTCCTGTGGCTGTACCGTGAAGACTTTGTTTCTGGGGTCAGAAGGTTCTTACTTTTTAGCGGAGACGCCAGTAATTCGGCAGATTCCTTAGGCAGATTCAGAACTCGTACTAGATCGTTAAGTTTACAGTGGGACAACTGTTGTGGCGCTACGTCGTGTGGAGGTTTGCAGTTAGGTCATTACTATCAATATCACCTTCGGCAGCATCACTTTCAGGACAATCTGGACCTCTGTTCTCAAAATCTACTGGAGGGAGAGGGGCAGGCAGGTCCTCTCCATGTGGAATGGGCCTAATGGCATAAGGAATATTTGCGTACGCGATGTCTTTCTTATTTTTCGCACTACATCCGTGAACGTTGACCAAACAGAAGTAGCAGTCATTAAGGTGGTCTTTCGGATCCCTCCAAACCGTAGCAATTGCAAAAGACATGCATGATTTCTTTCCCTTTGTCCATAACCTCAAACTTTCAACACAATAACGGCAAACCTTCTTTGGTGCCCATACCTTGTCCTGGTCTCCAAGTTTAACTTTAAAATAAGCGTAATAAGCTTTCTTCACAAAGTCTCTTATGTCTGTTCATTGCTTAAGCACTGTGAAGTTTCCACAAATGTAACAGAAAATGTCAGGTATTTCCATACATTTGCGAGTCGACATTATCGGACATAGAAGAAATATTTCACAAAAGTAAAATAAAATTAAGAACATCTCTCGAAGAAAAGTTATGTATCACTGCCATCCCACATGAAAAACGCACCAATCACTGCTCTGCAAGATATACTAGTGCATTCATTTAACTTGCAAACAACAGAAAAACAAACAGCTGGTCCAGTTGTGCCAACAGAATGGCTTACAAGTCTGTAGAGTTAAAATTTCCCTATCCAAGTCCTTAAAATGCACCCACTTCCATAGCGAAAAAACAGTACATTTTAGACAATAACTAAGGAGAGTTCTGGAATCAGGATAAGAAATGGAGTTAAATTTCAATCATCTGATACCATGCAGCCTAGTGTTATCCCCCAGGGAGTTATATATCAACCCCAGGTGGTCATCAATTAATTACCAGAACAGTAGGTTAAGGGAATGGGAGGAGGGTCATGAATCAATCAAATTTGCCCCTGAATGTACGCAACCCACACTAACAATATGCGCTCATACTGGCTTTACCCTACCACTCAGGAAAACTGACCAAAGGCTGGGAGGGCAGTGTCGCCGTTGGCAGGGGATGGCGCGGCGGTCGGTCAGTGCGGTGGCCCTACCTCGGCCTTTGGACTGAGTTTACGTTTAAGTACGAACTAGATAAGACAAATAAAATAATGACTACTGCAGTTAACTGGAGGGAACAATCGGTAATCTTTTATCACAACTAAAATATATGAATGGCAGATGGAAACGTTATTTTTGTGTATTTTTAGATAGTAGTTGTAACGACGACACCAACAACAATAGTGGTTGTAGTTCCAAACTGCTGAAGTAGTAGTTGACATGCTCTCTGTACACCAGCTGACGTTTGCAAAGTAAGTAATTTACCTAAATTTGGAGCACGCTGTGATCGAAATAGGAGGAAGAGAAAGTCCCAGAAGTCTCAAGCAATTTGTAATTTACTCAGTTTATAGAAACTAACTGTATTTGAATTACGTTGCTTAATTGTACATGAAAAATAATTTAAACATAGTTTTACCAAGGCGGCAGCGATACCTGGGAGAAATTATTGATCTTGGACAAGCTGGATCTAGAAGAAAATGGTCAATAATCGCTAATATTTCCGTTTTATCGATAGTACTGGAAAGAAACTTAAATATGTTCCAGAGGTGTGCATGCGTGTGGACGACAGTACTAGAATCTGGCATACGATAAAAATTAATGCAGTAAGTAATAACGTACACTTAATAAGTAAAATAAAGTTCAAAGTACAAGTTACTGGTGCAAAACATGACTTAGAAATGTTGCTTTTTTTTTAGTTCTGTAGTTAGATAAGGAAGTGCTACGTTTTTTGAACCTCGTTATGGAGCCGACTGCCAAGAAAAGAAGTTTTCACACTCTGGCACGAAACCACAACAGTTTTTTTAAAGTGACGCGGTAATTACTAGTGTCCAGTCCGGCCTTCACGCGGGTGGCACTAAATATGTGTGAGGTCTGCCGTAGAGGTAATACATTATGTTTTCCCGTTAATCGGTCTACCAGTTATTAAAAACCCTATGAAAATCCCTGCAGCATTTCTGAGATTGGACTTCACATACAGACAGAAAAACTCGGCGGGTGACTTTATAACATTTATAGATAGTAGAAAATGAACAAGACATTATTTCATTTACGTAAATACTATTATGGATAGCTTGCTATAAACAGAACAACAATTTAATACCAATAAAATCAAATAGTTATTTCAGTTACAGAAAGTTTCTGCTGCATGAGGACTAACCACACCTGAAGTGTCCAGAGTCGTGCTTCGACTGTTGAGTCAGAAGAGCAGTTGCACGCGGCGTAAGTCAGAAGTCCCAGGCTCGGTTGGTTGGTTGGTTGTTGGTTGGTTGTTTTTGGGGAAGGAGACCAGACAGCGAGGTCATCGGTCTCATCGGTTTAGGGAAGGATGGGGAAGGAAGTCGGCCGTGCCCTTTTAAAGGAACCATCCCGGCATTTGCCTGGAGCGATTTAGGGAAATCACGGAAAACATAAATCAGGATGGCCGGACGTGGGATTGAACCGTCGTCCTCCCGAATGCGACCCAGGTTCGAATCACGGTCTGGCACACCAGTATTAGTCTGCCAGGTAGTACGTCAGGTAGTTTCTCCTCTGACGTTTGCTATCGCCTTACTTTCAAGCTATTCCAATTACGTGCAGTCAGTCCGTCACGACAAGATAAACGCTATCAACTACCGACGCGGGAGGAAATTCGTAGCAAGTTCCTTCATTGTAGGAGACACTAATGTAAGCCAGATGCTTTAGAAGGGCAGTAAGAGAATGTTTTCACTTCCGTGTAGCACAAATACTCTCAGAAAAGTCTTCCTAGCACCTAATGTAACTGTTTTTACCTTTCAGAAAAGGTTTATTATGGCGGCTACATTTTAATATTCCCTGCACTTCGGCCATCGTCAGATATTTTGCTGCTCAAACAACAAAATTCGCTTATTGCTTTTAGTGTCTTGATTTTCTAATGTAATTCCCTTAATTCGACTGCAGTTCATTTTCCTTGTTTTTCTTTCGTCGCTGTTCATCTTATAACTCTTTTAATTGAACGAAATGATAATTTATGAACGGTTCGATGTTAATATGTATTATTCGACACTACTTAGGTTATCCTTGACTAGAGTATGTGCCTGTCTGCTTAAACGTATGCAATAGTTTTGTTGTGTATAAAAATAAACGTACTCGTTTTTGCTTCAGACTCGCTCCTGACACTTTATTCAAAATTTTGTGACAAGGTAGGAAAACCACAGTAATAAATATGGGCTTTATTCATGTAGGTCTTAGCTGAGGAATACTTCTGTCCTTCCTGCCTTCTGGCCGGGGGGTTTTCTGCATCAAGATGCGTGTAACCTTTGACTGCGCAGTGTGATGTAACTAGTCCTGTTTTTTAGCTAACAGTAAATCTGGCTGTATGGGGCCTTGCGCGTAATCTTCAGAGTGTGACACGCTGATAATGCTGCAGCGGCAGCTCCCGTGTAACGGAAGAAACGCCGCCAGAGCTGAGAGCGGCTGCCAGCCATGGAGAACCGGAAAGCGAGGAGCGCATCTCAAGGTGGGTCACGCAGCCGAATGCTGTGGTGTCTTCATTAGCAAAAAATGGCTCTGAGCACTATGGGACTCAACTGCTGAGGTCATTAGTCCCCTCTTCATTAGCAGCAGCCGGGCGCAAGGTGCGGTACTGGCGTTAGTCAGATCGTTAAACACACTGACGCCTTTCGTTGGAGAACTTAGACTCCTGGTCTTACAGTCTTCCAACAACTCGATTACATTTAGGTTCTGTTTTTGCCTTTTAGTCTCGCATTGTCACACTTACACTCCCTCTACGCCCTCGCGAGGACCATGACGAGGCAGAATTGTTTTAAAAAATGGCGATTAAAACTCTTATATTTTTCCTGAATCTCAGGCGAAGCTGGTGTATCTATTGTCAAGTGCGGTGGCAGAATCAGCGGATAGTCGAATTCTTATCTGACAAACGAAGGTGATGATTATTCAGAGGGCTGTCGATCTCTGTACTGCAAAATAATTATCTAGCAACAGCCCATGGTGCCAGTAGATAATTTCCGCTTAGGCGATTTACTGAAGTTGGTTTGTGGCTAGTATTCCCATTTTAATATTCAAAACTTTGTTAACAATATACCTGCCATATACTACCCGCAAGGTTCAGCTCGTCTTCTGTGCCTAAATTCAGTCTTTGAACTTACCTTTCTGCACATCTCTCTCTCTCTCTCTCTCTCTCTCTGTGTGTGTGTGTGTGTGTGTGTGTGTGTGTGTGTGTGTGTGTGTGTGTGTGTGTGTTCTTCCAGCTTAACGCTGTTCCTCTAGCTGCAATAAAAGCCGTCAGACTCCTCTCTGTTGTCTCTATTCACTTAGTTTCAAGTTGAAACTTCCCCTTAGAAAAATTTATGAATGATTGTGCTGATAAACCTCTTACGTTATTTGATTTTCAAGCAGCTGAGCAAAACTGAACGTACTCAGACATTACTCTCTTTACTTATTCTGGTCAACACTAAACTGACATACAATATTTTTAGCTCGGCGCAATCTGACTTTCAATAATCCCTACAAAAGAATGGCCCTTACTAACAATAACCTATACCTTTCATGAATCACTTACCTCACAAAAATCTTCGTTACTCGAACTACTGCATACAGCGAGTGCCAATACTGCCAGCTAAATAAAGGATTCTAACTACTGAAGGCACTAACTACTGATAGGAATAGTTAGCAAATGAAAGATTTTGATAGAGAACAAACAATGTAATTACCTTAATAGTGTTCAAAAGTCATTATATATATAATCAGTTCATGACGTCCAGTCTTACAAATTTACTCTTTCTGGCGGACACACGTCCAGGTCGTCCGCTCTTAAAATTCTGCCATCTCTCTCCCCACATCCACCACTGCTGGCGGCTCACCTCCAACGGCGCAACGCTATACGCTGTTCACACCCAACTGCCCACCACTACAATAGAGAATATTTCATCAATGCCAACTAGCCACAGACTGCACACAGCACAGTCAGTGATTTTCATACAGAGCGCTACGTGGCGTTACCAACATAAAAACCTAAACAGCCTACTTACAAAGTCATCACCATCTTTGTACGACAACGTTAGTGTGGCACTAACTTACCGTTTCCGTATCACGGGTTTCGTTCTAGCTACACGTACAAGTTCTACGTCTTCGTATGTCTTGAACCTGTTTTCAGTCATTATTTTGCGGACGATCTGCAAAAGGCTAAGTGCTGTAAAGCATAAAATATACTCTCCGGTGTTGATTCTAGGGAACTTTCTGGCTGTTTTGAAGTTCTTTAACATACAGAAATAATTGCCAACAGTCACTTTTTCGATACATTAGATTTATTGAAGACATTACCGGACACTGTTATTTCTGTGCTCGACAGGGATGTGACGTAGCAGCTAATGCTTTGGCCTTTCAGTCTTTCTCGGCGAGATTACAAAAATGGCTCTAAGCACTATGGGACTTAACATCTGTGGCCATCAGTCCCCTAGAACTTAGAAATACTTAAACCTAACTAACCTAAGGCCATCACACAACACCCAGTCGTCACGAGGCAGAGAAAATCCCTAACCCCGCCGGGAATCGAACCCGGGAATCCGGGCGTGGGAAGCGAGAACGCTACCGCACGACCACGAGCTGCGGACTCGGCGATATTACCAGCTACAGATTTTTGTTCTTGCCTCGCTTTTCTTGACGTTCTTCGCTGTCCTCGATCACTTTAGCACAACTTACATGCACAGAAAGGTAATGTGATCACCTTTCTTCTTTCCAGTTGTATTTATCTAACGATTTTTCCCGCCGGAGAATGCCGTATCGAATTTCTTTACACTCCTAATTGTGTAGTAGAATAGATAAGAGTGCGACCTACCGAAGATGAATAACATCCTCTGAAATTGGTAACGCATTTATACAGCAACATATGCTGGCTACATCAGGAAGTTATGAAATGTCGATTGTTGAGCCAAAAAAAAAAAAAGCTCCCTCATAAACTTATAGCAGCTTCAGATTGGCTACTTAAATCAGTACGTATAATCAACTTTAAAAGTGTCGCGTTTGTAGCTGTTGCTACATTTGCCCCAAGTCCACAGTTCTAAGTTGTTTCGAGCTCTAGCTAGTCCAGGCACTGCCTATTTTAATCTTTACCGCTCCTAACAAGGGCGACGTGTTTGGTGATTCCCCGTGGCCGAAATACTTGTGTTTAGTTGCACTTTGTCATCAGTAATTCTTGTCAGTTCGTACGAGTAACTCATTTCCTCCTCCAAATAGGGCACACTAAAATTTCAACAGTTGGGGAAGCTACTACGTCTCACTAACACATTATGCTCGCTCGTTAAAAAAAAAAAAATCGCAGACTTTCCTGCGGGGCGCGCCTGCATATGACAGCTTTAGGACATTGTGGACATCCGAGAAAGAAAACGTAGTCACAGTGCTGATACTATACGAATGAATGTCAGTACGCAAATCCTTCGCGGCCTACTCGTACTGTAATTGTTAGCGGAAAGCGTACACTATGTGAGGTTTGTGACACTTCGTATCTGTTTCCCACTGTCGATTTCTGTGAGCTGTAGGAAGAAAATTCTACTAGATATGCAACTGGATTGTAATCTGTACGACAGAGCGTAACTTTCGTATCCATTGTGCATACAAAAAAAATATAGCAGAACAAATGTACAGTGCTCGAAGGATATCTGCTGCAATCGTTCGATGAACAGCTTTTTCGACTACAAGAAGTTAGCAGAGGCATAGAATTTTCCGACAGAAGTAGTTTAGGCCCAATTCAAACCCTCGATCGTCCTTTCTAACATAAGTTTTGTGTTGTGGTTGTTGTTGTGGTCTTCAGTCCTGAGACTGGTTTGATGCAGCTCTCCATGCTACTCTATCCTGTGCAAGCTTTTTCATCTCCCAGTACCTACTGCAACCTACATCCTTCTGAATCTGCTTAGTGTATTCATCTCTTGGTCTCCCTCTACGATTTTTACCCTCCACGCTGCCCTCCAATACTAAATTGGTGATCCCTTGATGCCTCAGAACATGTCCTACCAACCGATCCCTACTTCTGGTCAAGTTGTGCCACAAACTTCTCTTCTCCCCAATCCTATTCAATACTTCCTCATTAGTTATGTGATATACCCATCTAATCTTCAGCATTCTTCTGTTGCACCACATTTCGAAAGCTTCTATTCTCTTCTTGTCCAAACTATTTATCGTCCATGTTTCACTTCCATACATGGCTACACTCCATACGAATACTTTCAGAAATGACTTCCTGACACTTAAATCAATACTCGATGTTAACAAATTTCTCTTCTTCAGAAACGCTTTCCTTGCCATTGCCAGCCTACATTTTATATCCTCTCTACTTCGACCATCATCAGTTATTTTGCTCCCCAAATAGCAAAACTCCTTTACTACTTTAAGTGCCTCATTTCCTAATCTAATTCCCTCAGCATCACCCGACTTAATTCGACTACATTCCATTATCCTTGTTTTGCTTCTGTTGATGTTCATCTTATATCCTCCTTTCAAGACACTGTCCATTCCATTCAACTGCTCTTCCAAGTCCTTTGCTGTCTCTGACAGAATTACAATGTCATCGGCGAACCTCAAAGTTTTTATTTCTTCTCCATGAATTTTAATACCTACTCCGAATTTTTCTTTTGTTTCCTTTACTGCTTGCTCAATATATAGATTGAACAACATCGGGGAGTGGCTACAACCCTGTCTTACTCCCTTCCCAATCACTGCTTCCCTTTCATGCCCCTCGACTCTTATAACTGCCATCTGGTTTCTGTACGAATTGTAAATAGCCTTTCGCTCCCTGTATTTTAGCCCTGCCACCTTCAGAATTTCAAAAAGAGTATTCCAGTCAACATTGTCAAACGCTTTCTCTAAGTCTACAAATGCTAGAAACGTAGGTTTGCCTTTCCTTAATCTTTCTTCTAAGATAACTCGTAAGGTCAGTATTGCCTCACGTGTTCCAGTGTTTCTACGGAATCCAAACTGATCTTCCCCGAGGTTGACTTCTACTAGTTTTTCCATTCGTCTGTAAAGAATTCGTGTTTGTATTTTGCAGCTGTGACTTATTAAACTGATAGTTCGGTAATTTTCACATCTGTCAACACCTGCTTTCTTTGGGATTGGAATTATTATATTCTTCTTGAAGTCTGAGGGTATTTCGCCTGTTTCATACATCTTGCTCACCAGATGGTAGAGTTTTGTCAGGACTGGCTCTCCCACAGCCGTCAGTAGTTCCAATGGAATATTGTCTACTCCGGGGGCCTTGTTCCAACTCAGGTCTTTCAGTGCTCTGTCAAACTCTTCACGCAGTATCATATCTCCCATTTCATCTTCATCTACATCCTCTTCCATTTCCATAATATTGTCCTCAAGTACATCGCCCTTGTATAGACCCTCTATATACTCCTTCCACCTTTCTGCTTTCCCTTCTTTGCTTAGAACTGGGTTTCCATCTGAGCTCTTGACATTCATACAAGTCGTTCTCCAAAGGTCTCTTTAATTTTCCTGTAGGCGGTATCTATCTTACCCCTAGTGAGATAGGCCTCTACATCCTTACATTTGTCTTCTAGCCATCCCTGCTTAGCCGTTTTGCACTTCCTGTCGATCTCATTTTTGAGACGTTTGTATTCCTTTTTGCCTGCTTCACTTACTGCATTTTTATATTTTCTCCTTTCATCAATTAAATTCAATATTTCTTCTGTTACCCAAGGATTTCTACTAGCCCTCGTCTTTTTACCTACTTGATCCTCTGCTGCCTTCACTACTTCATCCCTCAAAGCTACCCATTCTTCTTCTACTGTATTTATTTCCCCCATTCCTGTCAATTGTTCCCTTATGCTCTGCCTGAAACTCTCTACAACCTCTGGTTCTTTCAGTTTACCCAGGTCCCATCTCCTTAAATTCCCACCTTTTTGTGTAGCTTTCCTAAATCAGCTTTTGTAGTACGGTTACTTCTGAGCAACGTGGGAGGTTGCGATATCGTTACAGAAACAGCGGGAAGGCAATGGAAAGATGGCTCTCGACGACAGACAGATGCGGAGCAGCGGGGCTCGCGCAGTGCGGTCTGCGCAACTCCTCCTGCGCCTTCACCTACACCCACGTCCGCCCCGATAGCTGAATCGTCAACGTGACGGACTGCCGTCCTAAGGGGCCCCGGTTCGATTCCCGGCTGGGTCGGGGATTTTCTCCGCTCAGGGACTGGGTGTTGTGTTGTTCTCATCATCATTTCATCCCCATCCGGCGCGCAGGTCGCCCAATGTGGCGTCTAATGTAATAAGACCTGCACCAAGGCGGCCGGACCTGCCCCGTAAGGGGCCTCCCGGCCAATGATGCCAAACGCTCATTTTCATTTGCCTACACCCACCACCCGCCCGTAACCAGAGGGCGGTCTCGCCGTGCTTAAGGCTGGGAGTAGGCGACTGCTGAGCATGTGCAAAAGAAATGCACACTATTTTTTTTAATATCCTGCTTTTATTCTACATGTTTGAAAGTTCTCCACATAATTTCCATCCCTCTCAACTGCTTTACGCCATCTTGGAACCAGCGCCTGTATACTCGCACTGTAAAATTCTGGACCAACCTGTCGGAGCCACTGTTTGGCAGCGTGCACAAGGAAGTCATCATCTACAAACCTTGTTCCACGAAGAGAGTCAGTTTCCCAAAGAGATGATAGTCACATGGAGCCAGGTCAGGACCGTAAGGCGGGTGTTTCAGTGTTGTCCATCCGACTTTTGTGATAGCTTCCATAGTTTTTTGACTGACATGTGGCCGTGCATTGTCCTGCAACAGCAAAACATCCTGCTTTTGCCGATGTGATCAAACACGACTCAGTTGAGCTTGAAGTTTCTTCAGTGTCATTACATATGCATCAGAGTTTATGGTGGTTCCACTTGGCATGATGTCCACAAGCAAGAGTCCTTCGAAATCGAAAAACACCGTACCCATAACTTTTCCAGCAGAAGGGGTGTTTTTGAATTTTTTTCCCTTGGGTGAATTTGCATGATGCCACTCTATTGATTGCCTCTTCGTCTCTGGTGAAAAATTATGGAGCCATGTTTCATCAACTGTCACAATTCTTCCAAGAAATTCATCTCCGCCATTCTCGTACTGTTCCAAAAGTTCACTGCATACCATTTTTCTTGTTTCTTTGTGAGCCACTGTCAACATCCTGGGAACCCACCTGGCACAAACCTTTTTTAACGTTAACACTTTCAGTATTCTGCAGACACTTCCTTCCCCTATCCCAGCGTAGCGTGACAATTCATTCACTGTGATGCGTCTGTCAGCAGTCACCAATTCGTTAACTCTCTGCACATTGTCTGGAGTGTGAGCAGTACGAGGCCTGCCACTGCGAGGACAATCCTCAATATTGCCGAGCCCGCTTTCATCACGTAACCTGCTTGGCCACCGATTAACTGTACTGCGATCGACAGCAGCATCTCCATACACCTTTTTCAACCTCTTGTGGATGTTTCCCACTGTCTCGTTTTCACAGCACAGGCATTCTGTGACAGCACGTTGCTTCTGACGAACGTCAAGTGTAGCAGCCATCTTGAAGACATGCTGTGACGGCACCACCCACGGGAACAGGTAGAACTAAGTTTGAAAACAAGCGGGAAGGATTTATCTACGCACTGTAAAACCTTCACACATGCAGAATGAAAACTATATTTTTACAAAAATAGTGTGCATTTCTTTTGGAGTAACCCTCGTAGATCTATACTGGACAAGTCACCATATGGCGTGTGGCGAAGTGTACATTGTGTATCACTGTGACCTTCCGCCTTTCCAGCTCCAGTCGCGAATAGTTATCTGGGAGAACGAATGTTGACGATCTTCGGCGTGGGCTCGAATCTCTCCGATTTTACCTTCACTGTATTTTCGCGAGATATTCTTTGACTCTTCTAGCAAAGTACACTCACGGAATTTTGACAGCAAACCACATCCTCATACACAACGTCTCTCTCGTACTGTCTGCCACTGGAACGACTGACTTCCGCTACGTATAGATTTAGCCTTTGTATTTCCCTTTTCGGGTTTTGTATAGCTTTCCTTCCATTTTCGAGCTTCTTACAACTACGCTCCGACTCGTTGTTTTCTGTACTGTGTGGCGTAGGTAGACTGTTTATCTTCACTCGCTCCGGACCACACGGAAACGAACACACGTTCCTGTAAGTCCGCGATACTCTGAGTTCACGACCTAAGAAGTCCAAGACGTAGCGAAATCGGAGCAGAAATACACTGAAGAGGCAAAGAAACTGGTACACGCCTAATATGGTGTAGGGCCCCCGCGAGCACGCAGAAGGGCCGCAACACGACGCGGCAAGGACTCGAGTAATGTCTGAAGTAGTGCTGGAGGGAACTGACTCCACGAACCCTGCATGAATATCCACAAATCCGTAAGAGTACGAGGGGGTGTAACAGCATGTTGCAGGACATCCCAGATATGCTCAATAATGTTGATGTCTAGTGAGTTTGGTGGCCAGCGGAAGTGTTTAAACTCAGAAGAGTCTTCCTGGAGCCAATCTGTAGCAATTCTGGACGTGTGGGGTGTCGCATTGTCCTACTGGAATTGCCCAAGTCCGTCGGAATGCACAGTGGACATGAATGGATGCAGGTGATCAGACAGGATGCTTACATACGCTGTCACCTGTCAGCGTCGTGTCTAGACACAATTACAGAGCCTTCACCAGCTTGAACAGTCTCTTGCAAACATGCAGGGTCCATTGATTCATGAAGTTGTCTCCATACCCGTACACGTCCATCCGCTCGATACAATTTGAAACGAGACTCGTCCGACCAGGCAACACGTCTCCAGTCATCAACAGTCCAATGTCGGTGTCGACGGCCGCAGCGAGGCGTAAAGCTTTGCGTCGTGCATTCATCAACGGTAAACGAGTGTGTCTTTGGCTCCAAAATCCCATATCGATGTTTCGTTGAATGGTTCGCTCGCAGACACTTGTTGATGGCCCAGCATTGAAATCCGCAGCAATTTGCGGAATGGCTGCACTTTTGTCACACTGAATGATCCTCTTCAGTCGTCGTTGGTCCCGCTCTTGTAGGATCTTTTTCCGGCCGCAGCTATGTCGGAGATTTTATGTTTTACCGGATTCCTGATATTCACGGTACACTCGAAAAATGGTCGTGCGGGAAAATCCCCACTTCCTCGCTACCTCGGAGATGCTGCGTCCCATCGCTCGCACGCCGACTGTAACACCACGTTCAAACTCTCTTAAATCTTGATAACCTGCCATTGTAGCAGTAACCGATCTAACAAGCGCGCCAGACACTTGTTGTCTTGTATAGGTGTTGGCGACCGCAGCTTCGTATTCTGCCTGTTGACATATATCTGTATTTGAATATGCATGCCTATTGCAGTTTCTTTGGCGGTTCAGTGTACAACAGTTCCAGATCAGTAGCCACTCGAGACCGGAGAACAGTCCATTTGGCCGTGCAGATGTACGACGCGAGTAGCTGGAGAGTACAGCGAGCCGCCAGCTCGGGCCACACACGTACACAAAGATACGCGCGCGCGTCCACACACACACACACACACACACACACACACACACACAGCGCAGGCTCAGCCAGCGGCGGGCAGCCAGCGCCGTGCACCTCTCGCCGGTGGCTGCCGTTAGAAAGGCGGCCCATAGCCTCAGCACATGTGACGTGTCAACGTCCGTGCTAGGCGGAGAATACGAATCACTGTCTGTTACAAAACGTAGAACGTTCCCTTTCTCAAAAATGGTTCAAATGGCTCTGGACATTATGGGACTTAACTTCTCAGGTCATCAGTCCCCTAGAACTTACACTATTGGCCATTAAAATTGCTACACCACGAAGATGACGAGCTACAGACGCGAAATTTAACCGACGGGAAAAAGATGCTGTGACATGCAAATGATTAGCTTTTCAGAGCATGCACACAAGGTTGGCGACGGTGGCGATACCTAAAACGTGCTGACATGGGGAAAGTTTCCAACCGACTTCTCATACACAAACAGCAGTTGACCGGCGTTGCCTGGTGAAACGTTGTGATGCCTCGTGTAAGGAGGAGAAATGCGTACCATCATGCTTACGATTTTGATAAAGGTCGGATTGTAGCCTATCGCGATTGCGGTTTATCATATCGCGACATTGCTGCTCGCGTTGGTCGAGACCCAATGACTGTTTGCAAAATATGGAATCGGTGGGTTCAGGAGGGTAATACGGAACGCCGTGCTGGATCCCAACGACCTCGTATCACTAGCAGTCGAGATGACAGGCATCTTATCCGCATGGCTGTAACGGATCGTGCAGCCACGTGTCGATCCCTGAGTCAACAGATGGGGACGTTTGCAAGGCAAGAACCATCTGCACGAGCAGTTCGACGACGTTTGCAGCAGCATGGACTATCAGCTCGCAGACCATGGCTGCGGTTACCCTTGTCGCTGCATCACAGACAGGAGCGCCTGCGATGGTGTACTCAACGACGAACCTGGGTGCACCAATGGCAAAACGTCACTTTTTCGGATGAATCCAGGTTCTGTTTACAGCATCATGATGGTCACATCCGTGTTTGGCGACATCGCGGTGAACGCACATTGGAAGCGTGTATTCGTCATCGCCATACTGGCGTATCACCCGGCGTGATGTTATGGGGTGCCATTGGTTACACGTCTCGGTCACCTCTTGTTCGCAATGACGGCACTTTGAACAGTGGACGTTACATTTCAGATGTGTTAAGACCCGTGGCTCTACCCTTCATTCGATCCCTGCGAAACCCTACATTTCAGCAGGATAATGCACGACCCCATGTTGCAGGTCCTTCACGCGCCTTTCTGGATACAGAAAATGTTCGACTGCTGCCCTCGCCAGCACATTCTCCAGATCTCTCACCAACTGAAAACGTCTGGTCAATGGTGGCCGAGCAACTGGCTCGTCACAATACGCCAGTCACTACTCTTGGTGAACTGTGGTATCGTGTTGAATCTGCATGGGCAGCTGTACCTGTACACGCCATCCAAGCTCTGTTTGACTCAATGCCCAGGCGTATCAAGGCCGTTATTACGTCCAGAGGTGGTTGTTCTGGGTACTGATTTCTCAGGATCTATGTACCCAAATTGCGTGATAATGTAATCACATGTCAGTTCTGGTATAATATATTTGTCCAATGAATATCAGTTTATCATCTGCATATCTTCTTGGTGTAGCAATTTTAATGGCCAGTAGTGTACAACTACTTAAACCGAACTAACCTAAGGACATCACACACATCCATGCCCGAGGCAGGATTCGAACCTGCGACCGTAGCGGTCGTGCGGTTCCAGACTGTAGCGCCTAGAACCGCCGGCCTCACCAGCCGGCATTCCCATTCTCCTGTGCGTTACCTCCTCCTCGGCAGTACTTCCGGAGATCTGAATGGGGGAAAAATCCGGAATCATTTGCCAATGGAGAGATCATCATGACATTTTTTTCTATTACTGGCCACATGTACTGTGGCTACACATTCTACTTCTTTGTTGCATTCGTTTCCGTCATTGTAGACCGAGCGGCATTTCACATCAATCCTTCATACGTAGCCGATTTACTGTTGTCATATTAGCCCCAATTCTTATCACTGCATAGGCAGTGGGGCTTCTGCGCAAAGTAAGTCACCTACGGCGTCAAAGATGACGTTATCGGATTCCTCCACCCCTGTCCCGTTTGACAAGGATCAATCGCGATATGTGGAAAAAGGCAGGAAATTAAACAAAATGGCGGGTGACTGGAAGATAGCGGAGGTTTTGTCTACTCATATGATATCATCTCGGAAGCAGGCTGTAGTCCTAATTATAAATTGACGAGAAATTAAAATGTAGAAAATGGCGTATTGTGCTGGTGAAAGTAGGTCACTTGTGCTAAGTGCAGAATCCGAGATGGATGACCTGCAGTACTGGCGCAGCCCTGCTGTGATGTCAGAATCTGAGATGGCGATCCGACGTGACGAACTCCGTGACGGCAGAATCCGAGTGACGGGTGTGCGATACCGGCGCAGCCTCACTGTGACGTCGGAATCCGAGGTGTGTGGCCTTCCAGGCAGCTCTGTGACAGCAGAATCCGAGGTGCCAGGACAAAGGGAAATAATTTGCCTGCGAGAAAGCTCCCAGTCTCGAAGAGATGAGTAAGGCTGTTTGTAGAAGTCAGGTCACTTGTCCTCTAAGCGCTGGATTCCATCCTGCTTGTCCCAAGTAAACCAACTCTCCTGTGACGTCGCCATTTAAATAACTGTCACTCTGAGTTTTTGTTTGGTGGGAAGTTCAAACTGACAAGGACAAATGTCACACAGCATCGTGTTACTGCATTCAAAAATCGTGAGCCTACTCATTCCCCTAGGATAAAGTCCATACGTTTGGAACTGTATGCCGTGTGGTAGGAACAGCTGCTCCTCTGCTTAAACAAACACTGTCGTGCGCGGCAACTGACGCTGAGCACTTGTGCCGTGGCTGGGCCGCCACCCGGTGTGTGGTGTGAGCGCAGGATCCACGTGGGACCGGCCAGATCGCCTGCGACTGCGTCCACTCTAGAGGTGGGCAAACTCGTTCATGCTTGGGAACTAGTTCGCTGCTGATCGTTCTTTTTTGGGAACCGTTCATTTTTATTCGTTCACCGTTCATTTGTGCTTGGTATATGGTTCTTATGAAAAACTGCCGCCGGCCGTGGTGGCCGAGCGGTTCTAGGCGCGTCAGTCCGGAACCGCGCGACTACTACGGTCGCAGGTTCGAATCCTGCCTCGGGCATGGATATATGTGATGTCCTTATATTAGTTACGTTTAAGTAGTTCTAAGTTCTAGGGGACTGATGACCTCAGATGTTAAGTCCCATAGTGCTCAGCGCCGTTTGAACCATTTTTGAAAAACTGCCTCCCCCCTGGAGTATGGAGTTTTTATTTATCACAGAATTCTTACACACTTTTAGAAGTAATTTCTGTGATTGTGTAGGACCTCTCGTTTAGCCAACCGTAGCCTTGTGTGGCTGATCGCAGGGAAATAATATAGGGTGGCGTACGGAAAACCGGGCCAGAATACAGACTGCGCGCCAATTCGGACGATGTGTTGCCCGTTACGAGCAGATACAACAAACAGGCAAACATGCAATAATTACGCAGTGAATAAATAACAATCTAATGCAAGCAACAATTGCGAAACAATCGATGACGATGTGTAGAGAGCTGGAGCAGACAACATGAAAATCTCACGCGACGCGCATGGGCTATAGCTCATGTAGTCTTGTAAAACTGTTGTGGCTGTTTCCCAACTTAGTAGACGACAAGTGTCTTGTATAAAATTCTTCGTTTCGGCTTCTACTACATAGCTATGCTACGTTTAAATAATAATCGTTTTCACCCTATATATACTTCACGTTGTCTCTGAGTTCGTAGGCGAATTAGAGACTTTATGGAAGCATAAAATAAAATGTGGTTTTTTCATACTTGTGTCAGACGCTTAGTAAAAATTAAGTTTTTATGTTGCATTATTAAAGTTAATGCAGCAATAATAATAATAATTAAGTTTGTAGTAATAAAGTTTTTGGTTTGAAAGCTCCTTCTGAACAAATCTTTTTGAGATAATAAGTAAATACGATTTTATGGCAATCTATGTCTTTTTAAATGGAGAGGCACCGCTTTTCCTACTGAGCCGAAATGGCCCACAACCCACTTTTTTTTCCAAAGAAACCAAACTAGCAAGTAATACAAATTGGAAACAACCAAACTTAAAAATAATTAGAGCCTTCTAAAATGTAGTGTTTTATATATGAAAGATACACGAAAATCGTTTTATATGAATTTTCTTACACTAAAAATTAAGCAAATTATTGAAAGTTAGCTGCTAAATCAAGTCGATGAAACCAAAAAATATATGAATAACAACAAAAAACATGTCTTGTTAAATTATATCTTTGGTGTTCATCGATATAATGAAGTGAGCTGATATGCCCTTTTGTTACCTGAAAAGACGTACCTATTACATACAAGTAATTTTTATGTAATTTACGTAACTATAAAATACTTTTTGATTACCGGCCGTAGACACTGAATAGCCAGAACCAAGTGCAAGAACAGTTTGAAACACATGTAAAATGGGCGAGCGCAGTGAACGTAACGAACAACTGGATACTGAACTAACTAGGAGCAGTCGGCAGTGGAACTGGACAGGGGGTCATGCGAAGAACGACGAGGGAGACCGAGACTGAGACGAGCACGCGACCGAGGCTGGTACGAGAACTGCCGAAGTGACCGCCGCGACCGAAGTGAACTATGAAGCGATCGTTCTTCGTTCCCGGTAACTATAAGTAGACCGCCGCGACAGAAGTCAACTATGAACTGATCGTTCCTTGGAATTTGTTCCTCGGTCCTTACGTTCATCTTGGTGAACCGTTCTTTTGCACCCGTTCGTTCGCGAACTACCCATCTCTAGTCCACTCACACGTGGTGTGTCTGAACAGCTGTGTGAGTGGTGTCATATCTGGACGGCAACTTGCTGCATGTGTACGTGCATGCGCATGGGACTTCAGTGACTTGAGGAGAATCGATACACGGCGAGCACTGCATGTGACTGGCTGTGTAAACAGACATCGCTGCTGTATCTATTTTATAAATCATATAGGGATATCCATAACTGTAGCCACTGTGTTATGCTTGCTAGAGACATATCCACGATAATTTAGGTTGAGTATTCAATGTCCTGTATCCCGTTTTTGGTTTAGTACTGTACCTAATGTCTTTCAGATGTGAATAACTCTCTCTCTGCTTATTAACAGCTGTGCTGCGTTTCACTCAAACGATGTCTGCTAGTTCTATGTTCCTATTGTTTTATATTGCATACATGCAGTGTTGGTTAGTGCTCTTTGCAGTTACGAGAACCGACCACTGAACGTGAGATTCGTCGTAAATGTGATACTATCTGACTCGTTATGAACAGGTATCTGTGGTGGAGTTCACTAATAGTCAGTGTAAAATTCGTAGCGGAGTTCAGTACACAGCTAATGTAGAGCGCGCGCGCGCGGGGTGTGTGTGTGTGTGTGTGTGTGTGTGTGTGTGTGTGTGTGTGTGTGTGTGTGTGTGTGTTCCATGAAATACGCTCTCATACATCATGGTTTTTATCCTCCTATAAACTTCCAATGATTACCAACACACAACCACGCTGATAATAAAAAAGCGGTCATGGTTCCAGACAATTTTCAGTTTGAGGGCGTTCAAAGTTAATGCCCGTAAATAACTTCTCGTGCACGTACGAGGGAGAGTGAAATGAAAACCTTACATTTGTAATAAAAATCGAAATTCGCGCCATTATCCTGTAAGTTGGTAAGCGTGCTATAAACAGCGTGCAGATTGGCCTGTAGGTGGCAGCATAGTGCAGATGGCTGCCGCACTTGCGACTTGCACCAGGGAAGAACAGCGTTCTGATATTCGGTTTTTGCGTAGTGAAGGTGTGAAACCTATTGAAATTCATCGACGAATGAAGGTCCAGTACGGTGATGCATGTTTGTCACAGCAGCAAGTCTACGAATGGAGTAGGAAGTTCGCAAGTGGTGTGACTTCAGTGGAAGATGCTCCTCGTCCAGGTCAGAACAGAACACTGCAGCAGTTGAAGCCATAGTGAAGGAAAACCGCCAAGTGACACTGAATGACATTGCAGCATGTTTACAGATTAGTCATGGGTCAGCACACCACAATGTGCATAATGTGCTCCAGTTTCACAAAGTGTCTGCAAGATGGGTGCCACAGCAGCTGACTCCTGAAATGAGAGAACGACTTGTTGATGCTTGTGAAAAACTTCTTCGGCGCTTTGAACGAGAAGGTGATGGCTTCCATGCAAGAATCGTTACTGGGGACGAAACCTGGGTTCACTTCCACCAATCGGAAACGAAGAGAGCGAGCAACGAATGGCGCCATTCCTCATCACCAAAACCAAAGAATTTTCGAACAGAACCATCATCAGGGAAGGTTATGCTGACTCTCTTTTGGGACGAAAAGGCGTCATTTTGGAGCATTACATGCCTAGAGGGACCGCTGTGTCACCAGTGCATCATACGGAGATCTCCTAAAAAATCATCTACGGCCTGCAATCAAATCAAAGCGACGTGGATTTTTTGCAGCATGACAATGCAAGGCCCCACACTGCCCATACAACAGTTGCAACAATCACAGACCTGCATTTTGAGTGTCTTCCTCATCCACGATACTCACCAGACCTTGCCCCAAGTGATTTCCATATGTTTTGACCACTCGAAGACGCAATGGGAGGAAAGAAGTTCCGTTCTGATGAAGAGGTACGCCACGCAGTGCATAAGTGGTTGCGCGGACTACCAAAAGAATTTTTTTCTAAAGGAATTTATGCACTTTGTACGCGCCGGAGGACTTGCATTGAGCGTGGGGGAGATTATGTTGAAAAGTGATACAGCTTTGTACCACTTCTGCACAATAAATAATATTTTTAAAAAATATTTAAGGTTTTCATTTGACTCACCCTCATAGCTGTTACATGTATCTGAGATGCATGAAATATCAACACAGAAGAGCGTCTTTCCTATACAGGCAAAAACTCGCAGTCATTTTGTATTCGACGGCGAGCTATCACTGAACATGCACTTATTGGAACATGGGAGCAAGTCGTTTCCATAGACCTGTTGTACTGGGAGAACCCACATTAAAACCGAAAGTTACATGTCAACATGTCACAAGATCAACCGCTCTCCCATCACGAGACAGAGGCGCGTTTCATACTGACAAAATGTGTAAGTTGGAGGCGCGATGAGTTTAGATCGTTTCCGAAGGAAATGGGCTCAGTATTCAATCACACACTCCTTTTCGACATGACATTATTTGACTGCTTACAATAGTTTGGTGACTCGGTGCAAGCTCTACTGTCACGGTATAGATGTCTCCAAAAGACTGATGCTACCAACAGCTACAAGAGGACCCTGGAACAGACAGATCTCTAGTCTCAAATTAAAATGGCTCTGAGCACTATGGGACTTAACTGCTGAGGTCATCAGTCCCCTAGAACTACCTAAACCTAACTAACCTAAGGACATCACACACATCCATGCCAGAGGCAGGATTCGAACCTGCGACCGTAGCAGATCTCTAGTCTCCACTAGAATCATTTCAGTGTGATTAAATCACGTGTCTGTGAGGAAAGTAATGTTATCTTCTTCACTGTAGTGAGTGATTCGGGCCGGCCAGAGTGGCCGAGCGGTTCAGGCGCTACAGTCTGGAACCGCGCGACCGCTACGGTCGCAGGTTCGAATCCTGCCTCGGGCATGGATGTGTGTGATGTCCTTAGGTTAGTTAGGTTTAAGTAGTTGTAAGTTCTAGGGGACTGATGACCACAGCAGTTTAGTCCCATAGTGCTCAGAGCCATTTGAACAATTTTTTGAGTGATTCAGGAGCAGTATTAGTTAGTGCGGAGAGGGAGGGGAACACGCCTTAGAATCTTTATGATGTTGTGCATAATTACTGCCGCTTATCTTTGTATGGCGAGATTATTCTGGGTGATGTCGCGTGTTTAGGTCGTGGCTTTCTGTTTAGAGATCGTGAGGTATTGGTCGCACACTGGAAAGATATTTTTAGTGCAAGGAACGGTCTGCGTGTTCACAGATGCCGGAAGGCACCGTTTCTCACTGACAGCAGGACGCACTCCCAGGAGATGTGTGCAGAGAACTCGACGTCGCATGGTGTAAGGTCAGCTGTGGGGGCAGCAGGAAAGACGATCTTTGCTAATAATAAAGAAAACGAGAAAACTTCATTAGTTTACAGCAGTGTGAACTGCTTCCTCTCACAGGATGCTATACTGTTCTCCTATTTATTTCGACGGTGTATTCAAACCAGGACCTTAGAATGCACACTGGAACGTTATGGAGTGTAAAGTTATGAAATACCACAAACAGAGTAGCATAGTGTTTCCAGACGCACAATGTGTGTGTGTGTGTGTGTGTGTGTGTGTGTAGCCGCGCGCACTTATATTTACGCTAAATACCAACGTAAATTTCGTGTACATGAAAATAACCTGTTTCTATCGAAAACATTAAAGTTTTGGTGGTATTCCCAAACTTTTACCCCACTGGATGTTACGAAATAATACGTTTTCGAACCACATTTTCGTTTACTAAAGTACACTTTTTACGCGATGGGGGAAGTGTCGTAGTGTTCTGAAGAGACCGTACTTTCACAAAATGTTGAAGTTTGCGCTAAATAGCGATGTATATATCAGAGTGCTTGGAGGGATGTAAGAAATGAGAACGGGTGTCTCATGACACTTGGCAATTAACTTCCAGTACTGTTAATAGTTTGGCGCCACGTACGCGGGGTTGTGATCTCTCCGCACGCTCTCCTCATGCCACACAGGTGCCGGTCGCTGCAGCCTGGTGTGATTACCGCCCACAGGTGTCCGCGGGCTGGAGGTGGGGGTGGGGGGGGGTAGGGGGGGACCGATCGGACAACGTGGAGACGCACCGTGCACATAGCCAGTGCAGCCAGCCGCATCTCCTCGTCTTTCTTTGAGAAATTTGATATGAGGAAAGAGAAATATGAGATCGAAGCGACGGGAAGAGACGTTTCGTTGACGTGGGAAGTCGTCGAGAGCAGTGGTTTTGTTCTCAAGTAATTGGGTAAAACGCGTTGATATGACGGAAAAATATGGTAAAATAGCGAAATTTATCGAAAAAACCTGAAACAGAGGACAATACAGTGAAATAGCAAAGGCTGATGGAAAATACGTAAAATTGAGGAAAATACGTAAAATTGAGGAAAATACGTAAAATTGAGGAAAATACGATAAACGTGTGGATGAAGTAGGGTAGTTACATGTTCGTTTGGGTATATGTAAAATCATTCCATTCCATTCCTCTCTGTTGTGGTGGCTCTGAGTAACGGAATTGCACCGAGGGTTTAAAACAGCATGGTGCAAGTCAGTACGTCCATTGAACAGTGCCTCATTCCGGAGATATCACATGGACAGAATATATGGTAATGTGCCAACATCCACTATCTATCGCATCAGTGTATGATTACGCAAAAGTCATCGTAAAATCTGATGGTCTGTCCATTTATTTATTTATGACATCCGAAAAGCACAATACCTGCTGTCTGCTTGCGATTCTGATTGGCTAGAAGAGCTATATGTTAAAACATTTCGTGGAAGTGGCGGAACATCTCGTGGGAGTAAGAACGTCAGTTCCTTCTACCTTGGAGTATGCCGAATCCAAATAAGTTCTAACGATGATGTGATGGTGGGGGTTAGCAACTGGGAAACCATGCTAGGCTCTACAAAACGACACCCAGCTAGTGTGTGCGTGTGTGTGTGTGTGTGTGTGTGTGTGTGTGTGTGGAGACATACCATAATTTCTCGGAGGCTGTGAACCTATAAATGATAATCACGCTACATGACGGGAATGTGTATGTATTGGAGTGTAAAGGTAGTGTGGTCGGTGTTCCAACATGTATGAAGAAAATGATGTGGGTGAGAGTAGGGGAGCAAGACAGATTGTGGCACATTTTGTTAGTGTGGGTTGCCTACATCAGGGGCAGATATGGCCTGAGTGCATACCTGCCCCTGATGCAGGCAACCTGCATCAACAAAATGTGCCACAATGTGTCTTGCCGCCCCCCCCCCCCCTTACTGATGTATGACATTTCCTCAAACCATGTGAAAATATATGAAATTCTGGAAATTTCCATATGATAACCGATGATTTCAGGATAAAAGTGTCACAAATACTGTCATTTTTTAGGTGTGTGAAATGAATATTGTGGCTGATATCGGTTTTGAGATTGGTTAATTAATTCAACACTGCTGAAGCATTTCTCATCCACAGAGCTCAGAAAGCAAATACTCTTGTGATCCTGGAGTCTGGATATGGTCGCAACTCGTTGCAGAAACCGCGGCAGCAAGCAGACCTGGCTGGAAACAGTATCGTCAGGAGGCCCCATTGTGCTGGAGGAACCAGCCCAGCCTTTGTACACCAATTCAGAGAGTGGCCGCTGTCCACAGAAGGTTCCCCAATCCCCCATCAGGCCAGTGCCAGTGTGGCAGTTGCCTCGTGAGTCGTGACCGTTGGGCGCAGTGGATGACCGACCGACCTCGCTGGAGATATCCAGCACTGTGACCATATGCAGCACATGTGCCTCTGTTTTTGGGAAATGTGTATGTTTGCAGTGTATGTAGGGACGCCTGGCTGTCGATAGCTACATGCAGAAGTGATGATTTTGTATGGTGCAGCATTTTCGTGGGTAAATTCAGTAAGAACTAATCAGGATACTCCATTCACAGGAAGTTCTAAGACGTCAGAGTGTCACAAAATATCGTTCGTGGGTGGGCATAGGAGTCCTTACAGACTGGTTCGAACAATACAGGAGCAGAGCCAGGCACCTATGGGAAGTTCCCGTGACGTCAGAGTGTCTCGTGATACCTTCTTTGTTCAAGTGTTCAGAGATAAGTCCATGGAGACCAGCCTCCTCTGGTTCAGTCAGGTGGAATGCTGTCACTCACCTACAATCGTGGCTGCAGACCAGCAGTTGTAAGACATCGAAAATTCACTGAAAAAGCCAGCCATTTTTCTCGCCTGCGGGACAGTCCTTCGAATTCTAGGAGAATCCTTTACACATCCAATCTGTTGCGTGTCTGTGTTTTTTTGCAACCTGTTGTGGGTTTTGAAAAATGTAATGAAATTATAGATGTTCGATTGCTCTGATTTTGCCGTCTGTGCTTGGACACCGGTGTTGGTCTCCCATTGTAGAACTTTGCTTCGAAAAGTGAAGAAAATGAAAAATAAATGCTGTAACATGGTGGTGGTGGTTAGTGTTTAACGTCCCGTCGACAATGAGGTCATTAGAGACGGAGCGCAAGCTCGGGTTAGGGAAGGATTGGGAAGGAAATCGGCCGTGCCCTTTCAAAGGAACCATCCCGGCATTTGCCTGAAACGATTTAGGGAAATCACGGAAAACCTAAATCAGGATGGCTGGAGACGAGATTGAACCGTCGTCCTCCCGAATGCGAAATGCTGTAACATCCTTGATCCCAGAAGCAAATATAAACTAAATACGCTCTGCATTTCAGAAAGGTGTCGAACACCACAGAAACAGATATGTGCATAGTCCGATTTTTTAACATCGCTGCAGTTCTCGTTTCTCCGTAATTTCTATGTGTATACCAGTTTAGGGCGTTGTTTCAACTATCGTTGTAGACCAAGTCTTTTTCCTGGTGATTGACAAGTGGAGCAGAGAGATTTATAGTGAGTTGTAAGTGAAGGGAGCATGCTATGTAGAGGTACTATTTATTTTGAATCCACCTGCTACTCATTTCGAGTGGTGGTGCGAATTTCTTTTTCCAGCAGGATAGCACCAGTTGTGTCAGATTGTCAATTTTGAGTCATACTCTGATTTTAGGCACTTGTTGTGTAGCACTATGCATATAGATGTGTAATTAATAGTCATTTTTGCTTCAGTTTCCTACCAAAAATAAATAAAGTACAGTAGCCTAACGATCGTATCTGGCAACTGGATAGAGACTGACCGTACGCCACCTTTTCCAGTGGCAGGCTTGTTGGTTGTGGGTGTGTGACGTCATAGGAGCGTCAGGAGTGGTGGTAGAGTTAGGTTAGTGGAGGTAGCCCAGTTGCCATATTTCCCGCCAAAGTTCCTCGCCATTTCCAGGTGATGGAGGGGGGATGTTACATTATAGGGGGAGGGGGAGGATGGAGGGGGGAACCAAGCTGCTGTTTCGTATGAATTATCTGCACTAGAAATCACCTAGGCCCACTACTTAGGCAATCGCTGTGCCCCTGTGGTGTGTGAGGCTGCGTGCTTAGCAGTCCTGTTAAATACTGCTGCAGTTGCACCCAACGTTTGATGTGTGTTGCTCCTTGCTTGTTGCACAATGTAGCAGATACCTGCCGCTGTAGCTGACTACAGTTGACTATCCATTCTCCTTTATTTTGTTTTATTCATGTATTTATTTTTGGCTGTGGTTCGAAAAGCTCCTGATACACATGAAAAAATGCCGCGAGCAGTACCAAACTCCCGGGATACACTCGTCGCACCTCGTCCTTCTTCCATTTTCCATATGATTCTTTCACATTTGAAGTCATGCAGATGTTGTCTTTGTGCCATGTTGTAATAAAGAACAGGACCACAGTGCGCTCTTGCTGCACATTGATTGAAGCACACTGTCTTTTCCCGTTCCTTCAGCTGCTTCGTGTTGTGGGGCCAGCCCTATCTGGCGCTATGGTCACGCTAACCTCACGCCACTGTGAGCTGCCTGTGCACGACTGGGGGACCACTGGCGCTTCCTCCCGTACTTTCACTTCATTTCCAATGAGTAGTTAATATGTTACGTTACTTTGATCGATCTCGTCCTAAACTTTTGGGAAACTCTGTATTAAATTAGATGTGCGTCGAATAATGATTAGTGTTGAAACGGGCATAAATCACTCTGTCCAGTCCCGTCTGTAGCTCGTGGCCTACTGGCCACCAGTGTGGTAGGTCAGTGTGTTCACTGGTGTCCCTCTGTAATTAAAATAATTCTCATTGATGGAATTTGAAAGATGCCATGCGACAGTCGTACATTAGGGAGGTGTAATTGCAGATGTTTCTGTTGACGTCCAAGGGTAGGGTACTGGACGACATTACATCAGTATTTACTTCACGTGCAGACATAATTATAGCTTTTCCGAGAAGTATGTTTTTAAGACAAATGTTGATGGTGTTAGGACAGCAACCAGCCACAAATTTGCTTTCAGTTCCTTTATTCAAAGGGTACCGTTACCGCTTTCGAATCGTTGTGATTCATCCTCAGACGGTTTACATGCTTTCTTAATGACATGTGGTGTGTTTCTTACAGATTAATTGTCCTAAAATATAAATAATACATAATTATAAACGCACCACACACAGATGGTTGCCTTACAGATTTTCGTTGCATGTGACTTACGTGAAACGTCCGTTTCGAGTGTTTGTTTTCGTAAAATTCGTCCAACAGATGTAAATGCATTCCCACTGTATTATTATTGTGCACGTAAATTGTTCTCACTGAACACTTAAGAGTTGTCACTGAGCCGATTTCTACCACGCATCACATGTTTTGATACATACAAAGAGCTTACAAACAAATGTGTATCACAGATGCTATGATATATCGTAACATTTGACAATGATGTCCTATGTTTTACACTAGTACAGAGACATTGAATTTTTGAGTTAATGTTGCTAAATTATATAATTACATTTAGCATCATGAGAATTATAGTAACATATAAATTTGCTACTTGATCTGCAGATACGTGTGCTAATATTATTTGCTTTGGAGGCTGGAAAGTGATTTTTTGAAATTTTTCAGGAAAGGGGTGTTACTGTTCGTTAAGGATATAGTCTGGTGTGCTGTTTTTGTGTGTGTGTATTTCTAATTCTTCTAATATGTTCATAGTGGCTCCTTTCTCTGCTAGATGCAAAATTTTTAAGTTGTCCTCAATGTTTCCCACTGAATGGTTTTCTTCACCAATATGGGCTGCAAATGCTGATTTGTTCAAGTTACCAAGTCTGAGAGCATCAATATGTTCTCTGTATCTAATTTCAAAACTTCTGCCTGTCTGTCCAATGTAGAATTTTGGGCAAGTATCACATTTGAGTTTGTATATTCCTGATTTACAGTAGAGACTTTGATGATATATATATATAAAATGTAAAAATGAATTGATGAAAATGGGGAAGAAATGGCTTTGAATATTTTTGTTATTTACTCTTTCAGTACGATCTTTGTTGTAGAGCCCCATTTTTACGTGTGATAATAAAAATTCATTTAGACAGAATTACGCACATTTAAAATTACGTGAACTTTAGCGACCCTCTCATGCTGATAAATTCCAACTGATTAATAACATTTATGACTTTGAAAATTATTTAAATTAAATTTTTTTACGTATTTCGGCCTTGGCACATATTTTCTAGATGCAGTGGGTTTTTAAATATTTACTGAATTCTTTCCCGGCGTTAGACTGTCTCTGTTAGCATAAAATGGTTAAATATTGCCAAGCCGACCTGAACGTTTAATTATCATTGACAAAATACACTTCACTATACGTTTAAGTTATTTGCTTTAGAAATTGAAAGAACCAACAGATTAACAACTTCAACGTTAATTATCCGCCTATGAATGCACAAATGTAAAACCAGTAATAAATTCAGTCAGCCTCAGGATCGCTGTAAAAGAAAAATATTTCGTAATTCACTGCTAATTTTACCTGCTCCCGATTTGCGGGTTTGGTTAATTTTATAGCGGAACCATTTTTTAAATGTGCCGCCGCTGCAAATCGTTCGGTCGCGGCACAGCCCAGCAACACCAACGATAATCGCTAAAAGTGCTGAAAATTCTTTAAAGAAATATTATAGATGACATGGGCAAGCTAATTTACATTAGTAATACACAATTTTGATAAATTATAATGTATTTAGACCATAACAATAATTAAAATTACACACCTTTATAATTTCTCCTCTAATGGCGGCTAAAGATAGATACAGACAAAAGAAGGTTACTCATTCATATAATGCTACGTCACAAGTTCCTCTCTCTCTCAGCTCTCGAGGGAGACGACAAAGAATGCACATTATGTATTGCTATTTATACTATTGCTGATTATGAATATCTCTTTGTGATCTTACAACATTATTTTCCTCTGTGGCTATATGTTACATTTTTGAATCGCAGATATTAACATATTTCGTAATTACATTATGAGTATAGAAATATTACAATCATAAATACATCGAGAAAATTATTACAGAAAATATTACAATAATAACCAACGTCCTTTATACAAAATTAAATAATATTTTTGTTAAACAATTAGAGTATATACGAATTGCTTCATAGCGGCGTACATAGTACAATTAAACGTCATTTCAGTTGATTAACAGTGTGTGTGCTGCCAGGGAACGTTACAAGACTCTTGGAGGTATTTACATTATGGATTACTTTTTGTTGTAATTTATTATTTGTGGAAAAGCTGATTGTTAATTTTTTTCTTCTTTTTAAATAAGTTTGCTATTTGGTATGAAAGTGGGCCTATGTACGGGAGAGTAGCATATTTAGGTTTGGCTTCAGTGGCACACTGATTTGGCTTGAAGTGACTGTTGTGAAGTGGATCTGTGGTTTTTGTCTGCATTTTGTTGTGGAGTTTTTCTATCATTGTGGGTTTATATCCATTATTATGAGCAACTGTTTTAATTATATTGATTTCATTTTGTTGGTCTGTGTCACTCATTGGTACTTCCTTAATTTGGTGTAGCATCATTCTGATATATGCAATTTTTTGTTGGCGGGGGTGGCAAAATGAGTTGCTAATACTGATATCTGTGGTGGTAGGTTTTCTGTAAATACTAAATTGATGTTTGTTGTTACTATTGCCAATATTCAGGTCAAGAAAGTTAATGCTTTTATTACTTTCATGTTCAACTGTGAATTTAATATTTTTGTACATTTTGCATCTGAGGATGAATCACAACGATTCGAGACCTGTAACGGTACCCTTTGAATAAAGGAACTGAAAGTAAATTTGTGGCTGGTTGCTGTCCTAACACCATCAACATTTGTCTTCAAACAACAGCCACGGTCTCCATCATGTCATCATATGACAAAATTGCAGTATGTTTTTAAGTTGTATAGTACCTCCAAGTACCCGTGGCACAACCAAGCTATTAATGTTTATTTTCCCTTGGGCAACAGGTCAGCTATTGAAGTGTGGACGTAAAACGGATCGTTTGTTCTACGAGGCTGTGGCTTTTCTCCTGTCTTCCGGTTTCTATGTTCTTCGACAGCAGGCGTTTAGTCTACCGACTGACTTGGCGAAACCTGAGTGCTTCAAGATGCCATTACCGACCCAGGAAGAAATTACACAAAAATGGAACTTTAACTGAAATCCCCGTAACTGTTGCGATTCTAATAATCATTAACAAGCCCTGACCTGTCCCTCTTCAGTTAGAAGAGTTGAGGGGGTAAAGTCGTAACTGATGGCAAGCAAAAAATTAAGGGGTACACTCATCTCTCAACACTTTCTGCAAACGTCATGTCATTTTGACCCACATGCAATGTCGACAACGGCCGGAGTTGCTATCGACTTTATGACAAGGAAGAATATGAATGTTATTGCTCCTCATTTCATCCACAGCAATTTAATGTGTCCTCTTTAAGATCCCGTTTAACCACACACTCGAAAATCGTCAAATATTTATTTTACCCTTCGTCGTCTAATCAGTCGAAAATGTGAAACAGTTAGATTATAGTACCGGCTTTGAGGAACTAACAACGACAAAATTTATTAATGGCCAAAGTAAGCTTCATAACGTGCGTTCTTGATCAGTTTTGATTGGTAGAGCGCCGAGGACTGAAACAAGTTAAAATATCGACATTTATGTGTTAGGGAAAATATATACATACACATTCGTCAAACAGTAATTATAGAGGAATAAATGGAGCTTGTTTAACCAATCCAGTATAATTTTTCTTATGTAACTAATAACATCATAAAAATAGATCTATTTTTCTCGATCATTAAAGCTGACTTTTTCACTTAAAATATTATGTGATGGAAATTGCTTCGTAAACTTATGTTCTTATTTATATACGCTCAGGACGTCAACACTGTTCTGTTGTTGCAGAACCTAAATAATTTTTCGCTTTCTGGCATCTGACATCGCGTGTGTAAGAACACTCAATGGAAGAATATTCAAGTCGTCACGAAACATTTGCAGTTTGCCAAGAAAATAAAGTATAATAATAAAGTAAAGATTACTAAGACACAAAAGCACAAAATCTACTCTAAGGCACGACTGAGCACAGCGAAAATATCTTCATTTACATACCGTCAAAATTTCCTGCCCGAGAAAACTTGATGTGACGTGACCGTTCGTTGACGACTTCTGTGAATGCCGTCATTTGAAATGCATTTTTGAATGTTTTCACGTGACATGACGTGACGACCAATGTGAATTGGCCTTAAATAAACAGCGTCGTCTCGATGTTACGTGACAATTCCAGCTTGATGTCATCAACATTCACAAAACGCAATACTTTCTGTAGGGATGTTTACACCCTGTTTCTGCAACACATTTTCCACCCGATTAACCACAGAATTTCTCCCATTTTGCAGCTTGGTTGCATCCTGAGCTGTATCTCTATCAAATAACGAACAGGTCAAGTGGTGACTTACGAAGTATATTTCAACTGTCGCAATAATCGGTCCGTTATAAGCCGTAGACCACTTTGTGGCGCAGTTAAGACTGTGCACAAACCACCAGGTAATAAATTATGCAGTGTGTTTGTGGGAAAACTGTTAGACGCGCAGAAATATCAACATATTGAAATGTGTACATGTTAAGGTACCAGCTATCACAATATCCGTGCCTATACCCTTAACACCTTTGTGTTGGTGTTTAGCGTCGTCACCTTTATATCACAGGGTCTTTGGTTTGGTTCTTGGCAGGGTTGGAGATCTTATTCGCTCGGGGTCTGGGTTTTTGTGTTGTTCTAATCATTTCATCCCGTTTTCATCACAAAGACGCGCAAGTCACCTACGTGGCGTCGAATAGAAAAACTACCAGGCAGCCGCACAATCACAGAGGGGGTCTTCCTAGACAGTAACGCCATACGATCACTTCATATGTGTTTCAAAAGCCAGCCAAAACAGTCATTCCATCTTTTAGACTTTCGACGAGCGAAGTGGTGCAGTAGTTAAGCCACAGAGCTCACACTGTATTCCGGAAGAGATCGGGACTGAAATTCCAAATATAAATTTTCCGCCGCTGGTCCTTCAGATGGCTTAAGGCGACTGCTGGAGGGGGGGAGTCGTTTGAAGAGGTTCCTCCCATTCATCCAAATTAGAGCTTTTCCCTATCATTAACGACCTCATCGTCGATGCCATGTTGAACTCCAGTAATCCTTCCTCCCTTGTGTTCTGCTGTACGAATCTCATGTGTAGCAATTGATGAAGCTTTTTGTCTCTATCTGTATTATGCTATAACTTATTCGGTTTCCTGAAAACTTAAAACTGTTAACTTGTTCACTTATTTGTTATTGTTAACAATTTTGATATGACTGCCATAACTCCTTTACATGTCATGAGTGACCTTCCTTTTATTAACTGAGGCTTCCATACTGTACTCTTTGTTCAGCAGGTGAATCTTATGTATCGATTATTGTAATTTGTTAAATTGTCAAATGCGATAAATTCTCGTCCGTCGAAAGGCAGTTGTTTATGCTCCGATACTGTGATATCAGTTCTTGTATAACCAAAACGAAAGTAAAAGCTCCGTTCCGTGTTTACAGAAAATAATATGAATTACAGATGTTCTACCTTTTTGCAAGAACACAATTTTTGTTTAGTCTCCGAACATATTTCACAATAGGACACACGTAATGTTCAAAACTGTAGAATACATATGTAATTTAAAGAAGAAAACCCAATGTCAACACGTTCATAAAAGCAAAAAACCTTTGTCAGATATGGATTTCCAATGTCATGAAAGTGTGGTGAAGACAGGCTACACGGCTTTGTTTGAATGTACGGTCACGGGCTTTCTTCTGGTATCTGGAAACCTAGAGGAGTTTGAACTTGTTTTTTTCTATGGGCGAACTATGGCAAACAGAGTAAGGAACGCAGAAACGATTGCTTAATGCCGACTATAGTACTCAGAAACAGGTCGTCGGGTAGCTGAAGAACAATGGAAAAGTATTATGTACAGTGACACTGCATGATGCGCCAGTCCGATGAGGGAGTAAACAGACGCGGCGAAAGCGTAGGGCACTTGATTGCAAAAAATTGTTGCAAAAAATTTAAAGCGACCAACTGAAGGGTTTAGTGCTTCCCAAGCTGTAGCCGTTATTTACATTTGTATTTATATTTACAGGAAGACTATGCCCAATTAATAAACCGTGAGTCGTAAGTGGGTGGCCTGGCGAAGTAATATTGAATGAAACCTAATAGCAGGCCCAGAACTTTGACGTCAAACCCGATTCCGAATGTCTGGGGTCCGTAGACGTTTGTTGCGGTTGACTATCGTACACGGTGTTTATTTAACTGAATAACCTTTCGAAATTTGAGACTTTACAAATGAAACTCAAATCGGCTTCTGAAGGACCTGTGTACAAGATGTAAAGTCACTGGTGGCAAGGAACGTCAAGCTACCTCGATGCGCTGTTTGAAGGTGTAGGCAACAAATTAAACCCACAACAGCTTTGCACAAAAAACTTCATTTTTCCATCTCGTAAAAGAGAACTAAGTGAACTGACAGTCAAAGAGTAAAAACTTATCCACTGCACTTGCAGGGAATAAAGGAAGCACGCACCACTGACTACTGCCACGTTTTCACACAGCCCCCCCCCCCCTGCCCCCTTAAAGTGCAGAGCACCAGTGATAAATGGGTACTTAAACTTGACTTGTCTGCCCGCTCTCGTACGGACGACTTGTTACTGCGTGGGCTGTTGCTTTGTGGCTCCATGTCCTCTTGCCATGGGCTCTTCTGCCATATCACGCGTAGTGAGTTCCAAACTAGGGTGCTTCTCATACTGCTGAGTGTCATTATACTCCAGTTCTGGTAAGACCCATGCTGGTTTTTACCCTCTCTATGGACACTCTAGTAGCTTTGTCGTTCTGTTAGATGTCCATAGTATGGGTGTTGCGACGTACTATTTGATAAGGTCCAGTATATGGAGGTTGTAGTGGCGCTTTGAATGAATCTGTGCGGAGCATGACGTGTACAGTCTGCCAACGCCTTATGCACGAAAACTGGTCGCTCACCCTGTCTAGATACCGTAGACTTTCTCATTGTTTCCACATGCTCACGGATTTCACGTATCAGCCATGAGAGGTTTGTTGGCATTGGTGATGCGGCGGCGGTTAGGTAATCTGCCGGTATTCTCAATGGTTTCCCATAAACCAATTCCGCCACTGAGGCACCGACGTCCGTCTTGTATGCGGTCCGTAATCCAAAGAGAACCAATGGTAATGCTTCTATTCAGCTTCTCTGATGACACATGAGACCTGCCTTCAATGTCCTGTGCAACATCTCCACCACACCATTGCTCGCTGGATGGTAGCTTGTTGTATGGTGGTGCTGGAACCCACATAAATTAGCTAGCTCTTTGAACAGACTAGACTCGAACTGGCGGCCTTGATCTGTTTGGGGGCACCCAAAGCGAGCTAGCCATTGAGAGAGAAACGCCTTAGCATCCGTTTCTGCCGCTATGTCAGTGATCGGAATGGCCTCCGCCATCTCATGCATCTGTCTACCACTGTTAGCAAGTATTTATAGCCATCCGAAACTGGGAGTGGACCCACTAAGTCCAGATGGTTCAAATGGCCCTGAGCACTATGGG
The DNA here is from genome assembly GCF_021461395.2 of Schistocerca americana. Lineage (NCBI taxonomy): Eukaryota > Metazoa > Arthropoda > Insecta > Orthoptera > Acrididae > Schistocerca > Schistocerca americana. The sequence goes on along the minus strand of NC_060123.1, from coordinate 97,657,746 downwards.
ACTTAACTTCTGAGGGCATCAGTCCCCTAAACTTAAAACTACTTAGACCTAACTAACCTAAGGACAACACACACATCCATGCTTGAGGCAGGATTCGAACCTGCGACCGTAGTAGCGCTGTTCCAGACTGTAGCGCCCAGAACCGTTCGGCCACCCCGGCCGGCGAAGTCCAGATGGACGTGGGCAAATCTTGCTGGTGATCCTGTGAGATTCCCAATTTCCGCGTGAACATCTTGTCCTACTTTGCAGCGCTGACATTGTAGGCATGCACGAGTCCATTCCCTGGCGTCCTTTTTAATTGATGGCCATATGAAACGTGCTGTCAGTAGCTTGATCGTGGCATTTGCCCCTGGGTGTGCCAGGCCACGAACACTGTCAAATGCCGCCATACCAAATTGTTGTGGAATGTATGGGCGCGGCTCCTGTCGTGATATATCGCACCATAACTTAAGCCTTCTTCCTGGCATGAGTATCGGCTGTAAGTGTAACCCTGTTGTGTCGTACCTCCTGAATATGCCTATCATGTGATTGCATATCCTCTGAGAATACCAAGGTATCATCCAGATATGCATAACAGAAAGGTAATCTCTGGAGCGCTTCATCAATGAATGTTTGCCAGAACTGTGCCGCATTTTTGAGTCCGAATGGCATAAACAGAAATTCGAGTAGCCCAAAGGGTGTGATTACCGCCGCCTATTCCACGCCAGCCGGAGCCATAGGAATCTCATTGTACGCCTTACGACAATCCAGTACTGAGAATACTTTCGCACCCGCTAGAGCGTAGGTAAACTCTTGAATGTTTGGTTTGGGGTACTTGTCCGGGTTGTTCTCGTGTTCAGTCGGCGGTAGTCGCCACAGGAACGCCAAGTGCTGCCTTTCTTGCGTACTAGGTGGAGAGGGGACGCCCAAGAACTGTCAGACCTTCTAATTACTCCAGCCTGCAGAATATCAAATGTCGTTTTTGTCTCCGCTAATCGCTCTGGGGCTAATCTGCGGGCGCGTCTTGATACTGGCGGATCTGGGGTGGTGCGTATATAATGCACTGAATTATGTTTAACTATTTGGAGTCTTCATGGTTTCTTGTTGGGGAGATTGTATAGCTGAGCTATTGGCTACTCCTAAAACTGCACCGAAAACCTTTTATCATGCTCCTATTTGACCCGGTAGTAAGAGAGTTATTTTCCCAGTTCACAGTGAGTGCAAAATGAGACAAGAAATCTCTGCCTAAGATAGGCTGTAAAATATCTGCCACTTGCAACGGGTACATAAACCAATATCTATCGTGAGCTCTTTATAACCGTACGTGTTTTTACCTGAATTGTTAACTGCTATCATTTGCAAAGGCTCCAACGCGTCCTTCTTAAGAAAGCTCGGGGCCGGCAAGGTACTCACTTCCGAGCCGGAGTCCATCAGGAAGTTGCGGCCTGAGACTCTATCAACCACCTGTAATCTGTGCGATGGGTGAAGCAGACTGGCATGAAGGTATAGCCTACAGAAAGCCTTCAATACCTTACCTTGACTATGCGTGTTACTGCCCGCAACTGTCACCTCGTTCCTCGTCGTGAGTGCCGCAGCCCGTGGCGCCTAGAGCGGGCTGCCCTCGTCATTTGGGTATGACAAGGTTTTGTGCATCTCGTCGCTTGTGACGGAAGCATCTGTGATACCAGCAAAAATTGTCAGTGTGAGCTTGATCCTGTTTGGAGTGTGACCTCTTCTTGCTACTGGCAGACCTCTGCAGCTCCAAGTTGTGTAGCCGAGTACCCATATTTTCCATCGCGTCTTACAATCTCCTGGTCCCCTCAGCGATGCCTGGTTTTTATCTGTAACCTGTGGCTGCACAGCTTAACTTCGATTCTTCCAACCATTTCGATGAGTCATGATTGGCTTCCGTTGCAGAGGTGGCAGATGACGTTGCTACGGACGCTGCGACGTCGACTGTAAAGTAGCGAAAGCTCTGTCAGCTATTTGTAGTTTTTGTCGAGTGACTGTCCTTCGTACGCAATCAACGCCATTTGAACATGATGAGGAAGCTGCTGTCGCCAGACTTGCAGTAACAGTTCATTAGATATCTTGCTTGCATCTGCTGTAGTGCGTAAACGTCTCCAAAATTCAGATGGTCTTCTGTCCCCGCGTTTCTCCCGATACATCACCTGGGAATGCAACGAGCGATCAACGCCGTTTTAAGTGTGGTGTATGATTATTGGAGCGGCGGATGTATGATCATATCAGAGACTATCGCTGTTGCGCTCTGAACCAGGTTGCTAATTGCGAGAGTGAATTTTTCGCGGCCTTCGGTTATGCGTTGTTGCCCGAAGATACTCTCTATTATTGCAAACCAAACGTCTGGTTGCGCAGGCGTGAATGGAGGCGCTCGTAACTACAACCGTGGCGCGGTTGATAACGGCGCGTTCGTGCGTGAAAAATATTCGGCATGTGAATATGCTCGTGGTGTGGCTGCTACTCCCGGAGTTTGCAAATTCACGGATTCCGCTTTGCTATCATTCTTCGGCGTTGCAAGCTCCAAAAGCACAATATCTTGCTTCAGCCGTCGTATCTCGTCGTTTGTTGCTTGCAGAATTTTGTTAGCTTCGTCCATCTTTGGCGAAACTGCCGCGCAATATTAAGTTGCAAGAGCTTTTCTTATTTTTCCCAGGCTCACCAATTATGTAGGCAACAAATTAAACCCACATACAGCTTTGCACAAAAAACTTTATTTTTCCTACTCGGAAAAGAAAACTGAACTGTCAAAGAGTAAAAACTTGTATCTAACGTCTGGTGCACTTGCATGGAGTAAACGAAGCACGCATCACTGGCTACTGCCACGTTCCCACAAAGTCATCTGGGTGTACCGTATTTATTCCTCTTTAATATCCAAGGCAGACCGAACTTCTTTTGTTTATGCTTGGCACCTGCCTTGTATACAGCAGTGTAAGGACACATTCTGCAATGTAGCCAAAGATTTCCAAACTGTGCGTCGCGGGTCCCAGGGGCGCCACGATGTTTTCATAAATAGTAATTTGTTTCCTGAGCACCGGAACAACGTCTGCGCCAGAAGTGATATCTAGCGGCCCTACAGGTAAGTGTTGCCAACCTCATTGAGTGTTGTCACTATGGCAGTCGTACCACGCGACTCATTTGTTTTTATTCAGTAACAACCAATCTGAAGTAGAGATGGGTCGAACTCGTTCATTCCCGTGAAGTACTTCATTCATTTCACTCTTTGCCGTGAAGCGTTCCAATGAAGTAGTTCATTCATGAAGTACGGAAGCCTGGCGAAGTTGTCCAGTTCGCCGCTCAGCCGCGGCTACGCTCGCTCGTACAATAAAGCTTCGTAATACTTCATAATTTTACCAACAGATGGCCGAACTATGAAGTAACGTCCACGTAACGTTTTGCGTCTTACAGCGTCTGTGGTATCTTAAATACAGCGTGGTCGAAGGGGACAAAGGAAAGATAAATAGAGAAGCCTGTCACATATAAAGAAGGTATTACGTTTAACCTTGCTCGACATTTTTCCATGAAGCGCCAAAAAGAGTCTTCATCTGCCAAGTGAAACCTTATTTGTTGTGTTTATGGACTGAAAACTAGGGCTACTAACGAAATTAAGTCCAATTTTATGTTCCTTTTAAAATTTAATCCAAAATAGAATGAGTATGTTTACCACTGTCACAAAGTTTATATGCCTACGTTAAGTAATTATTCAGAAGTTTTCCTGTAGATTTCATTTTTGTTGAGAATAATAACTCTCTAAATTCAAAACGTAAACTGTCACCTGTAGTCATTGGTACGATTTCAGGTAAAAACCCTCTTTATTTTATTCGGAAAGCAATTTTTGTGTCTGTTCACGCTTATACAATGGCTAGCAACTCGCGATCGCGTAGAAGTAGTGAAATTTGGGGTTTCTTCGCCGATTTAGGTGATGGGAAAGCAAAGTGCAACTGTTGTTGTAAGTGTATTTCACCGCGCGATTCGTCGACAGGCAGTAGAGGGAGGACTGAAGTGAAGGGAGAATGAGTGACGTAGCGCCAATGTAGTGGGAGAGGGGAAGAGAGTGAGTGAACGAACTAGAAAAAAAGTGTGGTGTGTGCTATCTGTGGAGAGTTTGAAGTACCAGTTGATTGAAATAGAGTGGTTAGTTCACACTTCACTGGAGTGAAGCGTTCATTTGAACGACTCATTCACGAGCTCCCCACCACTAATCTGAAGGTTAGTTTTATCGGCCAAGTTTTACTTACCTCAGCGGCGGTGTAGTGTAGTGTAGTGATGTTAGCAACGATCGTTGAATTAGAGGAATGATATGACGCTGATAATAACGCAAGCGTTTTGTTATGAAATGTTCGCTTTACAAGGATAATTAATTTAGTGAACGGACTAAAATGCATTCAAGAAGCTGTCAACCATAGAACACGACCAGCATTAATTATTTACTTCGTGACCGATCGTTGCCAACACACCAGACTACACTGCTGCTGTAATTAAAATTTGACCGTTTTGTCGAATCGAATGCAGATCATACAATAATCTGCCAACCATAGAGCACGAACAGCATTAATTATTTACTTCGTGGCCGATGGTTGCCAGCACACCACACTACGCCGCCGTTGCCGTAAGTAAAATTCTGCTGTTTCGTGGAATGCAGATCGTTTTTAATTATTGTTTGCCTTCTGTGATTCGTGTTTCTCTATCAGCATTGATAAATTTTTAAATGTACGTGCAAAGCAAGCCATTTCGAATATATCATGCAGGTTTAGACACATGGCTGAATGAAAATGCAGAAGTAGGACGACGGTTACTTGAATTTCGGTTTTACGTGTCGAAATAAAGACCAGTGTGTGGCATTTGTTCCTGAGCCCTCGCTACTGAGAGTACGCTTTCTAATGGCATTCGGTGTCAAATCCGTTAGTTTGATGAACCACGAGAATAGTTTCCTACGAGTTAAGAGGTGACAAACTCCTACAAAGGTTCTTCCTTTATCTTATTCAAACGCCTGCCGTACAGCAAAGAGTGAAAACCCCTACACCATAGCGAAGGACCTTATTTTACCAGCTGCTCCGGACATAGTATACATATGGTACGATAGCTGAGTCAGCTACAAATTCCCTTTTGTCAATTCGTTACGTACTGTTAATTTCTTAAGATGATCTCTTCGTCAGGAAAATAAATCTTGGAGTAACACAACTCTTTCAAATATTTCACTCTTCTGTGAAAGAAAAAAACGTTGGTTGGAACAACTGTGTACGCATGTGTAGCTCTCAGATGGAGGCCGCAGTACGGCTGGCTGTTAACGCCGGATTACAAGCTCTGTTCCATAAAAAGACTTGTCATGCTACTCGGACACACTGATTTATTCATCGAGAATTGGCTCAAAAAACATGACCCCTGTCCTTCATGAAGTTTTGTAGTCATTTATCGGAGTGGTAAAGTTCATTAAAAGTGAGTCACATAAGTCGGGGTGTTATCAACAAATGTGTGTCGATATGGGAGCTGAGCACATTCTCTAATTTATGACAGTAAATCTCGCTGGCTTTCACATAGGAGAATCTTGAAAGCGTGTACGAATTCAGGAGAGAAACGTTTGAATTCCGAAAGTCCACAGACAGTGATCTTGTTTTGAAACTGGCGTATGTTTGTAATTCAATTCCGTGAATTTATCGCGTCAGGGCAATAAGACCAACATTCTGCAACTGTCAGACAAAATTCTAGCCGTCAGAAAGAAACTACTGTTGTGGAAGAAAACGTTAGGTGATAAAGATATGTTTTCTCTGTTGTTGATACGGATTTAGAAGACAGTGACTTTCAGCTGCGTTTGTGGATCATTAAACTGAACTCACTGATTACTTTCTGAAGTAACTACCTTGCAAAAGTAGGAGCCTAGGTAATCAGCGCATACGATATCGCCTGTAGTCAGTCGCTCGCCTCGACATCCCAAACACTAGTGATTTGCCCAGCAATTTCGATCAGTGTTGTGAACGTCACTGTGTCGAGAAGTTATGCTATGGAAAATTGACTGCTATGTCCAGCAGTAGCTGCAATTGATTTCCATAACCCTATGAATAGGAAAATAGGAATGCGGGTAAGCTACTACAAACAGCATAGTGAACGCATTATTGTGGCCAAGATAGATACGAAGCCCACACCTACTACAGTAGTACAAGTTTATATGCCAACTAGCTCTGCAGATGACGAAGAAATTGAAGAAATGTATGATGAAATAAAAGAAATTATTCAGATTGTGAAGGGAGACGAAAATTTAATAGTCATGGGTGACTGGAATTCGAGTGTAGGAAAAGGGAGAGAAGGAAACATAGTAGGTGAATATGGATTGGGGGACAGAAATGAAAGAGGAAGCCGCCTGGTAGAATTTTGCACAGAGCACAACATAATCATAACTAACACTTGGTTTAAGAATCATGAAAGAAGGTTGTATACATGGAAGAACCCTGGAGATACTAAAAGGTATCAGATAGATTATATAATGGTAAGACAGAGATTTAGGAACCAGGTTTTAAATTGTAAGACATTTCCAGGGGCAGATGTGGACTCTGACCACAATCTATTGGTTATGACCTGTAGATTAAAACTGAAGAAACTGCAAAAAGGTGGGAATTTAAGGAGATGGGACCTGGATAAACTAAAAGAACCAGAGGTTGTACAGAGAGTCAGGGAGAGCATAAGGGAGCAATTGACAGGAATGGGGGAAATAAATACAGTAGAAGAAGAATGGGTAGCTTTGAGGGATGAAGTAGTGAAGGCAGCAGAGGATCAAGTAGGTAAAAAGACGAGGGCTAGTAGAAATCCTTGGGTAACAGAAGAAATATTGAATTTAATTGATGAAAGGAGAAAATATAAAAATGCAGTAAATGAAACAGGCAAAAAGGAATACAAACGTCTCAAAAATGAGATCGACAGGAAGTGCAAAATGGCTAAGCAGGGATGGCTAGAGGACAAATGTAAGGATGTAGAGGCCTATCTCACTAGGGGTAAGATAGATACCGCCTACAGGAAAATTAAAGAGACCTTTGGAGATAAGAGAACGACTTGTATGAATATCAAGAGCTCAGATGGAAACCCAGTTCTAAGCAAAGAAGGGAAAGCAGAAAGGTGGAAGGAGTATATAGAGGGTCTATACAAGGGCGATGTACTTGAGGACAATATTATGGAAATGGAAGAGGATGTAGATGAAGATGAAATGGGAGATATGATACTGCGTGAAGAGTTTGACAGAGCACTGAAAGACCTGAGTCGAAACAAAGCCCCCGGAGTAGACAATATTCCATTGGAACTACTGACGGCCGTGGGAGAGCCAGTCCTGACAAAACTCTACCATCTGGTGAGGAAGATGTATGAGACAGGCGAAATACCCTCAGACTTCAAGAAGAACATAGTAATTCCAATCCCAAAGAAAGCAGGTGTTGACAGATGTGAAAATTACCGAACTATCAGCTTAATAAGTCACAGCTGCAAAATACTAACGCGAATTCTTTACAGACGAATGGAAAAACTAGTAGAAGCCAACCTCGGGGAAGATCAGTTTGGATTCCGTAGAAACACTGGAACACGTGAGGCAATACTGACCTTACGACTTATCTTAGAAGAAAGACTAAGGAAAGGCAAACCTACGTTTCTAGCATTTGTAGACTTAGAGAAAGCTTTTGACAATGTTGACTGGAATACCCTCTTTCAAATTCTAAAGGTGGCAGGAGTAAAATACAGGGAGCGAAAGGCTATTTACAATTTGTACAGAAACCAGATGGCAGTTATAAGAGTCGAGGGACATGAAAGGGAAGCAGTGGTTGGGAAGGGAGTAAGACAGGGTTGTAGCCTATCCCCGATGTTGTTCAATCTGTATATTGAGCAAGCAGTAAAGGAAACAAAAGAAAAATTCGGAGTAGGTATTAAAATTCATGGAGAAGAAATAAAAACATTGAGGTTCGCCGATGACATTGTAATTCTGTCAGAGACAGCAAAGGACTTGGAAGAGCAGTTGAATGGAATGGGCAGTGTCTTGAAAGGAGGATATAAGATGAACATCAACAAAAGCAAAACAAGGATAATGGAATGTAGTCTAATTAAGTCGGGTGATGCTGAGGGAATTAGATTAGGAAATGAGGCACTTAAAGTAGTAAAGGAGTTTTGCTATTTGGGGAGCAAAATAACTGATGATGGTCGAAGTAGAGAGGATATAAAATGTAGGCTGGCAATGGCAAGGAAAGCGTTTCTGAAGAAGAGAAATTTGTTAACATCCAGTATTGATTTAAGTGTCAGGAAGTCATTTCTGAAAGTATTCGTATGGAGTGTAGCCATGTATGGAAGTGAAACATGGACGATAAATAGTTTGGACAAGAAGAGAATAGAAGCTTTCGAAATGTGGTGCTACAGAAGAATGCTGAAGATTAGATGGGTACATCACATAACTAATGAGGAAGTATTGAATAGGATTGGGGAGAAGAGAAGTTTGTGGCACAACTTGACCAGAAGAAGGGATCGGTTGGTAGGACATGTTCTGAGGCATCAAGGGATCACCAATTTAGTATTGGAGGGCAGCGTGGAGGGTAAAAATCGTAGAGGGAGACCAAGAGATGAATACACTAAGCAGATTCAGAAGGATGTAGGTTGCAGTAGGTACTGGGAGATGAAAAAGCTTGCACAGGATAGAGTAGCATGGAGAGCTGCATCAAACCAGTCTCAGGACTGAAGACCACAACAACAACAATGAATACCTGCAAAACATAAATTTAAAATAAACGAGAATTTTTAAACTTGTTTCGAGACACTTTTGTTGGGACTGTAGGTTACTTCACAATATATTTAACATTTTTCATCGACTCCAAATGGGTAGTTTACATCTTTTCAGTGTGCCAATACAATTCGTTTTACGTTTATTATCCGCAGTACCAATTTATTCATTACTCTTATAATGTAACTTAATGTATTTACACGATTTACTAGATGTGTGTATAGAGACGTTGTCAGTAGCAGCATTAGTGATTACCGTAATTTTTGCTATAAACTGTTTGAAACAGAGTTTAATGGCAAGCGACTTAAGTATAACAGAAATCCCCTGAACATTGAAATTAAAATGCCCTCTTAACATTACAGTAGGTACATATATCATTTTGTTTCAAAGATAAAAATTTTGATAGCGGCTATTATCGCTTCATAAATAACTGAAATCGTAAGAGGGAGCCCATTGTATCACGTCTATTACTGTGAACTGCCGATCAGTTCTATAGCACAAGTTTCAAAATGCTGTTGTTGTGTCTTCAGTCCTGAGAGTGGTTTGATGCAGCTCTCCATGCTACTCTATCCTGTGCAAGCTTCATCTCCCTGTACTTACTGCAACCTATGTCCTTCTGAATCTGCTTAGTGTATTCATCTCTTGGTCTCCCTCTACGATTTTTACCCTCCACACTGCCCTCCAATGCTAAATTTGTGATCCCTTGATGCCTCAGAACATGTACTACCAGCCGGTCCCTTCTGCTTGTCAAGTTGTGCCACAAACTCCTCTTCTCTCCAATTCTATTCAATACCTCCTCATTAGTTATGTGATCTACCCATGTAATCTTCAGCATTCTTCTGTAGCATCACATTTCGAAAGCTTCTATTCTCTTCTTCTCCAAACTATTTATCGTCCATGTTTCGCTTCCATACATGGCTACACTCCATACAAATACTTTCAGAAACGACTTCCTGACACTTGTTAACAAATTTCTCTTCTTCAGAAAGGCTTTCCTTGCCATTGTCAGTCTACATTTTATATCCTCTCTACTTCGATCATCATCGGTTATTTTGCTCCCCAAATAGCAAAACTCCTTTACTACTTTAAGTGTCTCATTTCCTAATCTAATTCCCTCAGCGTCACCCGACTTAATTCGACAATCTTCCATTATGCTCCTTTTGCTTTTGTTGATGTTCATCTTACATCCTCCTTTCAAGACACTGTCCATTCCGTTCAGCTGCTCTTCCAGGCCCTTCACTGTCTCTGACGGAATTACATTGTCATCGGCAAACCTCAAAGTTTTTATTTCTTCTCCATGGATTTTAATTCCTACTCCGAAGTTTTCTTTTGTTTCCTTTACTGCTTGCTCAATATACAGATTGAATAACATCGGGGAGAGGCTGCAACCCTGTCTCACTCCCTGCCCAACCACTGCTTCCCTTTCATGCCCCTCGACTCTTATAACTGCCATATGGTTTCATCACTGCAATATCGGAGGGTGTATTTTGTATTACTTCTTAATATAAGTGGCAACTCTCTCTGGATAATTATAAAGTGTAACGTAAAGTTTTCACTCATGGGCAAAGCGAAACGTAAAAAAACAGTGCATCCACACTTAATAGATAGAAAAACGAGTCGCAGCCATATTGCCACATACCGTTGCTGAACCACCAGGCAGCCCAATTGCGTGAGCGAATCGCTTGCGACCCATGAGATTGCCTGGGATTTCCATGCGGCCAGCGATCAGCGACCGATCTCTGCCATTTACCCACACGTGCGAGCTACAAAGAGATCGGTCGCCCATGCAACGGATCGCTGCGATCCGTCGCTCGTGTGTAGGGCCCTTAAGACCCTTCCAGTACAGAACTATTATCAACTCTTACCACTGAAGACCAAGAGTAATTTATTGATGTTTCATCAGACTCCACATTGAAATCGATGTTTGTTTCCTCATTACTGCTTGAGTTTTGGAACTTGGTGAAGCGTAAGGTTGCGTTCACAGTGGCACCTACATCTGTCGTCAGACATCGTCGCCAGAGGTTGCCCGATAACATCGGCCGACAGCTTGTTCACTATGCGTCCGATCTCATTCGTCAGTTTTTGACGGGATCGATGAGGTTAGGTTTCGTTAGAATCTATTTTATCTTTAAAGTCGGTTATATTTTAACCTGCAAGGACGGTATGGATACCACGATGCCTCTGTCCTTGGAGACGAGTGTTGCAGTGTGGCTTTTGATATTAAAAGATACGTGTAAATCAGCTGTATCTGTCTCGAAAAGAACGTGGCGAGCACTTTGCACTCTGTCCCCAGTTGCTGGAATTACCAGGCAAGTTTTACGAATATACAAGATAAGGGAAAAACACCATGGCACGAAAGCTAAACACACTTTAACTTTGAGACGCCACTTCCTTCTCACCAGCGTTTAGCATCAGAAGGGACCACCACCTTAGAAACTAACAAGCCTTAATTCATGTTTTACATATTTATACGCGTGTATTACGAAAATATCTAGTTTGAGATACACTGCACTAATGATCTCTCCAAAACACATGGTACAGACTGTGATTCATTATGCTACAGGGGCAGGATGCTTGCCCATGAGATTATGAGCACATAATGGTTAATTAACGTGCTGAAAGTACATGTTTCTATTACATGACGCATGACTAAATATGTGCATAAGTAAGCACATATTATCTAATTAATGAAAAGTAGATTTGTGTTTTCACAGCTCACTTTATTCTAAAAAGGTGAAAATTAATGCAGTACTGACAGGATATTCCGATAATCAGATTCTAGAACACTTCACAGCTCTCTAAACACTTACCGAGTGGATTTAAGAAAGGAAATAACGATATTCCGGGGGCTGTATTATTTCAGGTTGAGTATTGGTTTTAATAAAGAAAATTAACAATATTACAGCGTCTTTTCGTGCACTTCCACAGTTCCAAAATTTGATGTAGAGTCAATTAAAAATTTCGTAGTAGTGGTATTTGATGCGCTAGGGCGAAAATATTAGATTTTAAATGAGAAATTAGTATTTAGAGCAACATATCACACGAAACTTTTAACCTATACTTTCCAGAACATGGTATCGGCCTAATTATTAGAAAGATCTAATCGCCATTTGTCCAACATCGGAGTGTCACTTCTAGTTTTACTTGAACCAGAAATGCATCTTTAATGTGACAATCGGGTTTTTTAATAGAACTCAAGTCACACCTCTACAAGTAGGGGTCTGCTCGAAATATGTTTTGCTGAATTTGTTTAACATTGTGCAGTAATACATCAATAAACCATCAATAACTGCCATTCAGTATACAGGTGAAAGACAAACACAAAGTTTAGTATAAGATACTCTGAACGCCTAAAGCGCTAAAAGCGTAAACACACACGTACACCACATTTACAAACCACTTCATTTAACAGAATCACGACACTACTGCCATAAAAACAACGCCAGTAAGCAGTAATAATAATTTGTAGACAGCTTATGTCCACCAACAACAACCCAACAAGATCCACTACAGTAACTTCAAGCAAAAAACAAGCCATCCTTGTCACTTGAACACCTTATTTTTCCAGGTTATAATCCACAACTAAAATTTCAGATAAAGATTTTACCCACTTGTGGTTTCCAGTAAACCTGCGATTTCAGTCCATAGATTCCGAACTCTCTCCCGGTTATGATATTTCATATGTTCAGGGTGCCACAAACTCCGCCTGTGGCTAAACTTTCCAGTTTCTCACAATTCATGTTTCGTGTCGTGTCGGCCATTAGTACCCAAAAAAACAAACTGATCTGAATTTCATCGGTTGTCGTCCGAAATATAAACGTTCGGAGATGAGGTCGGCTAATTGTGACCGCGCAGGTAGTGGCATACCGATTTGAAATGATCGACCGTCTTCGGCCAATGTCGGTCGTCGGCGGAATCCACCGATACCGGGCTGCCACCGCAGCCGAAGTATCCGCCAGTAGGTAAGGCCCTACGAGTTCTGATAAGTTTTGCAGCATCCTTCTTACAGCGTGAGCTAAGTTTTGCGGTAATGGCAGTCATCAACACGAAATACAGGACTTGAATGAATATGGAGGAAGGAATACAAGCCACAATTTCCAAACTTGTACCGAGACTTAAAGAACTGATGATGATGATGATGATGATGATGATGATGATGAAGCAAACTCATCCTTCCCATTCATTTTGTTGCAAGAATAAGATACAGTAACATTGAAATCTGATTAAAAAATGTTACAGCATGTTAAAACTTAATGAATTATTAATTATATATATATATATATATATAATTAATAATTAATATATATATAATTAATAAGTTACTGCTTCATTAAGCTTTAACATGTTGTAACATTTTTATATTTCAGTTTATATTCAGTTTATATTTCGGTTTATTTATCCCACATTTCTAATTGGATGTGTTGGGGGGAAGGGGACCGCGGGCATTTGGGGTAAAAGGAGCCGCGGGCATATAAACTTCAAAGCCAATGATTTAGCCGAATGTGGTTTCCAGCAGCGCATCGAGGAAGCTGTCGCACTGTGACACCAGCAACCTTAGGGTCTATATCATGTCTGCAATTTATTTTGAGGCCACATTGGTTCGTTTGTCCAGGAAAATGGGCACTCGTTTGAGCACACAACTTCAATGAACATTCCGCTGCCAGAACAGATGAACACAGCCAGTTAATGAGCATGCAGCACGTTGCATCCACCCTCAAAACTTTAAATGTTGTTAGCTCACTAACTAAAACAGATAGAAATGATTTAAGCTGATCTGTACACAGCTTGTTTAGACGCATAAACTACATTACAGAGAAGATAATGTTATATTTAAAAAATTATAACTCGATGCCGTAATTCTCGGAAAAATAATTAGACATTGTTCATAATTCCGCAGGAAGACTAACTTTTTATATTTTACTGTATCGTCGTAAATAAAAATTCCACACATCTCTGATTTTGTAGGTTACAATTAAAGCACGTTATCTGAAGCATTCTGTGTACAGGTGTAAACGATAATTGTCTACATCGAACCACACTAGTGTACACGAAGTCGAGAAGAATAATTTTATGTAGGTTAAAGCAGATGATGGACTTCGATTTATTGGTAGAATTCTAGGGAAGTACAGTCAGCCTACAAAAGAGATTGCTTAAAAACCACTCGTGCGACTGATTCTAGAACACTGCTGAAGCGTGTGGAAACCGAACTAATTGGGACTGAACACTGTTCAGTTTAGCGGGAATTCGGAATAGCTGGATTTCATTAATAATATCAACTTACTGACTTAAGGGGTAAATTAAATGCGGGGTCATCTCCTCGTGACCTTCGACAACTCATGGCGCAGACGCCATTCCTATCTCTCTTCCTTCCGTGTTCCAAACACATTATTGGAAACTTATTGTTAAGCTTTGTTCCGTGAGTGCTGAGTTACTTTAGGCCGGTGTTACACTATCATATTTCTTTGTCAAAGTTGATATGTCAAAGAAATTTCATGGTGTAATAGGGAACTTTGTCAAATCTCGCCTGTCGTTAAATAAATAAAAGTTTAAGCCTAGCCGTAGATTTGATCATATATGTTGTTCGCCTTCTGTTCACCGCAATGTGAAATGTAACCACTTGGAGCGCTGGCGTCGCTAGTGTGTTTGTAAGCATGGCTTCAAAGTTGGCGTGTTTCTTCGACTTTTTTTTTCAGTAAACTTGCTTTGACTAGGGTGGGGTGTGAGCAAGACACACATTGCATGCTGCTAATTATGTGTTGATGGGCAGTTGGAATATGCGCCAGGCGACTTCATGTCCACAATCACAGCTACAATCATCCACTTATACATCTGGGAACAACCGGGCAGCTTTTCAGCAATAGACGATGTGGTCACACTCTAAAATATAAAAAATCTTGCTTAGCTTTCCATTCTACTTTGTTTATTTTTGAACTCTGAGTGCCACATATTATAAAGCGCCTCATCTGTCTGGTACTTTTTATTAATTTTGAAGTTGTTGGAACACTAATTCCATTAATTAAATTATTCAGAAATAAAAATACTTCTTATTGGCCATATAGTGTACTAAACATTTATTTAGATTCACGTATTCCCCCTTCAGTGCTTTATAAATCGCTTCACACGTTTCTAGAATTATTTTGGTTATTATGTAATGTGACATTCGAGTGCTGGGTTGTAAACTATAAATTACAGTAGCTCTTTACTGTACCAAGAAATCGCAGTGTCACAGTTTGTCTGTATTCTGCATGTATAGCATTTCTCAAGAGAGTATTCTGTTTTGTGACATGAGAAGCCACTTCACTGAGCAAATACAGAGACACACTCTCATCCATTCGTAAGTAATTTATAGGGGTATAAGACTTGACGTCCTCCACTAGCAGCCCTCGTAACAAATTTTGCTGAATGCATTACTATTTCGACGTAATAACTATGGTTTCATCAAAGTATGTTTCCTTTTTTCCGCCACTTTTCTTCCAAATACACACACAGTGATACTGTGGTACTAGCAACTGCAGCGCATAATAAGTTATTGTATGCCATCTTCAAATTTGATGAAAAATATGACGACAGTGTAATATCCCTTTTCAGCGCCATGTCAAAGACCTTTGACAAAGAACTTTGACGAATATTTTAATACCGGGATTACCGAGTAACTCTGCCTTTTGCATTTATGTTGGTAATCCTTGACGTCATCTGTTACTAATTAAACATGGCAAGTAAATGAAGTCGTTCTTCGTGTACTTTAAAACAAAAAACTTGGAGTGTTAAAAAGACTAGACAAGAGAGAAAGTGCTACCAAATTAGCATTCAATATGATGTCGGAAAAGCAAAGATTAGTGACTGGAAAAAAAATCGCGTTAAAATTGAGCAGCTTTGTTTCGCTTCAAGTGAAATAACTCTTGAAAGCGGCAAGAAACGACTGTGTCTTCATATGAAAAACCTGACGAAGCCTTATTCTTGTGGTTCACCCAATATAGACAGAAAGAACCCCTTCTGGTCCTTTTGTAAAAGAAAAGGCGCTTCAACTGAGCAATCTTATGGATGGAGACCCATCATTTTCAGCTGGTTGTGGTTTTTTGGATCGCTGGTAGAAGAGACACGGCATTAGACGGTTAACGATTGCTGGGGAGAAACTGTCAGCTAAAAACGAAGCAGGTGCCAATTACCTAAAATAACTTAAAGATTTTGTTTCTTCTCAAGACTGCTCACCGCAGCAAGTTTACAATGGGGATGAAACCAGACTGAATTTTAAGACTTTTCTTACCAAAATACTTGCTTCATAAGAAATCAGCACCAGGGTTTAAAATTGACAAACAACGTCTTAACTGTCTTAGCTTTCAGCAACGCCGCGGCAACAAACTTCCGGTGATGGCATCGGGCAAATTGGTGAAACCACGAGCGTTCAGAAACATTAACACAACTCAACTCCTGTGTATTATAAGAATAAAAAAAGAAAAAATTCTTGGATGGAGCGCGACTTGTACGAGGAATGGTTCGAGCACGAATCATCAACAAAGTGACTCCGTTCAATAGAGAAAATGGATGGCCTAATCGTGCTCCACTGTTTATAGACCATGCTCCGTCCCACCCAGAAGAAACGAAATTTGTTTGTGGAGACATCAAAGCGATTTTTCTGCCACCGAATGTAACTTCATCACATCAGTCCATCAGCCTTGTGTTGCAGGCCATTAAACAAAAAATACAGAAAAATGCTGCTTCGCACTTTACTCAAAGAGGATGAAAAATGAAATCTCAATTCTCCAGTAACTTAAGAAAATTACAATAAAAGATGTGATTTATTGGTTGGCTGAAGCATGGGATAACACCACTAAGGGAGCATTACAAAAATCGTGGAAAAACCTCTGTCCTACATTGGACTTTGTTGAAAAAACTTTTATGCCAGAGAAAGATTGTGATCTTCTTCCACTAACCAAGAAAATCCCTGGCTGTGAAGACACAGAAGAAAGCGGTGTTGAGGAGGTGACGACAATGGCCACCAGGATTACGGAGACGAAGACATCATAGCAGTGGTACAGAGCTCATCAACTCAGATCGTCTCGGTGGAAAGCGAGGAGGAGGTGAACGCTCAAACTAAACTCATTGTCACACACTGACGCGGCAAATGCTCTCGGCTTCGCGTTAAGCAAGTCGAACAGCAAATAGTATGTTCTCGCGGCTATGGCGGAGCATTGCATCCTCGCGTCGATTCAGTGCTCTTCCTCAGAAAAAATGACCATCTTTACTTCTGAAATGTTTATAAATTGGTTATTTCTTGTGTTTAGCAATGATTAAAAATGATTCTACAGAACTATATAAATGAAGTCGACATGTACCGTACTGTAACTAACCAGCTATCACTGCAGTATGATAGATGTTGGAAGCAGTGGTTGGGAAGGGAGTAAGACAGGGTTGTAGCCTCTTCCCCATGTTGTTCAATCTGTATATTGAGCAAGCAGTAAAGGAAACAAAAGAAAAATTCGGAGTAGGTATTAAAATTCATGGAGTAGAAATAAAAACTTTGAGGTTCGCCGATGACATTGTAATTCTGTCAGAGACAGCAAAGGACTTGGAAGAGCAGTTGAATGGAATGGACAGTGTCTTGAAAGGAGGATATAAGATGAACATCAACAAAAGCAAAACAAGGATAATGGAATGTAGTCTAATTAAGTCGGGTGATGCTGAGGGAATTAGATTAGGAAATGAGGCACTTAAAGTAGTAAAGGAGTTTTGCTATTTGGGGAGCAAAACAACTGATGATGGTCGAAGTAGAGAGGATATAAAATGTAGGCCGGTAATGGCAAGGAAAGCGTTTCTGAAGAAGAGAAATTTGTTAACATCCAGTATTGATTTAAGTGTCAGGAAGTCATTTCTGAAAGTATTCGTATGGAGTGTAGCCATGTATGGAAGTGAAACATGGACGATAAATAGTTTGGACAAGAAGAGAATAGAAGCTTTCGAAATGTGGTGCTACAGAAGAATGCTGAAGATTAGATGGGTAGATCACATAACTAATGAGGAAGTATTGAATAGGATTGGGGAGAAGAGGAGTTTGTGGCACAACTTGACCAGAAGAAGGGATCGGTTGGTAGGACATGTTCTGAGGCATCAAGGGATCACCAATTTAGTATTGGAGGGCAGCGTGGAGGGTAAAAATCGTAGAGGGAGACCAAGAGATGAATACACTAAGCAGATTCAGAAGGATGTAGGTTGCAGTAGGTACTGGGAGATGAAAAAGCTTGCACAGGATAGAGTAGTATGGAGAGCTGCATCAAACCAGTCTCAGGACTGAAGACCACAACAACAACATGATAGATGTTAAGTCCCATAGTGCTCAGAGCCACTCCAGTATGGTTTCAGGCGTTTTCATCAAGCTTAGGCTCTATATACGTCTCTATTTAACTACTTTGTATAATCATAAAGGTA
The DNA here is from genome assembly GCF_021461395.2 of Schistocerca americana. Taxonomy (NCBI): domain Eukaryota; kingdom Metazoa; phylum Arthropoda; class Insecta; order Orthoptera; family Acrididae; genus Schistocerca; species Schistocerca americana. The sequence goes on along the minus strand of NC_060123.1, from coordinate 97,639,586 downwards.
CGGTTTCTTTTTTTCCTGTTCTTAAGTTTAAAAAAGTCAGCATTTTCCTGAACTCTGTCTGGAATAGGCGGATTTTCGGAATAGCGGGATTCTTATGTAGGATAAACGAGGGATATTGAACGTATAAAGGCAAAGGGCAGCAGGAATGGTCCCAGGTTTGAATGATCCATGGGAGTGAGTCACAGAGACATTGAAGGAACTGAACTGGAAGACTTTTGAAGATAGACATAAACCATCCCGACGAAGTCTGTTAATAAAGTTTCCATAACCAGTTTTAAATGTCTGCAGGAATATTCTACAACCTACTACGTATCGCTCACATAGGTGTCTTGAGGATAAGATTAGAATAATTGCTGCACGCTCAGAGACTTTCAGTGTAATCAGAATAATTGCTGGAGCCCACCCACTGTCATCCTGCAGACATCTATTTAAGGATCTAGGGATCCTCACAGTAACCTCACAGTATATATATTCACTTATGAAATTTGTTGTTAATAATCCAACCCAGTTCAAAAGTAATAGTAGTGTGCATAGCTGTAACACCAGGAGAAAGGATGATCTTCACTATGGAGGGTTTAAATCTGACTTTGGCACAGGAAGGGGTAAATTATGCTGCCACAAAAGTCTTTGGTCACCTACAAAACAGCATCAAAAGCCTGACAGATAGCCAACTAACATTTAAAAATAAATTAAAAGAATTTCTAGATGACAACTCCTTCTACTCATTGGCTGAATTTTTAGATATAAGTTAAGGGAGGGGAAAAAAACCAACTTAAACGTTAGTGTCATGCAATATTTTGTGTAATGTAATATCTTGTACAGACATCTTTTATTAACCTGACACGTTCCACATCATTACGAAGTGTCGTATTCATGATCTATGGAACAAGTATTAATCTAATCTAATCTACAATCGTTTTCCCGCACTCCATACGTGGATGGAACAGGAGGAAACTCTGGTACAGTGGGATGTACTCTGCATGCACTTGAATGTGGTTTGCAAGTAGACTTGTGGCGATTCGTGAATGAGTCGTTCATTTGAACGACTCTAAATAAAGAATCGTAAGTATCGAATCGTGATACGGACGAATCGTCGCTCAAAAGAACCGTAAGAACGACTGCATGTTTCTGAGTCGTGACGATTCCAGGTTCCAACGATTCATCGATTCTTAGTTCGCTATGCTTCGAAGGCAACTTCCGAATCATGCCGAGTCGTGCCGAATGATTACGACCGCCAGATGGCAGTCAAGTGGGGGATGCGTGTGAAAAAAGGAAGCTCGGAACGAACAAACGAAGTTCTTGGGCCTTAATATTACTCGTGAAAAACCAAGCTGACACTTGGCGGTGGCTGACGGGAACGAGCGTGAAGGCATTTCCCATTTACTATCGATACCATCAGCCACCGCGCCGACGTCAGCTTTCATCAATTAAGGCATTACACGTATAAATCGAGAATCACACTTGTAACGTCATATGCATGTTTACTCATAAATAAACTTTTTCTGGCATATCTTATCACGACACAGTTCGATTCTAATCCAATTGACAATTTAAGACATGTCCTGCCATCTGTGAGTAAGAAGTAGAACTTTTTGCATTCCGTAAGAATCGTGCCATCGCAGACTAGAATGAATCGTGAACGAATCGTAGGAATCGATTCGCAACGTGAGATTGAATCGTAGGAATCGAATCGGGAAAAATAATCGTGTTGGCCAACTCTATTTGCAAGTATGGATGTAGATGCTTGTGGCCTGTCGAAGTCGGGGAAGTACCTCAGGTTGACCCGCAAAAACCACCAAAGCTACAGCGCATGCGCGTAGCGCGAGATTTTCCGCACTCGGCCCGTAAACTATTATTAGTCCTAGAGAAAAAATGAATTGGGTCATTTTTGTAGCAAATTTAATGTAGTTCAATTTTGTATGCAGTTTTTCGCTAGAGGCTATGGCCTTCAAGAACAACATACAAAAGTGACCTTCAAACGTATCCCACAGAGTCACCTCCCACAGACCAGGTTGTTTTAATGATTGATTGATCCGTAGAACAATATACATTGTATGCATGCCGTCAAATGTTTACACAGTATTTCCTACTAAAATAAACTTCCCTCTTACAGTATTTATAGTTCCTATAATTCTATTTTCCTAATCATATCACAAAACTGTTATTTAGTACGATGTTTAAAAAACGTTAGGCCCTAAGTTACAATCTGTAGTTATTTTAAATATTCATTTATAGTGTAGTAGCTATTATTTAGTAAATATTTTTTTGGGCTTTGGCAAAAAGTGGATAATTTGGATCTTTTATTTCTTGTGTAAGTCTATTGTACAATTTTGTCCCATAGTATTTTGAATGTCCGACTTGACTTGTTTCTTGTGTTTAGATGCCAACCCTTTCTGGAATTTGGTTCCATGGTCATGTATTTTGCTGTTTGTGGTGTACAGATTGGTCATGTATTTTGCTGTTTGTGGTGTACAGATTAAGATTTTTATGTTGCCCGTGAGTCGTGACACTCCCTGCTACAACTGTACTGAAATTTGCGAATGCGCCAATTATTTCCCATATTCGACCCGTTTTGGTTTTTATTGACTGGGCCTATTACGCCTTCGGCATTGATTGAAGTTTAATAAAAAAGAAAGTACTTTATTCAAACAATCTGAGCTGAAACTATATTGTATTGTTGCAAATCAGCTGCGTAATGCACCGCAATAAACTGGTTTTGCGGATGCAACGCAGTCTGTAAGTACATTTCTAACTATCGTAACAAATCCACTAATTGTTGATATTACGGGTTTAGGAAAGTTATAGTTCCTGAAATTAATTAAAAATCCAGTAGGTAGCACCATGGAGTACACCATGGAGTACATCATGAAGTACAAATACAGGTTGGCGACTCAGGAGATCAAGAACTATAACATTTTAATTTCAGATTCACACTATGAATATTTTTAACAATCTGAGTTATTAAATTTTAATGAATATTTTCAACAACCTGAGTTATTAAATTTTAATTAATTTATAATTACTTCTTTAAATTATTGACTAACATTTCTGGCATAGTACAATATTAGATATTATCATGTGGTGTGCGTGTCTTTATGTGAAATTACGCATAGTTTGGTAATATGATAAATGTTTGCAACTTAACTTTCAGATATCTGACTAATAATAGCGTTGTTCGTATTCACGCATAAAATATTGCTCAGCAGTTAACATAAATAAACAAAGTCGTCAAAGCGCTCAGAAACGGGACAAAATATAGTCCCGACATTGGCATGGAATACTTATAATAGAGTTACCTACCGCTCTCTCTCTCTCTCTCTCTCTCTCTCTCTCTCTCTCATTACAGGAGCAAAGTCTAGAGGACACCTTTACCAAGTAGTGGATGTCAACTAAAACGATGATGATGACATATAACTTAAAATATGATAGACGGTATGATAAATTGGCATTAAAAATGGGGGAATGCAAAGATGAAATAAGTGAGACCTGTAGGTAATAAATTCTGCTGCATCTTTAGAGATTCAATCAGGAAAGTGCCCTTTGATACACAGCACCTGTTGGAGCATAACTGTTATCAAAGTGAAAGCCCCTTTAAATTGCATTTCTTACTTCAAAGAAGTATTTTACAACTGTGTTTCCCGTGTACTGTCTAGAATTAACACAAGTTTTTTTTTTTTAGGTGCTGTGGATCAGCCACCTCCTGCTGACTTTGAAACAGCAGCCTCTCTGACAGGTAAGAAACGTGAGATTGTCACTGGAATAATTCTGATTTAAACCCCATTGACTTTCTGATGTTCCGCCAACCTTATACTGTTTTCCATCTGATGCTCGTAGCATGAATAGTCTTTCTAAAACTTGAACATTCAGCATGTTTTATCTCTTACTTCAAAACTGCTCCAACTAATCATCAATTTAATGATTTATAATTCACTGTTTATGTAATTTTTGCAGTAGAAGGAGCAGTTTCAAAAATTTGTCAGAAATGTCACCAAGATTAAGACATAAACATGAAATCAAACGAAGAATTTGACTTGCTACCCTGATGGAAATGGAAAATGTGAAGTACCAGCCCAATATTTATCACATTTAGTGAAGATATACATGAAATAATGGGTATTAAATTGTTAAACTTTCATACCATTCACAACTGGTGTACATCATCATCAGTATGAGGTGTGATCTCCGCAAGTACTAATATGATGTTTTATTCCTTGTGGCATGCCTGAAACGAGTGCTGTGTCAGTTCACAAACATCACTTGCTAGGAGCTGGTACGAAAGTACACATCTTCCCATCATGTCTGTAGTTAAATTAGAGGATTGGGCAGACCAGGCGAGGATCTGTACATACCTCAAGACATTTGTGGTGTGACCATAGTGTGGGGTCTTAAATTATAGTGGTGGAATATGCTATTTGGCACCCTGGCCATGCAGGGTACGAAAAAATTGTATTGATGGAGTGTGCTGCTTTTTACGCTGGTTGTGCAGGATATGACAACAGGCTTATCTATTTTTGTCACATCCTGGCACGTATTCAGCCTCCTTCCAACAATTGTGGTCACATCCAATGGCACTCCACACCACAGTTCCAGCAGTTGGAGAGGTACAGGTCCTGAAAATCAGGCTGCCTACAGACACCCTGGTGTCGATCCGATCACAACAAACAGAAGGGAGACACATTGCTTATCAGCCAGAATGACACTTAGTATACCAGTTGGCTCTGGCTCTACACCTTAGGTAAATGATGTGTGGAAGCTCAGTATTTATACCCAGCCTCCAGTAATCTGTCCCCTACAGTTTGTGGTAACACACTGTCTGTAAACTCTGAACAGATTTCAGCTGTTGTGATTCACATATTCATCAGAGCTAGTTGGGCTATCCCATAATCTTCTAGTGGTGGCAACAAGAGCAGGTACAGGTCCCTCTGATATGAGACCAATCAGTCTGTCCTCCTTCATTCTCAAAACACTGGAAAAACTGGTTAATGTATATGTTGGGGAGAGGAGGCTATGTAGGGTCCCTCTACATCTGAACCAACACACATACCAACCAGGTAAATCATGTGATACAGTTCTCCACCAACTCGCCGGGAAGGTGGAAAAAGCACTTCACTTCCAAGAAATAGCCCTCTGCATCTTCCTGGATATCGAGGGGGCCTTTAGCAACAAGACCTTCGTTTCCATGGTAAGGGCAGCAGAGGTGCATGATCTGTGGAACACTATATGTAGGTGGACCAGAGCCATGCTTAGTGGAAGGAAGGTAGAGGCTACCATGATGAATGAAAAGATGGTAATTAAGACCACTAGAGGCTGCCCACATAGAGGAGTTTTGTCCTCTCTATTGTGGAATCTAGTAGTGAACAAACTCATTGAGGAACTAAATTCCAGACAATGCTTCTGCCAAGGATATGCAGATGACCTTGTCATAGTAATACTTGGCAAATTCACTGACACAGTTAGGAATATGGCACGATGAGGGTTGGACATTGTGCAAAAATGGTGCATTAAACAGGATTTGAGAGTTAATCCTAAGAAGACTGTCGTGGTGCCATTTACGAAGAGACATATTCAGCATGCAAGTTGGAATCTAAAGCTCTTTGATGAAACTCTTACCTGTGAAGGGGACAGTGAAATATCTAGGGGTAACCTTGGATGAGAAGCTAACTTGGACCCCTCATATTAAGAGTATCTGCTCCAAGGCAAAAACCACTTTAGTGAGTACTAAGAGGGCTTGTGGCAAAAACTGAGGCTTAAGCCCCAGGGATATGCACTGGATATACACCACAGTGGTTAGATCTAGGATTTCCTATGGGGCCGTAGTGTGGTGGAAGAAGGTAGAACAGCAGGTTGCTGCCAAAGAGCTTGCTAAGGTGCAGAGATTGGCCTGCTTAGCCATAATGGGCGGAATTAGCAGCACACCAACCGCTGGAATGGAAGCCATGCTGGACATGCCTCCACTTCACCTTTGGGTTAAGATGGATGCAGCAGCTGGGGCATACAGACTTAAAACTGACCAAAACTGGGTCTCATTTGGATATCCAGAATCACACACTAACATAGGTAATATAGGTATGGCTTGGGAAATGCCCGCTGACTATATAATAACTCCTAACTGCTTCGACAAGCCTTACAATATAATAATTGGAAGTAGGGAGCAGTGGGAGAAAACAGTTCGACACTGTACGGGGAACTCGTTTGGTTCACTGATGGGTCGAAAACAGATAAAGGCGTTGGGGCAGGGTTTTACCAGGTTCAGCCAAGACTGGAGAGCAGCATCTCTCTAGGGAAACTGGTAAATTACTGCAATCAGGGCATGTGTGGAGGAGAATATGAGTAGGTGCTACAATGATCGTAGCACTACATCTATTCAGACAGCCAGGCAGCCCTGAAACATTGGCAGCTCCTGCAACAAGATCTAGGATTGTTGCAGATTGCCGCAGGGCTCTGGTGGAACTAGGGGGAAGCAATAGGGTGTACCTAGTGTGGGTCCCTGGCCACTCAGGGATCTGTGGCAATGAACAAGCCAATAGATTGGCTAGGGTGGGGGCAACAACTCCATTTATTGGACCGGAACCTGTCTTGACAATCACCAAGGCTATGATCAAATTAGAACTATGGAACTGGCTTAGAAAACAGCACGTAGGATATTGGACCAAGGTCCATGAACAAAAACATGGTAAGGTAATGATGCCCAAGCCATGTTTTAAAAGAAGCTCTGCAATCCTGGGATTGAACAGGAAAGAGATCAAACTCATGACTGGACTGATGACCGGCCATGGGAACTTCAAAAAACACCTACACACAATGGGTATTATGGAAGAGGACCCTAAGTGTAGGATCTGTGATGAGGGTGAAGAAACTGCATCACACCTAATCTTTGAATGCATGGCATTGGAGAGTAAAAGATACAGAATCTTCGGGACAGCTAGACCTGAAGAAATTGTGTCTAACAAAAAACTGGTAGAGGGACTCCTTGCAGTATTTAAGGGCACTGGTTGGCTTTACTATATATACAGGGAGCAATACCGCACAATAAACCTAGTTTCGGTGCAGGCAGGGGCGGGTTAGACCTAAGCTGTTTTAGATCTCCTGTTAAAATCAAATCAAATCAAAAAATCAACAGGTCCCTCCAGGAGGACTGGGCACTCCTGTCCCCAGGACTCCGTCTCGTCACTGCTCGATCTGCAGTCACCACACTATACCCTACTGTGTCTGATTCATGTGTTAGCCATACCGTTGGCTCGGTTTTTCACAAAATCTGAAAGATGGTGGCAGCTGTCCTTGCACAGCCTCAGGGCATGTTGTGCTGGAACCTTCCCACAATGAGTTCCAGTAACATTAGACAATTCTGCAAGCTGCTATGAACTCACACCATTCTTCACCTAAAGGAACGGCTTTATTTTTTCTGTGCTCAAAATAAGCTCGCATAAGGATAAAACTTTAATAAACCCATCTCACAAACCTGGAAATACTGGAGTATTAATTTGGCAGCATGCAGTCAAGGAGTTCATTGTATAACACTTTCTGTTCCTGTCAGTGTATTTTTCAAGAAACATGTAGAGAGTAATGTTACAGTTAGTGTCAGAACAAGTCAGTAATCAAAATTTGAACCTCCACGTTTATAACTTGACACTGATGCGAGTAAAATATGCTTTCTGTAAAATCGGTCCAGTCTCTTGTAATGGTAAAAAAGTAATCCACCATTTTCAGGGACGTATGTTATTTAACTGGTAGAAATTGATCCTTTGCATCAACAGCTTCAGCATGGGAATGCAAAGGAGCTCAGTAAACTCTCTTATGCGTACTAACAATGAATTAACCTGTGAATAAAATTTTGAATAAAGTAGTTTTGGGTATTAGGCTACGTATTATAAAACACTAAAGCAACTAAGCTGCTGATATTTCGAATGACTTGCTGTGCTCCTAATACCCAGAATTATTTTATTCAAAATGACACTGCTCACAGAAGCCCATGAACTTATATCCATCAGTAAAATATCTCTCAAAAGTACTCAGTTGCGAGAAATTGGCAGTAAGAGCTATAAACAACTTGCAAATATACTTATACATATGTAAATATACTTACGCAAGGTATGCCACAGTGACATTGAATGGACTGAACTTGGATCATTGGGGGTGGGAAGCTGACATATTTAACAGCCGACAATAGTCTGTGTGAACAGTGGTATAAGGTGTAGTGGTTCTGATGGCGTGTTTTGTGTGTGTGCGTGTGGCACACAGTTGGGTATCATCAGCTCAGAGAGGTTGATCCATATGCTTGGCAACCCATAAGATGTGTTCTGCCAATACAGTTTCTCCGTGTGACTCAGCATATGTAGAGAGGACAAATTTTTCCGAAGTGTTAATACATTGATATTTTGGAAAATTACTTGAGTAGTAATGATTCTGCAGGTATGTCAGATGCAAAATACAAATATTTGTGATATTTCAGATTTTACGTATATCGGAGAGAATGACACTCATTCGAAAAAAGTTGCTAGAGGCACCTGTAATTTTTTAAAATTTGTTATAAGAGTGGTCTGTCATTGTTGATTTATACTAGAGTTTTCTCAATAAACTGTTATAAAAAGAAACCTTATTCAGATTTCAATTAGTTTTAAATGAAATAAAATTAGTAGATCTAATTAATTACCTTAAATTTATGTTACAGAAAAACAATATTACGAAAAGGAAAGTTGCTACTCACCATAAAGTTTAAAAGGCCTGAAGTGATGTAGAAGACAGTGAGACAAGTAATTTAATATTAGACACATGGGGGCTGCAAATGTTGGGAAATACTGTAAAAATGGATGGGAAATGTTGAACATATGACTTCACCAGATGACATACCTCACTGCCCTTATAGTGGTCAGGCATGTCAATCGTACCCTCTGTGGTAGAGGGAAGTGCTACGAATCTGCTAGGGTACTCTGTTTTCTTTTTTGCATTATCTGATGGCATAGCCCATATCAATTCAGGTAGTCTAGGGAAAAAACTTACCTTCATAGTCTTGGATATTGTTAAATTTAGCACATGTTAAAATGAAGGACTGAGTAAGGAACACACATTTTTTTTGTTTTCTCCAAAAAAAATTCTGCTCCGAGATACAGCCCTCCAAAGATGACACTGCACGTTCCATTTTGAAGACGCAAAAATTTGGAAAAAATTTTAAAATGCTGTATCTCCAGAACTTTTTGATTACAAAGAAATCCTCCATTTGGACTTCAAGTTCTTTTACTATAGTGTTCTGAACTTTCTCTATAATTTATGGATTTTTTTTTTTTTTTTTTTTTTTTTTCAAAAATGTCAATCCATAAAATTTTGATCGTTTTTTCCTGTTTGTTAGTACCATATAGTTGTACATTCCCTGAAAAGGAGAGCTTCCACTTTTAGGTTGAACAGGTTTTATAAACAATTGTAATTTTTGCCATACATAAAAGATGTTTTATTACCACATCATCACATAACAGGCTCATAAAAATCAAAACCTAACCTTATTTAACGTAATTTTGGTTGTGAAAGAGGAGTAAGAGGCTCATTTTTCAAACATTTTAAATGGTTCCAAAATGTATGTGAAAGTTCTTTGGACTTAAAGGCTTCAATTTGTACAACTTCTGTGCACTCTGTTTTGTACTGAAATTAGCCAGTCAATGAACTAAAAATGTGTTCCACTGCTTCAGTATCTTCCTTTAATTTAGAGTGATGCCTTCCTGTTGAGCCAATAGGAACTGGAGCACTTATAATCTTCAAAACATTGTGCACAGGGATTGACCATTGATGGCGTTGTTGCTGTCCTTCAGTTGGAAACCTATATCCAGCTGCTGGTCCATGTGGTAGCATAAAGTTCACTACAGTTTCATTTAACTCATAATTGGTGTGTATAAATCTCGGCAATCCACCAGTCACGGTCATACACTCACGCCACAAACATCCCCCTTCTCAGGTTGTGAATCTGAATATTATCCTGCTGTTTCTGAGGTGTTGCACGAACAAATGAAATTTCTTCTTTCTTGCTCTTTAAAGTGCATGCAATAAGAGTTCACTCATCTCTTTGAGCCCATAACTTTAGTAATTTCTCTGCACTTTCTTGATGCATAGAGCTTATGACTTGATTTCACTGACCACATTTTCTTAACAGGACTAACACCTATCTCTGTAGTTGATTGATTCATGGTATTTAATTCTTCCTCTGTTGATGCAAAATCTGCATCATCTGCACCATGGGAGGCTTCACCTTCATTGTTGTTATTCTGTCAAAACATTTAGAACACAAAGTCATCACTGGAAACATCTTCACTTTGAAACAGGAAACATCTTCACTTTGAAACACAGTCTTCAAATGAGAACACTTAACCCAACCTAAACAGAGTCTGTTTTTATGTTTGTCTCATACATCACTCTTTTATGTCTTATATATCACTCTGTTACGGATATGCCAATAGTCAGCACACACCACTCTCTTGTGGCCCCAGTCAGAAGACGTTTCAAACAGTGCTTTTCACAAAACACACTGCAACTGTGTCAACTGGCAAATTTCTCACAAAAACACAGAACTCACTCGATGGTCTCAGATTTCTTAGAAGCTTCTTCAGTAAACAAATTAGCACCGAACAACTACAATACAGCAACCTGCAATGAACAACCACGACAACTGAGAAACTACAACAAAGTGTAAGAAATAACTGCAACAATGAAAGTGAAAAGAAATAACTGCAACAAAGAAAGTGATAAGAAATAATTGCAACAATGATAATACAAATAAACATTGTAACAAAGAAATTAGTAAGAAACAATTTCATTGAAGACATACATTACCCTTGAAAGTTAAAAAAATGGTTTTTTTAAATAAAATCTGTTCAACTTAAAAGTGGAAGCTCTCCTTTACAGAGAGTGTAGTACTAAATGGCACAAATCAACAGAAAAAATCTAACTTTTCTGGATTGGCATCTTTGAAAAAAAAAAATTTTTCTTTAAATTATTAAAAAAATTCAAAAGATGACAGTAAAAGAACTTTGATGGATATGTCCAAATGGAGGATACCATTGTAATCATAAAACAATTAGCTTTCAAATAAAAAAACTCCAACAAAATATCTAAAACTGTTATATAGAGACAGCGTTTGAAAATTTTTTCTGAAATCCGCATCTTCAAAATGGTGTTCACAGTATCATCTTTGGAGGCCTGAAGGTAACCCCCAGCCAGAAGTGATGCGGGTTATGCCTGATGTGATATGGTAGTGCACATGGTAGTGGTAATGCAAGACTATGATGAACAAAAAGTGGTTTACATTTACAAAAATAGAGTAGCCATGCAGAGCAGTGAGTAGCACTGCCCCGTGCCAGTGAGAGTAGGATTGAGGAGCCCAGTCACTGCCCATGCAGTGAGGTACGCCGTCTGGTGACATCACACTTTCGACATATGTTATCCTCTTTTGCGGTGTTTCCTGACATTTGTGGCATCTCGGGTTTCATATTAAATTATTTGCCTCAGCATTGTCTATGTTGATTCGGGAGGTTTTACACATTACTGGGAATCGTCCTATATGGCAAACAATAATGGAATTAAGATTGAGCCCTGGGGAACCCCATAAGTGATTTCTCCCCAATCAGAATTACATCCCCAGACTGTTGTTGTTGTGGTCTTCAGTCCTGAGACTGGTTTGATGCAGCTCTCCATGCTACTCTATCCTGTGCAAGCTGCTTCATCTCCCATTACATACTGCAGCCTACATCCTTCTGAATCTGCTTAGTGTATTCATCTCTTGGTCTCCCTCTACGATTTTTACCCTCCACGTTGCCCTCCAATTCTATATCGGTGATCCCTCGATGCCTCAGAACATGTCCTACCAACCGATCTCTTCTTCTAGTCCAGTTGTGCCACAAATTTCTCTTCTCCCCAATTCTATTCAATACCTCCTCATTAGTAATGTGATCTACCCATCTAATCTTCAGCATTCTTCTGTAACACCACATTTCAAAAGCTTCTATTCTCTTCTTGTCCAAACTATTTATCGCCCATGTTTCACTTCCATACATGGCAACAATCCATAGAAATACTTTCAGAAATGACCTCCTGACACTTAAATTTATACTCGATGTTAACAAATTCCTCTTCTTTAGAAACGCTTTCCTTGCCTTTTCCAGTCTACATTTTATATCCTCTCTACTTTGACCATCATCAGTTATTTTGCTCCTCAAATAGAAAAATCCTTTACTACTTGAAGTGTCTCATTTCCTAATCTAATTCCCTCAGCATCACCTGACTTAATTAGACTACATTCCATTATCCTCGTTTTGCTTTTGTTGATGTTCATCTTATACCCTCCTTTCAAGACACTGTCCATTCTGTTCAACTGCTCTTCCAAGTCCTTTGCTGTCTCTGACAGAATTACAATGTCATTGGTGAACCCTAAAGTTTTAATTTCTTCTCCATGGATTTTAGTACCTACTCCAAATTTTTCGTTCGTTTCCTTTACTGCTTGCTCAATATACAGACAATAACATCGGGGAGAGGCTACAACCCTGTCTCACTCCCTTCCCAACCGCTGCTTCCCTTTCATGTCCCTCGACTCCTATAACTGCCATCTGGTTTCTGTACAAATTGTAAATAGCCTTTTGCTCCCTGTATTTTACCCCTGCCACCTTCAGAATTTGAAAGAGAGATTCCAGTCAGCATTGTCAAAAGCTTTCTCTAAGTCTACAAATGCTAGAAATGTAGGTTTGCCTTTTCTTAATCTAGCTTCTAAAATAAGCCATTGGGTCAGTATTGCCTCATGTGTTCCAACATTTCTACGGAATCCAAACCGATCTTCTCCGAGGTCGGCTTCTACCAGTTTTTCCATTTGTCTGTAAAGAAATCGTGTTAGTATTTTGCAGCTGTGGCTTATTAAACTGATAGTTCGGTAATTTTCACATCTGCCAACACCTGCTTTCTTTGGGATTGGAATTATTATATTCTTCTTGAAGTCTGAGGGTATTTTGCCTGTCTCATACATTTTGCTCACCAGATGGTAGAGATTTGCCAGGACTGGCTCTCCCAAGCCTGTCAGTAGCTCTAATGGAATATTGTCTTCTCCCGGGGCCTTGTTTCCACTAAGGTCTTTCAGTGCTCTGTCAAACTCTTCACGCAGTATCATATCTCCCATTTCATCTTCATCTACATCCTCTTCCATTTCCATAATATTGCCCTCAAGTACATCGCCCTTGTATAGACCCTCTGTATACTCCTTCCAGCTTTCTGCTTTCCCTTCTTTGCTTAGTACTGGTTTTCCATCTGAGCTCTTGATATTCATACATATTTTTTTCACCAAAACTCTTCAGGTTTCCTGTAGGCAGACTATTTAGTAATTCAGTCGATCCACAGACTATATCGACTGAATTACTAAATATGACTCACTGCATGCTTTTGGGTACATATGACATTATCCAATGGTTGGCTGTATCATCAGTTCCTTGATTGTGCATATATGAAGATACTTGTGGAGGACAGACTAACTTGATGATGTGCATCAAACCAACCAATGGTCTGGTGACTATATGAGGGAACTCTATCAATATTGTTGATGAAGCTACCAAACAAAATGAGTATTATTTATATAACATATTGATGTTTCTGATGTATCGATATATCATTGCAACATCTAAGTGAGTATGTCCTTGTTCATTATGTGGGACCTAGGAAAGGTGGGGTACTGTCCTGTTCATGGATGAGTTGTGGTTCAGTGCAAATTGTGATAAATGCCATCCATTCTCCTGATATGCCTTTGTGGTGCACTACAACCCTGTCAAACCTGAAAAAGAGACTGCTGTGATGGCTCCATTGTTCTTGTCTGTGGCAGCTTTGTGACAGGAGTACGTATCTGCCTGTATGTGTTGTCTCAATAACACACTGTAGACCACAATTTATTTATTTTCAATGACTGGCTGTAGCCTATGTAGATCATCTTCAGTACTGAAAACCCATTGCAGTATCTGTTGTGTGTCGTCAAGCTGTGAGCTGATGACATTCGACAGTTGGCTGCGATGAGTTTTGATGTCTGGAGATGGCCTATACTGGTTGAAACAGGAGATTGAAAATAAACAATTTGTGGCCTAGAATGTGTTACTCAGACAATTTGAATATACAGATCACTACAGTGTCTCCATGACAGCGTAATTCCAACACTTAGAGTGCACGTGTTTTCTAGGGTGCTGTGATGACTGTGGTCTGTGGAAATGGCGCCGTGTAGTGGTATCTGTGCCTTTTTTTGTGTTGTGTACTGATCTGAATTCCAACTGATGAACAGTAATGTCAACCAGATGTGACTAGCCTGGTGGGCAAGTATCTGCAATGAAACATCGCAAGTCCAGAGTGCTGTACTCGCTCTCTGAGTTTAAATCCTATTGAGTGTGTGTGTGTGATGCTGTACACATTGAGGGACAGTACCACAAACCCCATCAGCAGTTTGGAGATTTTGGTGTATCTGTGTGAGATCATCACACCCTATACTTACTCTGTATGCCACATTTGAAGAAACTCTACACATAAGTACCCGCCACAGTCAGTAGCCAGTTTTCCGGTATGCCTTTATTGGTCCCATTGTATCAAATGGGATACTGTTACTAGGTGTAAGATTCCATCTCCCCTGCAGTTTGTATTTCAATTGCAACTTAAATTAAAGGCAGTTGGAAATTATGTCGTCGTTGAGGTGAGGCAGTAAAAGTGGTTATGGGTGAGAAGAAAGTCACATACAGATAAGTATAAGAAGATTAAAGCTGTGTCCAACTGCCTGGTAACCATACTGTATCCTGTTTGATTTAAATACAACTTGAGAAATATTCACATTCGTTTCAAACATGTGGAGTGCCTCAGGGCTCAATTCTTGGGCTACAATTGTTCCTGATTTTTATAAATTGTCTACCATCATGTCAAGTCTGCCACGTAAATTTACATTATTTGCTGATGATACCACAATTTTTATAAGCAGTAGAACATATAGTAATCTTGAGGAACCCATTAATCACATACTCTCAGATGTGGTTAATTGGTTCAAGGTAATGGTCTCTCATTAAATTCCAGTAAGACCAGCTTTATTCAGTTCTGTACAAAAGCAGAAAAAGAGGGAGAGATAAGTGTGACATGTGGTAATTAGCCAATAGAAAGAATGGAAACAACAAAATTTCTTGGAGTGCACATTGACAAGAAAATGAACTGGTCTTCACACATTATAGATCTCTGCAAGAGGTTTAGCTCTCTCACATATGCTTTACAGGTTGTCACTACATGTGTTGAACCAAACACTGCTAAAGTGACATACTATGGCTGTTTTCACTCACTCTCTGAATACGCCATTATCTTTTGGGGCAACCAGCCATTAGCAAGGAAAGTGTTCATTGCACAGAAGTGAGCTTTAAGAATTATATGTGGATTGCGCACAAGAGACTTGTGTAGAAATAGCTTTCGAAAACTTAAAATATACACAACTACATACCAATATATTTTTTCTCTTGTGTGTTTTGTTTTTAAAACTATAGAGATATTTCAACCAAACAGTAATTATCATGAGCATAACACACGGAGGAAGAATGACATACACAGCGAGCATAGAAATTTGAGCTTGGCGCAAAAGGGTGTCCACTACACTGGAACAAAACTCTTCAATGCTCTTCAAAGACAGAGATTCATAACAAGAGTAAGTTTAGGAAAGCACTAAAAATACACTCCTGGAAATGGAAAAAAGAACACATTGACACGGTGTGTCAGACCCGCCATACTTGCTCCGGACACTGCGAGAGGGCTGTACAAGCAATGATCACACGCGCGGCACAGCGGACACACCAGGAACCGCGGTGTTGGCCGTCGAATGGCGCTAGCTGCGCAGCATTTGTGCACCGCTGCCGTCAGTGTCAGCCAGTTTGCCGTGGCATACGGAGCTCCATCGCAGTCTTTAACACTGGTAGCATGCCGCGACAGCGTGGATGTGAACCGTATGTGCAGTTGACGGACTTTGAGCGAGGGCGTATAGTGAGCGTGCGGGAGGCCGGGTGGATGTACCGCCGAATTGCTCAACACGTGGGGCGTGAGGTCTCCACAGTACATCGATGTTGTCGCCAGTGGTCGGCGGAAGGTGCACGTGCCCGTCGACCTGGGACCGGACCGCAGCGACGCACGGATACACGCCAAGACCGTAGGATCCTACGCAGTGCCGTAGGGGACCGCACCGCCACTTCCCAGCAAATTAGGGACACTGTTGCTCTTGGGGTATCGGCGAGGACCATTCGCAACCGTCTCCATGAAGCTGGGCTACGGTCCCGCACACCGTTAGGCCGTCTTCCGCTCACGCCCCAACATCGTGCAGCCCGCCTCCAGTGGTGTCGCGACAGGCGTGAATGGAGGGACGAATGGAGACGTGTTGTCTTCAGCGATGAGAGTCGCTTCTGCCTTGGTGCCAATGATGGTCGTATGCGTGTTTGGCGCCGTGCAGGTGAGCGCCACAATCAGGACTGCATACGACCGAGGCACACAGGGCCAACACCCGGCATCATGGTGTGGGGAGCGATCTCCTACACTGGCCGTACACCACTGGTGATCGTCGAGGGGACACTGAATAGTGCACAGTACATCCAAACCGTCATCGAACCCATCATTCTACCATTCCTAGACCGGCAAGGGAACTTGCTGTTCCAACAGGACAATGCACGTCCGGATGTATCCCGTGCCACCCAATGTGCTCTAGAAGGTGTAAGTCAACTACCCTGGCCAGCAAGATCTCCGGATCTGTCCCCCATTGAGCATGTTTGGGACTGGATGAAGCGTCGTCTCACGCGGTCTGCACGTCCAGCACGAACGCTGGTCCAACTGAGGCGCCAGGTGGAAATGGCATGGCAAGCCGTTCCACAGGACTACATCCAGCATCTCTACGATCGTCTCCATGGGAGAATAGCAGCCTGCATTGCTGCGAAAGGTGGATATACACTGTACTAGTGCCGACATTGTGCATGCTCTGTTGCCTGTGTCTATGTGCCTGTGGTTCTGTCAGTGTGATCATGTGATGTATCTGACCCCAGGAATGTGTCAATAAAGTTTCCCCTTCCTGGGACAATGAATTCACGGTGTTCTTATTTCAATTTCCAGGAGTGTATTTATGATAGAAAAAGCATTTTACAGTCTAGATGAATTTTTAACTAAATAAATTGTAAAACTTTAATATTATATAATACAAGTTGACATAATGCCACTAAGAATGTAATTTAACTTGAGCTCTGTATCTGTCTGTACTCTGTATCTGTTTCCTGTAGTGCTTTAATGATTCTAAGAAAATATGTATTTTCTCTTTTCTGTATTGCTGCTCAAAGAATTTACTGTATAAATTTTTGTATAATTATGTACTCAAATGTCTGCATATGCTATAAGATTATCATATTGTATTTGTAAAAAACTGGCTCGTCCCAAGTCCTCGTGAACACAACACAGTTGAACCTATGGAACACGAAATAAAAGAAAATAAAATAAAATCATGTAACAAAATGTGCACTGTTTGCATTCAATAGCTCAGGCAAACAAAGTTTTGTTGTAGGCCCTGTTTATAAGACATTCATATCAACACTAACAGCTTCAAGTTCAAACTCACCACTACTTTTATTATAATATTTTCATCCTAGTTAATGTCATTCTGGAACTTTCCCCATGTAAAATATAAAAAATAAATTAATATATTGTAGAATGGATGGACAACTAACCACTCGTGCACTTGTTCTGGTAATTCTTGTGTAGATTGTGGAAGGTTATTAAATAATTTGTGCCACACAAGTTCATAGCTGTTATGTGATTTTTACAGTCTCTGGCATGGGGTATAAATGCCTATATTGCTTACTGTGTTGTAACAATGTGCATTTTCTTACCGTTTTGCTTCCAGTAACTTCTTGTACAAATTAAGCAGAATATACAAAGATTTACAATGTGCCTTCTACGAAGAACAAGTAATTACTAGTGCATGTCTTCTGTAGTATTAAAATGTCATGGTCACAAATAGTCTTCCTTAAAATAGTACCATATGATAATAAGCTTCGTAAAAGTGAAAAATAAGAAGTTGTAACTTTCAGGTACACAGTCTGTAAGTCGCCTTCACAAATATATTGCTCTTGACAACTAACCACTAATAAAATTTAAACAAATGAGCCCTGGGTCACAATTTTTTAGTCTTATTAACCAGCTTTCAACACTTCTAAGAGTGCCTTCATCAGATTTTAGACATTTAAAGTGGTCTATAACATAATTATAAACTTATGGGAAGAAATAAAAATTTTTATATAAAAAAGTGTAAGCACTGACTAACAATACAAGACAGAGACAGTACTTACATGTCATGTGTAAAATAAATAACAGTTCAGAATGGCTTTAGTCACAAAATATTTAAAAGGAACGTGTGAAGGCGAGCCTGAAGGGCTGCTCATACCTGCAAAGTCAGTAGCAACCTGTGGCTGTACAGGTATGAGCAGCCATTAGAGGCTTGCCTTCACACATTTCTCTGTCTTTCTGTCTATCTTCAAGAGTCCTCCAGTTCAGTTTCTTCTTTATCTCTTTGACACTCTCCCACAGATTAAACAAACCTGTGACCATTCATGCTGCCCTTCTCTGTATACATTCAATATCCCCTGTTAGTCCTGTCTGGAATGGGTCCCACACACATGAACAGTTTTCTAGAACTGGTTGCACAATGATCTGTAAGCAATCTCCTTTGAAGACTGATTGCACTTCCCCAGTATTCTACTAATAAACCGAAGCTACCACCTATTTTACCCATGGCTGAACCTATGTGATCATTCCATTTCATATCTCTACAAGTATTACACCCAGGTATTTTTATTAGTTGGCTGATTCCAATAATGACTCATTGATATTATAGTCATGGGATACTACATTTTTTCTTTGTGAAGTGCAAAATTTTATGTTTCTGAACATTTAGAGCAAGTACCACTTTGAAATATTTTCAAGAGCTGACTCAGTATTTATGCAGCTTCTTTCAGATAGTGCTTCATCATAGGCAACAGCATCATTTG
This sequence comes from Schistocerca americana, assembly GCF_021461395.2. Taxonomy (NCBI): domain Eukaryota; kingdom Metazoa; phylum Arthropoda; class Insecta; order Orthoptera; family Acrididae; genus Schistocerca; species Schistocerca americana. The sequence goes on along the minus strand of NC_060123.1, from coordinate 97,620,552 downwards.
CAAAAAGCTTGATTTTACTATTAATATTGTCTGCGAGGTCATTAATATGCAATATGAACAGCAAAGGTCCCAACACACTTCCCTGGAGCACACTTGAAGTTACTTCTATCTCTGACAATGACACTCAATTCAAGATAACACTTTTGACAATAAACATAGGTGTGGTACTGAGTCAAACAATTTTCAGAAATCAAGAAATACCACATCTACCTGGTTGCCTTGATCCAAAACTTTCAGTATGTCATTAGAGAAAAATGCGAGTTGGGTTTCACATGATTGATGTTCTAAATTCATGCTAGTTGGCACTGAGGAGGTCTTTCTGTTCAAGATACCTCATTATGTTTGAGCTCAGAATATGCCCTAAGATTCTGCAACAAATCAGTGTTAAGAATATTGAACAGTAATATTGTGGATCACTTCTAATACCCTTCTTGTAGACAGGTGTGACCTGTGCCATTTTCTAAGTACTGGATACAGTTTTTTGTTTCAGGGATTGATGACAGACTATAGTTTAAAAGAAGGGCTAACTCAGCCACGCACTCAATATAGAATTTGATAAGAATTCCATCAGGCCCTGGAGCTTTCTTCAATTTTAACAGTTTCAGCTGTTTCTCAACACCACTGACACTAATACTTATTTCATTCATCTTTTCAGTGGTACGAAGATTAAATTGGGGCAATTCTCTTTGTTTTTTCTTTGTAAAGGAACATTCATAGACAGAGTTAAGCATTTCAGCTTTTGCTTTGCTACCCTCAGTTTCAGTTCCTGTCTCATTTGCTAGGGACTGAATATTAACTTTGGTGCCACTAAAAAGCGTTTATACACAAGCAGAGTTTCTTCGGGGTCTGTGAAAGATCACTTGACAGTGTTCTGCTATGGTAGTCATCGAAGGCATCATGCATTGCTGTCTTGAAAGCCAAACATGTATCATCAGTATCTCTCTACTTATAGCCCTACGGTTTGTTTTATTCCTATTATGCAGTAATCACTGGTCTTAGAAGTTCTTTTACAGTGAATGTATACCATGGAGATACGCTCCCATTATGAACTGTTCTACTGGGTACATATCTATCCATTGCATGGTCAACTATTCTTTTAAACTTGAGCCAGATTTCCTCTCCATGCTCCTTCCCTTTGCTGAAAGTTTCAAATTTCTAATTGTGATATGACACTACTAACTATTTATCTAGTTTACTGAACGTATGTGTCTTTCTGCTTGTTTTAGTTCTCCTTTGTTTTTTGGTAATCATTTTTGCCACAACTGTGTCATGGTCACTTATACCAGTTTCAGTGTGGACATCCTCAAGAGGTCAGGTCTGTTTGTTGCCATTAGATCCAATATATTTTTGTCATGAGTGGGGTTCCTAACTATCTATTCTTGGCAGGTTCCAGAGAAGGCATTTAGTAAAGTGTCACAGGATGTCTTATCATGACCACCACGATCAAAACTATAATTTTACCAGTTAATTGTTGGATAATTAAAGTCTCCACCAGTGGTTGCAGTATGATTGGGGAACTTGGGTACATGTGAGCTGAGGTTTTCTCTAAAGTTATCAGTTAGATCGGGAGGTGAGTCTGGTGGGTGATAGAAATCCCCAATTATCATTTTATGCCCACCCCTGCTACTAAATCTTGCCCAAACAATCTCACATGAAGCTTCAATTTCTACCTCTGTGGATTTCAGTTTCTTGTCTACTATGAGAAATGCACCACCTACATTTCTCATTTGCCTATCTTTTCAATATACATTTAAATTTTCTCCAAAAATTTCACTGCTGCCAATTTCATGTTTCAACCAGCTCCATTTGTATTATGTGTTTGCTGTGGAAAATGGAATCCAGTAACATTCGTGTTCAGTTAGTGAATGCCCGTAATGGCAGCAATTACACTGTGAATGACAGTAATCCATGTGGATGTTACTGTGAAATAATAAGAGACATATAAATATTCTTTGTGCATTCATCTGCATGTAACAGTTGTTCTCCATGGCCTGGCCCGTATCGTGCCATGCCGGGTTGTGAAGCATCGGAGTTCAGGTCAAGTGGAACACAGCAACATCAGCAGTAACACTGGCACTGATTGTTACACTGCTGGCCACCAGGGGCATCGTTTTCAGTGGCAGAAGAGGTATGTGACATCAGTGACTGCGGAGACATCAGAGTCGTCAGCAACAGCAGTGTCTGTATATATATGTAAATACCAACGCAGCAAGGCCTAGGTATCTCATTCACACATTATGCAATTTGGATGGAGGGAAAAATGATAGAGTATGCAACAAAACTGTCTACAAAAACCTCAAAGCACTTGGAAACATGTAAGCGAGCCACCTAGGAAGAGTAGACCAAAAGTCATAATGTGTGAATTATCAGTTAAGATTCCAGAAAGTGACTTGAGGCACCATATGAACAGAACTTGGAGGGAACAACAGATAGGAAGCAATTCTTAGAAGAAACAAAAGTCGAGTTTAAAACAGGTCCACAGGAGAAGCTGGCATTAAATTATGTGTTGCATGTAAATCCAAAAGTCAGAGCACACTTTCTTACATGGAGAAAAATATACTTTGAATTTCAAGCAGCCACTGTGAAGGACTATGTTGCAGTCATTGAATGCTATAAGTACTGTAAGGAAACAAACCCATGTGCTCCCAATGTGGAGATTGTGACCATCTAAAAATGAACTATAAAAATACCATGCAAACTCCATTGTGCATTACATGTGTGAAAAGGCAGAAATCAAGCTAGCAATGAGGTGAAGACTGTGCAATGTACACTCCTGGAAATGGAAAAAAGAACACATTGACACCGGTGTGTCAGACCCACCATACTTGCTCCGGACACTGCAAGAGGGCTGTACAAGCAATGATCACACGCACGGCACAGCGGACACACCAGGAACCGCGGTGTTGGCCGTCGAATGGCGCTAGCTGTGCAGGATTTGTGCACCGCCGGCGTCAGTGTCAGCCAGTTTGCCGTTTCATACGGAGCTCCATCGCAGTCTTTAACACTGGTAGCATTCCGCGACAGCGTGGACGTGAACCGTATGTGCAGTTGACGGACTTTGAGCGAGGGCGTATAGTGGGCATGCGGGAGGCCGGGTGGACGTACCGCCGAATTGCTCAACACGTGGGGCGTGAGGTCTCCACAGTACATCGATGTTGTCGCCAGTGGTCGGCGGAAGGTGCACGTGCCTGTCGACCTGGGACCGGACCGCAGCGACGCACAGATGCACGCCAAGACCGTAGGATCCTACGCAGTGCCGTAGGGGACCGCACCGCCACTTCCCAGCAAATTAGGGACACTGTTGCTCCTGGGGTATCGGCGAGGACCATTCGCAACCGTCTCCATGAAGCTGGGCTACGGTCCCGCACACCGTTAGGCCGTCTTCCGCTCACGCCCCAACATCGTGCAGCCCGCCTCCAGTGGTGTCGCGACAGGCGTGAATAGAGGGACGAATGGAGATGTGTCGTCTTCAGCGATGAGAGTCGCTTCTGCCTTGGTGCCAATGATGGGCGTATGCGTGTTTGGCGCCGTGCAGGTGAGCGCCACAATCAGGACTGCATATGACCGAGGCACACAGGGCCAACACCCGGCATCATGGTGTGGGGAGCGATCTCCTACACTGGCCGTACACCACTGGTGATCGTCGAGGGGACACTGAATAGTGCACGGTACATCCAAACCGTCATCGAACCCATCGTTCTACCATTCCTAGACCGGCAAGGGAACTTGCTGTTCCAACAGGACAATGCACGTCCGCATGTATCCCGTGCCACCTAATGTGCTCTAGAAGGTGTAAGTCAACTACCCTGACCAGCAAGATCTCCGGATCTGTCCCCCATTGAGCATGTTTGGGACTGGATGAAGCGTCGTCTCACGCGGTCTGCACGTCCAGCACGAACGCTGGGCCAACTGAGGCGCCAGGTGGAAATGGCATGGCAAGCCGTTCCACAGGACTACATCCAGCATCTCTACGATCGTCTCCATGGGAGAATAGCAGCCTGCATTGCTGCGAAAGGTGGATATACACTGTACTAGTGCCGACATTGTGCATGCTCTGTTGCCTGTGTCTATGTGCCTGTGGTTCTGTCAGTGTGATCATGTGATGTATCTGACCCCAGGAATGTGTCAATAAAGTTTCCCCTTCCTGGGACAATGAATTCACGGTGTTCTTATTTCAATTTCCAGGAGTGTACTATATGTTCTTAGAGCAGGAAATTCAAAAGAATTGAATATGTATTCTTAACCATTGGGTAATCTACTGGCAAGCATTACAGGAAACCACAGAGTAAATGCAAACACAAAACATATCAGGTCGACAGTCAAAGAATATGAAACACTGTCTAGAAAGAAAACTGTTAAGCCCATGGATCAAATGGATTATAAAATTACATGTCATCTTTGTAAGAAATGGAAACATTCATCAAAAAGAAAGCAAAGCGCAGGAAAAAGCAAAATATTCTGGTCCAGTGTGAAGGGTAGAACAAGAAGAGACGTAGCAAACCAAACCAAACTCACCGTATAGACAAGGGCAATAACGCAATGGATAATAAAAAGGCCAATAATAAGAATAGTGGAGAAAAGAATCGGAGTTAATGTAAGTAACTAAGAAGAAATGGAAACAAGGAGTGGACAATGTGTCTACCTCTAGACAAGGAAGCGTTAAAGATGGACATACTCTCAAATTCAGAAAAAGCTGAAGGTGCAATGAGTGCAAGGTGTGACAGCACATAACACTTTACAGTAGCAGTGTTATAGCACACAAAACCTAATAGAGGAAGATTATGAAAATACCATACACAGATCATACAACCTACAGGTGGCACCTGGAATTACACAAAGAATACAAACACCGATGTTCATGGTACGAAAAATGGAAGTAGTTTATGACCGAACCCACAACCTGTTTCCAAAATGTGCAAAATTCAGTGAGACTAGCTAGACTGGAGAGGAGGAAAATGGAGGAGAACCTACCAGTTCCTTCCTAACATAAAAGAAAGAACAAGAGTGACATACTTCCTTCTGACCAAGGGATCTATACACTACATGTCGGTACATGGTCTGTAACCCAGCTACTTAATAAAAATTTGACAGCACACCACAGACTCTTGTGAATATGGAGCAGTCTGCAGTCCAGATCACGTCATCTGGGAATGTGCCATTAGGCAAGCTGCTACAGACCAGGACAGGGATGCATTTGGTAATGCAATAGGTTATAGTATAATAAGGAATGAGGAACTGTGGCATAAGCTGAACTTGCTGATAACTAAAATAACAGCTTACGAATGCAGGCCTACATGGCTGAGAGATAACCGAAAAGAGGTCATAACTCATGATAATGAGACATGAAGCAGTGAGGAGATTAGCCTTGGGAAGGGCCAGGTAGGATTTCCCAATTTCTACATTTTGGGTGGAAAACCAACACAGTCCCTGTGAATCCTGAGTTGCACCTCAGCTTGCTGGGGGCTAACAATCCAGACAAAGAAGTCCACCTTGGTTCTGATACCAAATACAGTAGTACAGTGTAGTGTAGTGTAGTGTAGTGTAATGCAGTGTTGCATAGCAGTTCAGTCCAGAATTCAAAATTATAAAATTTGTGATTTAGCAGTACTGCATAGTGTAACAGACTAAATTTTCTTTTTATATAGATATTCTAGCAAATTTCCTCCCTTTTACTGCATAATGCTTAGTTATTACTAACAGAATGGAAATTATGTTAAAATATTATGTGTTATCTTCATGTCAGTTCATGTGCAACATTTGGTCTGTTCTTTTATATAAATAACAAACTAAAAGAAAATAGCAAATAAATAAGTAACTCTTAATAGTTTACATGCAGCTTTGCACTTACAATTGGAGTTCTCAAAAATAATGAAATTAAGTGTTTTTTGGCATCCATGATGGCTTTTTCATGCTGGTTACTACATTTAACATAGGCTAATCTGGCATAGTCAGGCTTCAGACTATTACATGCACTGTGAAACAGCATTACTTGGTTTCTCAAACTTATCAGTCGTTTATTTAATTAGATATATAAAAAATCTACTCAACAAGTGGTGGCAGAACACACACATAAAATAGGCTTGTAATTGGCAAGCCTTCAGAGTTAGTGGCTCCTTCTTCAGGCATAAGGGTTGAAGGGGAAAGAAGAAGGGTGAAGGAAAAGGACTGGAGAGGTCTAGAAAAAGGGGTAGATATCGAGAAAGTAACCCAGATCAGTGGATCAGGGGAGGCTTACCGTAGAGGATGAGCAGGAAAGACTGATAGTTGAAGACAGCATCGGACGTGATTTGAAAACCTGAGAGCCATATACAATGTTCCATTTATTAATTGGAGTTCTCCTTTGATCAGTTGCTCATTCTTCAAGACTTGTATGACTTTCAGCAATGCTGGATCTTCCCTCTCTTCAGCAGCAATGTCATTTAATGCAGTGATGTTGCACAAGTCACACCAATATTCAAGAAAGCTTGTAGGAGTAATCCACTAAATTACAGGCCCATGTCATTAACATCCATATGCAGCAGGATTTTGAAACATATATTGTATTCGAACATTATGAATTAACGTGATGAGAACAGTCTATTGACACACAGTCAACACGATTTAGGAAACATTGTTCTTGAGAAACATAACTAGGCCTAGCTCTTTACTCACATGAAGTGTTGAGTGCTATTGACAAGGGATTTCAAATTGATTCCATACTTCTAGATTTCCAGAAGGCTTTTGACACTGTACCACACAAGTGGCTTGTAGTGAAATCGCGTGCTTATGGAATATTGTCTCAGTTATGTGACTGGATTTTCCTGTCAAGGAGGGCACAGTTAGTAGTAATTTACAGAAAGGCATCGAGTAAAACAGAAGTGATTTGTGGTGTTCCCCAAGGTAGTGTTATAGGCCATTTGCTGTTCCTCATCTATATAAATAGTTTAGGAGACAATCTTAGTAGCTGTCTTAAGTTGTTTGCAGATGACGCTGTCCTTTATCGACTAATGAAGTTATCAGAAGATAAAAACTAATTACAAAATGATTTATATGGTGCGAAAAATGACAATTGACCCTGAATAATGAAAAGTGTGACTTCATCCTTATGAGGTTAAAAGAAATCCATTAAACTTCAGTTACACGATAAATCAGTCAAATCTAAGGACCATAAATTCAATTAAATTCCTAGGAATTACAATTACAAACAACTTAAATTGGAAGTAACATGTAGAAAATGTTGTGGGGGAGGCTAACCAAAGACTGCATTTCATTGGCAGGACACTTAGAAAATGTAACAGATATACTAAAGAGACTGCCTATACTACACTTGTCCACCCTCTTTTAGTTAACTGCTGCACAGTGTGAGATCTTTACCAGATGGGATTGATGGTTTACATCAAGAATTGTCAAAGAAGGGCAGCACATTTTGTATTATTGCGAAATAGGGGAGAGAGTGTCACTGAAATGATACAGGATTTGGGGTAGACATAATTAAAACAAAAGCATTTTTTGTTGTGGCGAAATCTTCTCATGAAATTTCAATCACCAACTTTCTCCTCTGAATGTGAAAATATTTTGTTGACAATGACCTACATAGGGAGATATGATCACCATACCAAAATAAGGGAAAACAGATCTCACGCGAAAGATATAAGTGTTCATTTTTTCCACTGTATGAGATTGGAATAATAGAGAATTGTTGTGAAGGTGGTTCACTGAACCTATGTTTCGTATCCATGTAGATGTAGAGTCCAAAGATTGCATGGATACGGGTATATTAACAATGTTGTAAGAAAGAGTTATCGAAAATAAAAATGGAAAAATGGAAGCAATTCGTGAAGACTAGGGTGAACCATATAAAATATTGTGAGGAAATATGAGCACCAACAATCTTATCCATGTTCAGAAGGAATGATGGGATGGTAACAGAAAATTGCGAATGGTTGGCTGCCCTACTAATGGAAATACTACTTCCTGACAATGGAGAAGATGGCAAGATAGATAGATATTGCAGGTTATGAAAAATGTTATGGGTAGACTATAGAAACAATAAACCTGTATACCCCTTCACAAAAGAGAAATTCAGCAAATAATTTTAAGACTGAAAAAGAAAAAATCTCCCTGCCAAAGTAATACAAGCCCTGTGTGGCCAATTAAATAGTTATATCAAATGAAAGTGCTGGCAGGTCGACAGACACACAAACAAACACAAACATACACACAAAATTCAAGCTTTCGCAACAAACTGTTGCCTCATCAGGAAAGAGGGAAGGAGAGGGAAAGACGAAAGGATGTGGGTTTTAAGGGAGAGGGTAAGGAGTCCGTCCTTTTTCCCCCTAAGGTAAGTCTTTCCGCTCCCGGGATTGGAATGACTCCTTACCCTCTCCCTTAAAACCCACATCCTTTCGTCTTTCCCTCTCCTTCCCTCTTTCCTGATGAGGCAACAGTTTGTTGCGAAAGCTTGAATTTTGTGTGTATGTTTGTGTTTGTTTGTGTGTCTGTCGACCTGCCAGCACTTTCATTTGGTAAGTCACATCATCTTTGTTTTTAGATATATTTTTCCTACGTGGAATGTTTCCCTTTATTATAACCGTACAATTAAATAGTTACAACAACAAAACTAATCAATTATTGATAATAAAATGTAAATGTGCAGATAAAAGAATCAAGCGGTGGCAGGAGAACACACAGCCAGTGGCTCCTTCTTCTGGCAGAAGAGTTAAAGGGAAAGGAAGAGGGATGAAGGAAAAAGACTGGAGAGGCTTAGGGAAAGGGGTACTGTTTAGAAAAGTCACCCAGAACCCTGGGTCAGGGGAGACTTACCAGACAGGACGAGAAGGAAAGACTGATTGTTGGGGACTGCACCAGACGAGATTTGAAAACCTGAGAGTTTAAAGGTGGATGACAGGGTAGTATGCAAGACAGAGATTACTACTAAAGCTGAGTGCATAGTATGTAACAGAGGTAGGAGGGGGGGGGGGGGACAGCAAAAAATAGACAAGTCAGAAAATGAAAGATGTAGAAAAGTGAAATGGAGTGAGAAAGGAGTAGTTACTGTGAATAATGAATAAATGCTGAGATGGAAGGAATTAATGTAAATTAAGGCCAGGTGGGTGGCGACAACCAAGGAAGTGTTGTAGTGCTAGTTCCCACCTGTGGAGTTCTGAGAAACTGGTATCTGGGGGAAGCATCCCTACGGTGCGTGTGGTGAAACAGGCACCCCGATGTCATGACTGTCATGTTGTAGAGCAAGCTCTGCAACAGGGTATTGTTTGTTGCCTGTATACACATTCTGCCTATGCCTATTCATTCTGACTGATAACTGGGTGGTAGTCATGCTGATGTAAAATGCTGAATAGTGTTTACGTAAAGGCTGGTGTATAAAGCTTCATTTTGCAGGTGTCTCTCCCTTTGATGGTATACGTTTTGCCAGTTACAGGGCTGGAGTAGGTGGTGGTAGGACGGTGCATAGGGCAAGCCTTGCAGCGAGGATGGTCATGGGGATAGGAGCCATAGCATAGGGAGATGGGTGCAGAAGCAGCGTAGGGTCTGACAAGGATATTGCGGTGATTGGGAGGGTGACAAAAAGCTATTCTAGGTGTGGTGGGCAAAATATCAGACAGAATGGATCTCATTTCAGGGCATGAGTTTAGGAAGTCATGACCTTGTTAAAGAAGCTGATTGATACATTCAAGACCAGGATAGTGCTGGGTGACAAGTGGTGTGCTCCAAAGTTGTTTTTTGGAGGGATTAGCAGTACCAGGATTGGATGTGATTGCCCAGGAATTCTGCTTTTGGACTAGGCTGTTCGGGTAATTACATCCAGTGAAGGTTGAAGTGAGATTGGTGATGTATTGCTGTAAATAGTCTGCATCTGAATAAATATGTTTGCCTCGAATGCCAAGGCTATATGGGAGGGAATGTTTGACATGGAAAGGATGGCGACTGTCAGAATGTAAGTACTGTTGTTAGTGCGTTTAATGTGGACTTAGGTGTGTAGCTGGCCTTCGATGAGGATGAGATCAACATCAAGGAAAGTGGCAAGGGATTCAGAATAGGGCCATGTGGAATTTAATTGGTAGAAGGTATTTAGAGATTCCAGGAATTTTACAGATCAGCTTCACCATGAATCCATATGTCAGAGACGTCATCAATGTATTTAAACCAAACCAGGGGCTGAAGAAGCCCCCTTTAAGCAAACCATGAAAAGGTTGGCATAGGAAGGTGGGAACTAGCAATACAATACATCATTGGTTCTTGCCACCCATCTGGCCTTAATTTAACTCCTTCTGTCTCAGTGTTTATTCACAGTAACTGTTTCTTTCTTCACTCCATTTCAGGTTTTTAGAACTATCATTTTCTGACTTTTATTATTTTTCTCACCCCCCCCCCCCCCTCCCCCTCCCACCTTTGTTACTTATAACGCACTTAGCTTTTCACCTTTATTAACTCATGCACGATGTTTTAGTAGTAATTCTGTCTTGTATATTATCCTGTTTTCCAACATTAATGTCTCAGGTTTTCAAATCTTGTCCGGTGCAGCCCCCAACAGTCTTTCCTTCTCATTCCGTCTGGTAAGTGTCCCCAGACCCAGGGCTCTGAGCGACTTTTCTAAACAGTACCCCTTTCCATAAACATCTCAAATCCTTTTCCTTCACCCCTCTTCCTTCCCCTTCAACTCTTCTGCCAGAGGAAGGAGCCACTGGCTCCAAAAGCTTGTGAAAACTAAATTCTTCTGTGTGTATGTTTGTGCCCTTGCACTGCTTGGTGAGTGGATTTTTTTATCTGTCCATTTACATTATATTATCAATTAGATAGATACTTGTGTGAAATGTACAAGAAGCGCCCTTGCAAGGAAAGGTCCTTGCACTGTGGAAGAATATGTTGAAGTTGTAATAATTAGTTAACGGCAAAGTAAGGATCCTGTGGTACACAAATCCTATAGACCAATTTGTCTACTGAGCATCCTTGTCAAAATATTTGAAAAACTATTATGCAAAAGATTACAAGATCATCGACTGCACCATGAGGTGAGCCCTTACCAGTATGGTTTTAGAAGAGGCAAGTCAACTGAAGATGCGGTTAATAAGGCACTCTTCCTAGTGGCAAATGCTCATTCTATGTATGCTCTAGCAATGATGATTGATATTGCTGGTGCTTTCGATAACCTATGGTGGCCGTCTTTCTTTGGCCACCTTGGGGATTTGGAGTGTTTAGAAGTGCTGTAGAACTGCCTAAGAGATTATTGCCATGGGCAATATGCTTCTTTAACATCCCCAGGGAAGAAAATAATGAAGACAACAACAAAATGCTGTCAGAAAGGATCAATGTGTGGTCCAGAGTTTTGGGATGTTGCACTGGAGCCCATACTACAGATGTTCCATGACTTCAGTAACATAAGCAGACTGGCAGCATTTGCAGATGACGTGCTGTTCGTTGTAAGTGGTGGTTCCAGAAGGATTGCAGAAGAAAAATGTAATGCGGCACTCCATGAACTAGAGGGCTAGGGTTGAAGTGTTAAATTGTCACTAACTCCTCATAAAACAACGTACCTCCTGCTGAAAGAGAACCTAACAAGAAGCTTTAAAATAAAATTAAATATGTAACAATTAGGAGCAGTGCAATAACAAGATATCTGGGGTAATTCTGGACAAATGTCATAACTTTGCGTATCACATAGAGGAAGGTGGCAGAAAAGGTACAAATGTGATGAAGAAAATTAAAACCGTTGCAAATAGGCAATTTCAGCTTCTCTTGAAAACAATCAGATTATACCACCAACCTATATTAGCATCAGTCGTAGGATATGGCACAAGCATTTGGGCTCATAGATTGCAGCTAGTAAAGCCAGCCTCATTAGTGAGAAGAGTTCAACGAGAAGTGCTAATGTGATTAATGGACACCTACTGCACTACCCTGAATGATACTTCGTTAGTAATTCTAGGAATATGCCCATTGGACTTTGAAATTAGGGAAAGGAAAACCTTTTACTGGTTAAAGAAAGGCAATCAAATGGAAGTACGAAGGGTGCTTGGAACTGAGGCCAGTTCAAAAAATGCAAAGAAATGTCACATGTTAGAACTGTGGAAAAATGAATGGGACACTTCAGGTACAGGTAGGAGAACATACGAATTTCTCCCTAACAGCAGGGAGAGATTAAGAATGAAATTTTGTAACCATTTGAGTGGATTGATGCATTACCTGACTGGCCATGGCCCGTGTGCTCCATATATATACAAAATCATGACAGGTGACTGGTAGCACTGCCTGCGACAATGAGGTATGGCAGGTAATGGACATCAGATATTAAAGATGTTGGACCCAAAACAGCACTAAGGAGCAAGTCGACCTGGCACATCGTGGATGATACTAAGACTTAACACATACCGAGCGAGGTGGCGCAGTGGTTAGCACACTGGACTCGCATTCGGGAGGACGACGGTTCAATCCCGTCTCCGGCCATCCTGATTTAGGTTTTCCGTGATTTCCCTAAATCGTTTCAGGCAAATGCCGGGATGGTTCCTTTGAAAGGGCACGGCCGATTTCCTTCCCTAACCCGAGCTTGCGCTCCGTCTCTAATGACCTCGTTGTCGACGGGACGTTAAACACTAACCACCACCACCACCACCACCACCACTAAGACTTAACAAGACATTCAGCCATAAGTCAGTGTGCTTCCATCAATACTAGACAACACACTCTGCAGATGGAGAGAAGGTAACTGATGTCAGCAGCCACTGAATGAAATAGTCCCCCAAGAATCTACATTGCATTACTGCAAGTGATCATGGAAGTGTGGACTTTGGCGTAACAGTGATGGGTGGGATTGCTTGCTATAGTGGAAACGCTGCTCACACTGTGCCCAATGCCCAAGGAATCCAACAGACAGTGGCTGTTGACTGGGATAGTATGTGGGCAGATCCAGTAGCGGAAATGAACCACAAGTTAAATGCACCAAAATAAATGAACAAACAGAACAGATTCTGTAGTGCTTGTACTAGTATTAGTAGTTGGGTAACTGGTTGTGGGTTTTATTGTAGTTTTGTAGTAGCAGAAGTAGTATTTTAAACATTAAGTATCAGAAATAAATAGTTAATACATAATTTGTTATTACCCAAGGATTTGTGATTTGTGTGGCCTATTTTTGCTTTCCAGATAATAGGCTGTAGTTATGAAGAATAAATAAATTAAAAAAGCTCCTTTTGGCCTCTATCAATATTTTCATTTTCCATTTGGTATGGCTAGTGCCCCTGATATTTTCCAATGATTTTTAGAGCAATTGACTTTGTGCCTGTTCCTGGTTGCATTAATTATTTGGATGGTATTGCTATCACAGGCTCCTCCATGGCCGATCACTTGAAAAATTTGCAAGTTTTGTTTTCTTTCTTACAGTTGACAAGCTTAAAGTGGTTTAACCTCATGAAATCTCAGTTTTTTCAATCTTCTGTTGTTTATTTGGGGTTCAAGGTCTTGCAGGATGGGGTTTGCTCTCTGCCATACCACATATCTGCTGTTATGTCTGTGCCTCGTCCATGAAGGAGCTTCAGGCCTTCCTAGGGAAGAAATTCCTGCTGGGAGCAGCCACATTGTACCAGCTGTTGCATGCTTTGTTATGCAAGAATGTACCTTTTTGCTGGAGACCAGATTGCAAGTGTGCTGTTCAAATCTTGAAATCCAAACTACTCTCAGCCCCTTCTTTGGCTACGTGCTCTCTGGACTAGCACATAGTTTTGGTGACAGATGCCTCACACTATGGCCTTGGCAGGTTCCTAGTGCACACTGTGAATGACCTGTTTTTTCCCCCCTCTAAATCTCTCACTCCAGCCTAGTTGCATTACTCTCAGGTGCAAAAGGAGGCTCTTGCTGTAGTCTGTATTCTCCAGAAATTTCATTTTTTTTATCACTCTAAGTTTCATGTAATTATTGACCATAAAGCGTTGGTTTTCTCGTTTAACCATCACACTTCCCTGCCTGATAAGGCAGCATGCCGCCTACAATGCTAGACTCTGTTCTTGTCTCGCTACGATTATGAAATCCTTTTTCAACCTTCATCTAAACATGCCAATGCGAACGCCTTGTCCTACCTTCCTGTGGATACTGATCCTGACTTTGTTTGTGAAGAATTGCTTTGCTTCCATTTTGACATTTTGATATTAAAATGCAGGCTACAGTCGAGGGTTTCCCAATTACAAGCTTACACAGAAAAGCTGCCATTGCTGCCAACTAGGTTTCTTGCCAGGTTGGACATCGGGCCCTCTGCTGCAACTATTTTTCTTAATGAAATTGCCTGTCTGTTTTTGATGGTGTTTTGCTGTTGTCCACAGAAGACCTTTCTTACAAAGTAGCCATTCCTGCCACGTTACAGCACGAGGTTCCATGTATTCTCCACCAGGGTCATTGGGGAGTTCTGCACTCTAAGCTGTTAGCTAGGAGACATGTTTTTTGGTCAGGGCTTGATGATGGCATTGTCCATTTTGTTGTGGCTTGTGAGCAGTGGGCCTGACGAAAGGCAGTGCCTAGGGCATCTCTGTCCCCCTGGCCAGCTCCATGCCAGCCATGGAAACAAATTTGTGTAGACTTTGTGGATCCCTTCTTTAATTCATATTGTCTCTTGATTGTGGTTGCATTTTCCCATGTTAGTTACATTCTCCGGTATGTGCCGACTTCTACTGAGGACACAATTCATACGCTTTTGAGATTTTTTCTGTTGAGGGGTTGCCTTGTGCCTTAGTTTCCAATAACTTTTCAATTGTTTTGTTCCTGTCACTGCATTTGATATGTTATGGCTCCACCATACCACCATCAATCAAATGACGAGGCAGAATGACTGTTATGTGTGTTGGAAGTACAAAATGAAAAAGTTGGTTGTGAATTCTTTGCCGGACAATGTACTCCTCCCTTTTCTGAGCACCTATCGCTTCACGTCAATGGGGAAGCAGAGCCTGGCTGAGCTGCTCAGTGGCCAGCAGCCACACATACTCCTCCACCTTCAGCGACCCATGCCGCACATGCCGAGGTCAGGTTCGTCTGGCCTCTTCGCACTGGAATTGCCAGTGTGGACGCGACGTTCAGTTGCTGGCTTAATTGGATACTGGCTGCTGTTGTCCACTGCAAGGGACACTGTCTTGTGGCATCTATACAGCCCACAGGCTGGTGGTGCGCCACTTTGACAAGTTGCGCCCCTGATCGACGCCGGAAGCTACCGGTTCATAGGTGCAACCCCCGTCACCGCAGCCTGCCGCCACTCTTCACCTCGAGCCTGTCGCTGCCTGTTGTGGAGGTGCCCCCATCCCATTGGCTTCCTCCTCCACAAACAGTGTCCTGGGCTTTTAGCTTTCTGTTGCCGGATTCAGGTCCATATCTCACCTTGGATCTGTTGCCGCAGCCTTCTGTTCCGATTGGGCCGCCTTCACCGCCCCCCTTGCCGTCATTGCCACAGCCATCATTGCTGGTGGGTTTGCTCCTGTCTCCTCAGCACAGTGACCTGCCTGCGGATGACGATGATGCAGAAACAGCAATGGCACCTTCGTCCCCAGTGCTGTTATCGGGTGCCGCGCGGGCCCACTGCCCGTGGGTGTGCCCGTGCCATGTCTGTGCATGTTCTGGCCCTATGCCCCAGTGCCCACTCAGCACATTGTCCTGCTCCTGCCATCAGCACCAGCTGCCACCACTCTGGACCTGATGGATGTGCCTGTCATCGGGCACCCTCTTCATGTGAGGGAGAGGTGTGCTGTACCCTGCTTTGAGTGCGTTTAATGTTGCCACGAGTGTGTACTTAAACCTACAGGCATGCCACTAGAGGCATGCCTGTAGGAAGCATGTGTACAGTACGGTTTCCGCTGTGCCACCATGGCGACTTGCACCTATACACACATGGAGCAGCGATCAGGGGCGCAACTGATCAAAGTGGCACACCCCAACTAAATTCTTATAGAGTGTACTGGACACATCAGTTGTCTGTGTATTTCTTATGTTGCCCCTTCTATTTGATTTCTCTCTCCTTGTTGTGTTTGGAGTCATGAGAGGCATATTTCCATTATTGCTCAGAGATTTATCAATAAAGCAGTGTTTGTGATACTTGGCTCGGTTTCGTGTATTACTTGGTTACTACAATTGGGAATATAAAAGTTAATCAAAAGTCAGTGTTTACAGAATACTCACAATTTTATTGCTCTTCTGTTCTGTATCCTGACAACCTGTTATGAAACCACATCACATGCCCACCCACATGCCTTACTCTCCAAAACCCACATTGTCATTCTGAGCCATGACAGTGCCCGTAACCTCTCTAGCTATGTGGCAGCCCAAAGGGAATACCGGTGGAAAGAGAAGGTATACTGACCCAGCTAAGCAAGTGCGTGTATGGTTAGTTGAATTGTTAATTTATTTGTTTTGTGTTCCACGAATTGAAATGATGTGAATGAGTCATTTTACATTCACATCACAAATTAATTTGTAATCTCTCTCCCTCTCTCTCTCTCTCTCTCTCTCTCTCTCTCTCTCTCTCTGTGTGTGTGTGTGTGTGTGTGTGTGTGTGTGTGTGTGTGTGTGCATGTGTGTTTTTTTATTTTTGGGAGGAGGGGGGGTGGGGGGGGGGGGGGAGAGAGAGAGAGAGAGAGAGAGAGAGAGAGAGAGAGAGAGAGAGAGAGAGAGAGAGAGAGAGAGAGCAGCCTGGTGATTCTTCTGGAAAACCTGGAATTCTCAGGGAATTACATTTTCTGTAAAAATCAGGAAAATCTAAGGAAATATCAGCAATTTCATAAAACCATAGGGAATTTTGGATTTGAAGTTTAATTTTATTGACCTTTCTAAACCACAAATTTTAAAATACTTGATATTTCAAAGTGTGGTAGTTATGTTAATTTTTTCCATATAAATTATCAATATTTAAAAACTGTGATAGTGTGGCTCAGCTGAGGAAAGATAAGCCATTATTGTGGTATGACATCCCTCTCCCTCCCACCCAACTGCTCACCATTAATTTATCAGGTCTTCTTGCCACCATCTTCATCCTCACACTGGAATTCTCAGAGATTTCTTTTCTGTTCAAATTTGAGTACCCAACCTGAAATTAGTAATTTGTGTGCCTCACCTTTTACACATTACAGTAACAGAATTTCTTCTGCAGAATAAGAGGAGTTATCTGGAAGGAACTTTTTTAGTTTGTTTTCAAATTTTACTTTACTTTCTGCCAGACAATTAGTTTTATATGCCTATGCCATTCATCTATAAATATGGAATTATTCTGTCATAAAATTTTGGAAGAACTCTTTAAAATGAACTTAATTTTTAGGGCAGTATCAGTTAACTTCGTGTATTTCCATTTGCTCATGATTACAAATCATTACTGCCAAAAGGTTCATGTACTGATGCCACATATAGACATAATGTGATTTCTTTTTCCTATTTTAGAGTTTTCTTACCTTACTGGTGGTATTGAATCATATACTCTGCTGACAATTAAAACTGCAGCACCGTGCAGACTGTGTGGAACAGAAAGCCAAACTGGCATGAAGTGTGCTGCGTGCAAGCATTTCAGCCCAACCACAAAAAAGTATGGAAGAGTAACAGCATCTATATTTAGTGTATAATGGAAGATTAGACAATGGGTTTAGGAAGTATTGAATAGGATTGGGGAGAAGAGAAGTTTGTGGCACAACTTGACCAGAAGAAGGGATCGGTTGGTAGGACATGTTCTGAGGCATCAAGGGATCACCAATTTAGTATTGGAGGGCAGCATGGAGGGTAAAAATCGTAGAGGGAGACCAAGAGATGAATACACTAAGCAGATTCAGAAGGATGTAGGTTGCAGTAGATACTGGGAGATGAAAAAGCTTGCACAGGATAGAGTAGCATGGAGAGCTGCATCAAACCAGTCTCAGGACTGAAGACCACAACAACAACAACAACAACAATCACATCTGACTATTGCTTGTTTGTAACAAGACCATGTTATGCCTCACGAAAGGAGGAAAACGTCTACCAGCATTTGTTGGAATCTGGTAGAAGCAGGATCGTCCCATATGGAGAGTCTGGTTTATTGTTTTGTGCTGTGACTCCCTTGATGTGGTGCCACAGAGGGATGTGCCAATGTTTGTTCACCAGGGAATGACACAGGTTGCGGGACTGGGGCCTCGTCAGCATTTTAGATGCTGCATGGACATTGCAATGGACATATCCACATTTAGAGGCTCCGAGTTGTATAAACATTGCCAGATTGCATTCCTCATCACAATAATTTGGGCCCATCACCTGCTGTGATCTTATGGGGTGTCATTGGGTAGACAACATGATCATCTCTGGTTTGGGCTGCCAGTAACTTGGCATTTCTGACATGTAAATGCCTGTAGAAGTATTCTAGGTTGCGAAGACATTAACTTTCAGTAAGATAATCTGAGGTGGCATTTGTCTCACGCTGTGCTGGACTATATCAATACAGAGGGGGGTGTGCATGTTGCCGTGGCCAGCACATTGTAGAGACCTCTCACCCCTTGAAAAAATCTGGTTGTGTGTTGCCAAGAGGCTGTCACATCACCCTTCTCCACCCACTACAGTTGATGAACTCTGGTATAGAGTTAAAGGAGCATGAAATGATTTATCTGTACTTGTTGTCCAAACTCAGCATGACAAGCTGACCTAGTGAGGCAGTCTCTGTAGCTGCCAGTGGTGGCAACTCTATCTTTTTAATTTTGCACCCAAAACATTTAACTGTGCATTCTCCCTGTTGTGCACTATACACGCAATAAGTACATTTCGTCTTTGGTATCATTCCTGGTGTTGCGATTTTAGTGGTCTGCAGTTTATCTTGTAACAATAACATAACTCAGTAGTATATTTTAAAAATTAACATTGTTGTTGTTGTGGTCTTCAGTCCTGAGACTGGTTTGATGCAGTTCTCCATGCTACTCTATCCTGTGCAAGCTTCTTCATCTCCCAGTACCTACTACAACTTACAAACTTCTGAAACTGCTTAGTGTATTGATCTCTTGGTCTCCCTCTTTGATTTTTCCCTCCACGCTGCCCTCCAATGCTAAATTGGTGATCCCTTGACACCTCAGAACATGTCCTACAAACCGGTCCCTTCTTCTTGTCAAGTTGTGCCACAAACTCCTCTTCTCTCCAATTCTGTTCAGTACCTCCTCATTAGTTATGTGATCTACTTATCTAATCTTCAGCATTCTTCTGTAGCACCACATTTCGAAAGTTTCTATTCTCTTCTTGTCCAAACTATTTATCGTCCATGTTTCACTTCCATACATGGCTACACTCCATACAAATACTTTCAGAAACGACTTCCTGACACTTAAATCTATACTCGATGTTAACAAATTTATCTTCTTCAGAAACGCTTTCCTTGCCATTGCCAATCTACATTTTATATCCTCTCTACTTCAACCATCATCAGTTATTTTGCTCCCCAAATAGCAAAACTCCTTTACTACTTTAAGTGTCTCATTTCCTAATGTAATTCCCTCAGCATCACCCGACTTCATTCAACTACATTCCATTATCCTTGTTTTGCTTTTGTTGATGTTCATCTTATATCCTCCTTTCAAGACACTATCCATTCCGTTCAACTGCTCTTCTAAGTCCTTTGCTGTCTCTGACAGAATTACAGCATCATCGGCGAACATCAAAGTTTTTATTTCTTCTCCATGGATTTTAATACCTATTCCGAATTTTTCTTTTGTTTCTTTTACTGCTTGCTCAATATAAAGATTGAATAACATCGGGGAGAGGCTACAACCCTGTCTCACTCCCTTCCCAACTACTGCTTCCCTTTCATGCCCCTCGACTCTTACAACTGCCATCTGGTTTCTGTGCAAATTGTAAATAGCCTTTCGCTCCCTGAAAAGCTTTCTCTAAGTCTACAAATGCTAGAAACATAGGTTTGCCTTTCCTCAATCTTTCTTCTAATATAATTCATAAGGTCAGTATTGCCTCATGTGTTCTAATATTTCAATGGAATCCGAACTAATCTTGCCCCAGGCCAGCTTCTACCAGTTTTTCCTTTCGTCTGTAAAGAATTCACGTTAGTATTTTGCAGCTGTGACTTATTAAACTGATAGTTTGGTAATTTTCACATCTGTCAACACCTGCTTTCTTTGGGATTGGAATTATTATATTCTTCTTGAAGTCTGAGGGTATTTCACCTGTCTCATGCAACTTGCTCACCAGATGGTAGAGTTTTGTCAGAACTGGATCTCCCAAGGCCGTACGTAGTTCTAATGGAATGTTGTCTACTCCCGAGGCCTTGTTTTGACTCAGGTCTTTCAGTGCTCTGTCAAACTCTTCAGACAGTATTGTATCTCCCATTACATCTTCATCCTTTTCCATTTCCATAATATTGTCCTCAAGTACATCGCCCTTGTATAGACCCTCTATATACTCTTTCCACCTTTCTGCTTTCCCTTCTTTGCTTAGAACTGGGTTTCCATCTCAGCTCTCGATATTCATACAAGTGGTTCTCTTTTCTCCAAAGGTCTCTTTAATTTTCCTGTAGGCAGTATCTGTCTTACCCCTAGTGAGATAAGCCTCTACATCCTTACAGTTGTCCTCTAGCCATCCCTGCTTAGCCATTTTGCACTTCCTGTCGATCTCATTTTTGAGTCGTTTGTATTCCTTTTTGCTTCATTTACTGCATTTTTATATTTTCTCCTTTCATCAATTAAATTCAATATTTCTTCTGTTACCCAAGGATTTCTACTAGCTCTCATCTTTTTACCTACTTGATCCTCTGCTGCCTTCGCTACTTCATCCCTCAGAGCTACCCATTCTTCTTCTACTGTATTTCTTTCCCCCATTCCTGTCAATTGTTCCCTTATGCTCTCCCTGAAACTCTGTACAACCTCTGGTTTAGTCAGTTTATCCAGGTCCCATCTCCTTAGATTCCCACCTTTTTGCAGTTTCTTCAGTTTTAATCTATAATTCATAACCAATAGATTGTGGTCAGAGTCCACATCTGCCCCTGGAAATGTCTTACAATTTAAAACCTGGTTCCTAAAGCCCTGTCTTACCATTATATAATCTATCTGAAACCTGTCAGTATCTCCAGGTTTCTTCCATGTATACAGCCTACTTTCATGATTCTTGAACCAAGTGTTAGCTATGATTAGGTTGTGCTCCGTGAAAAATTCTGCCAGGCGGCTTCCTATTTCATTTCTTAGCTCCAATCTATATTCACCTACTATGTTTCCTTCTCTCACTTTTCCTACTCTCGAATTCCAGTCACCCACAACTATTAAATTTTCGTTTCCCTTCACTACCTGAATAATTTCTTTTGTCTCATCTTACATTTCATCAATTTCTTCATCATCTGCAGAGCTAGTTGGCATATAAACTTGTACTACTGTAGTAGGCGTGGGTTTCGTGTTTATCTTGGCCACAATAATGCGTTCAGTATGCTGTTTGTAGTAACTTACCTGCATACCTATTTTGCTATTCATTATTAAACCTACTCCTGCTTTACCCCTATTTGGTTTTGTATTTGTAATCCTGTATTCACCTGACCAAAAGTCTTGTTCCTCCTGCCACCGAACTTCACTAATTCCCACTATGTCTAAGTTTAACCTATCCATTTCCCTTTTTAAATTTTCTAACCTACCTGCCCGATTAAGGGATCTGACATTCCATGCTCCGATCCGTAGAATGCCAGTTTTCTTTCTCCTGATAACGACGTCCCCTTGAGCAGTCCCTGCCCGGAGATCCGAATGGGGGCTATTTTACCTCCGGAATATTTTACCCAAGAGGACGCCATCATCATTTAACCATACAGTAAAGCTGCATCCCCTCGGGAAAAATTACAGCTGTAGTTTCGCCTTGCTTTCAGCCGTTCGTAGTACCAGCACAGCAAGGCCGTTTTGGTTAGTGTTACAAGGCCAGATCAGTCAATCATCCAGACTGTTGTCCCTGCAACTACTGAAAAGGCTGCTGCCCCTCTTCAGGAACCACTCATTTGTCTGGCCTCTAAACAGATACCCCTCCGTTGTGGTTGCACCTACGGTACGGCAATGTTTATCTCTGAGGCACACAAGCCTCCCCACCAACAGCAAGGTCCATGGTTCATAACGTAACTCAGTACTATATTTAAAAAATGAACATTACAAAACTTAAATACAGAAACTACTCATAAGCAACTGAGTAACGGATACTCACCAACTAACAAGTCGGATGGCCTTTCCCCAGGTGAAAGTATCATTGCATTGTGATGCGAACTCATTACACACCAAAAGCATTGGGAAACCGTCATGATTAGAGATCACTCAGATCGAAAGTGCTCATATGTTGCTCAACGAGGTGAATGGTGGGACTGATGTTGAGGGAACTAGAAGGTCACATAGGTAACCTCGTGTGCACTAAATAGTTCTCAAATCAATGTGGCAGAATTCATTGTCTTGTTAAAGGTACAGTGCCTGAAATGAGTTGTAGGCAAACAAAAAACTGGTGCACATTATCTGGTTTGGATAGTGGGTTGCTGTATCATTTGTTGGTGAGAAATTAATGAAGATGTATCAGGGGCTCCACTCTGGTGCATTTAAATTTCTCTGATAGAATATTTCCATCATCTGTCTGAACAGCACTCTGTTGGGATGTACGACTTCCAGTGCTTTCTAATGTACTTGTACCTTGCCATCAATGTGTACCAATGTTTGCTGTGACTTACTAGTTGCTTTATATGTCTGGTGGCATTGATCATGGAAATCTCTCTGCCCAGTGTCTTGTACCTTCTCTATACCATATGTACAATATAATGAAAAGGATAAAATCCTGCTTGCCATATAGCAGAGATGTTGAGTCACAGACAGGGGTCAATCCGTATGAAGTGGTCCAGTGATGGTGACTTTACCATTTTTAAATATTTTAATTTTTTTTATATGTGATTGTCCTATATTTTGGAAGTTAAAAATAATTTATCTTGTACTTTTACTGGATGGCGGCCATTTTCATTTGTAGGCGCGCGACGATTTTTCAGTCTGGAGACATTAGCAAAAATTTGAATATCTCTGCACTGTGCTAAGTTACAACAACATTGCAATTAACATGATCGTTTTTAGAAAAGTGCTCTCTACAACATTGTCTATTACAAAAAATACCCTAAATTCAAAAATAACCATTCAAAATGACCTCCAAAGTTTGTTATCAAAATTTTCAAAAGTCCTCTTTTAGGCCCAAAAATAACAAACAAGGAGTGATTTATGAGAGTCTATTTTTTCCTATAGTTAGATATCATACACTACTAGCCTCAAATGTTTCTGTTGTGACTCGCCAATCTTTCAAAGTGCCGCCGCGCAGTTACGCGCGTCCTCTACATGCGGCGCTGTCTGCCAGCGATGCAACAGCCATGCCACTTAAGCAGCCAGCCAGCCAGCCAGCCAGTGCCCGCTAGACTTGGACTCAGTGCTGATTTGAATGTTATCATGTACACATGTCTTACTTTGTCTACTTACTCTGTGACTTACATGTGTTGTGTCGTTTTTTGAAATATATGTGTTCAACTTGACGTTATAAAAATTGGCGACAAGGAAGGGATCAGAAACTACCGGGAAACAGCGTCGAGAGGAAGTTGATGATAAGCTTCCGACAGGTCAATTTTAGAAAAATACTGGCCTCCAGCAAGTTTAGTGAACAATTTTTCAGTGTCGATGAGGCATTGAGCATTTACAGTGGCTTTGAAATCGCCACAGAGACGAATATCACCATTGGGCTTAGCAACGACAATGACAGGAGAGGAACACTCACTTGAAGTTACAGGAAGCAAGACCCCTAAAGCAGTGGACGATCCAGCTCCCATTTGACCTGATCACGAAGGGCCACAGGAATGGGCTGAGCCCGAAAAAACTTAGGCCGAGCAGTGGGTTTGAGTGTGATATGAGCTTCAAAGTCGTTTGCATGGCCTAACCCAGGAGGGATGAAAATGTCGTCGACAAGGAATCCAATTGAGCATAAGGAATGGCATCAGAGACGATATTGACAGGTCATCTGTGGAGAACCCAAAAACCGCGAAAGGCATCGAAACCAAAAAGATTTTCCGCGTTACTGTGGTCGACCACAAAATATGGGAAAAGTGCGAACGATGGATTTGTAAGATACCTCAGCATTAAATTGTCCCAAGAGAGAAATCTTCTGTTTATTGTATGTCCATAATTGCTGAGTGACAGGTGATATGATTGGAGAACCCAACTGAAGATACGTCTCAGAATTGATTATAGTGGCAGCAGAACCAGTATCCACCTGCATGTGAACATCCCGACCAAGGATTTGGACAGTGAGGAATAACTTCCCTGAAAGGGAAGAAGTACCATTGACAGACAACACAGAAGCAGAATTAGCGTCATGGTCATGAACATCAGGCATGCGGTCGGATTTGCAAACGGGTGACACATGACCCTTCTTTTTGCAATTGTGACACGTGGCCCCTCCGTTCCATCCACAGTCAAACGGTGAGGTTGAACGACTGGTCTGCACATTTAAGGCTCAGATGAGGAAACTCCTGACTTGTTCTGCTGCTGATGATGCGCTTCTCCAATTTCTGGCTTCTTACCGTTTCAACCCCATGGGCGACCACAGCCTGGCTGAGCTCTTACATTGCCGACAGCCCCACACCCTACCTCATCTTCTGCAGCCTTCCACCTCACGGCGGCGGGTGCCTTCGCTTGGCCAGTTCACCGCTGGCGACCTTGTATGGGTACGGGGATATGGCAGGTGGCCAGAATGGAGTCCTGGCTGCATCTTACGACACCATGGCTGACGCCTGTATGAAATCCAGATGGACACGGGTGTTGCAGTGCGTCATTCGGACCAGCTTTGGCCTCATGTGCTGGAAACGCCTGTTCCGAATGCCGCTACACCACCTTTGGCTCTACCTGACGCTCGGGATCTTGGCATCTCTCATTACTCACAACGCAGCCCTCTCACCATTATCTCGGTGCCAGCACAAGAACGGACACCACCAGGAGACATGCCCATGCAGGAACCGGATGACCATCATCTGTCAGAGCAACTCTACTCGCCTCCTTCTCCTATGGACGCCGACACATCACCCGTGTCTCCTGTTATAACAACCGGACTTGCCGCAACAGGCAGATCAGTGCACGGGGCCCCAGCAGATTCGACCCCTACGTCTCCTGTCATCTCGACCTGTTATCATCGGGTCACTTCTGTCCATACACCAAGACTCCTCCTCGAGACTTAAAGGCCATTCAAACAACACCTATGGATGTTAGCAATCTACAGGCCAGCTCCATCAAGACCAGTGCAAAAAATTCAAAGGGGGGAAAAGTATTGTGACTCGCCGATCTTTCAAAGTGCTGCCGCGCAGTTACGCGTGTCCTCTACATGCAGTGTTGTCTGCAAGCGATGCAGCAGCCGCGCCACCTAAGTGGCCAGCCAGCCAGCACCCGCTAGACTTGCACTCGGTGCTGATTTGAATGTTACCATGTACATATGTCTTACTTTGTCTACTTGCTCTCTGACTTACATGTGTTGTGTCGTTATTCGAAATATGTGTTCAACTTGACGTTATAAAAGTTTCCTTATTTTTTTATAAATTTTTGAAATTTCAAAATTTTAATTATTTGTAAAGTTTGAGGTTAGTTATCTCAGGTGGGACTGAATATAAAACTATGATTTTCGCACAGTTTGTACACCTATATGATAGCAACGTACTGTAAAAATTTCAGCATTGATATCTGACTGTGAACAAAGGTATGAATTTTTGAAAATGAGGAAATAATTCACATTACTCTACAACTGATCTTAGGCTGTTACCTATTAAATGGTTTATTGTTTCATTGTAATAAAATTTAATTGTGACATATATTTAGTTAACACTATCACCCAATATTCATTTAGTTTATGCCCATTTACATTTAGGTTTATTGTCAATAAAGAAGTACATTATTGCTGGGTGTGGCATTGTAGAAGTACATTATTGCTGGGTACATTATTGTAGTCAGTCTGTTCTGAAATCTCTGTTAGAGTGGATGCACATACTTCATTGAGAGTGTAGAATGTGTTATGTGCTTTGTCCTGTGTGTAATTTGTAGTTAATTTTGAGAGATTAACTGGAATGCGATAACATGGATGAACAGTGCTCTGTTGGACAGATAGCAAGTGAAGTGTGTCACAAAACAGTTTACGGTTCAGTTTCAAAAAACTTGAAAAACGTCAATGACTTTGATGAAGTTAAACAAACTTTGTTTAAGTTTCGAGTAAGTTCTTCTGTAACATCAGTGTGTGAGTATCATGAGAAGAAATATATCCTGAAGTACAACCACATTTTTGGAAGAAAGTGCTGTGATCCACTTAAAGTTCATAAAAAGCCTATTACTAGAGGTTTGAGGGAAATAAAACTTGAGAATTTTTAACATCGTGCAGTCCTATCAGCAAATGTGATAATTAAACGTATAACACATCAGCCTCAGTTGCAAATGGAAACCAGTCTTTATGTAGGTTTCAGCCAAAATAAATTTTGACCTTGTTCAGAAGCTATTGACACTAAACTATTGCATGTCAAAGTTTGGCCATGTCAAATACAAAACTACAGCACTGCAGTACCCAGTCATAAATCTACATTACATAGCTGAAGAGAAACAGCAGGCCCCACTGTGCGGACGAGGTCGGTAGGCCGTGAGAACTGCGCCGGAACTAATCGCAGCGAGCAGCTATGTACCGAGAACTGCTGATGGTCATGCGCATGTGCGTGTGGAAATATAGATGCATAAACAGTAGCTACCTTTATGTTAGGAATTGGATTAATATAACCATTAAAACTGTTAATGGTGTAATCTGTAACCGAACGTACTTCTGAGGAGAACGAGAACCCTATAAACGGTTTTGGAACCCGAAAGAAACACAGGCTATTACTCGGCAAAATTATTCCTCAATTTTGATTACATTACTATTCGACTAAAGAAAGTGGAGTCAGGCGTCGGTGACTACAAGGCACCGTAACATCGGGGCCGGTGAAGCAATGGTTGAAAACCTTCGAAAAAGTTCTTGTTTCTCAATTCTCCTCAAGGATGTCAAGCCTAGTGCCTTTAACCTCACAATTTAATAGCTCTGTGTTATTTGGTGGATTGGGAGCTTTTTTGAAAGTTTTCAACCATTGCTTCACCGGCCCTGACGTTACGGTGCCTTGTACTCACCGACACCTGACTCCACTTTCTTTAGTCGAATAGTAATGTATTCAAAATTGGGGAATAATTTTTCTAAGTAATAGCCTGTCTTTCTTATGGGCTCCGAATCCGTTTATCGGGTTCTTGTTCTCCTCAGAAGTGATTTCGGTTACAGATTACGCCATTAACAGTTTTAATGGTTGTATTAATCCAATTCCTAACGTAAAGGTAGCTACTGTTCATGCATCTGTATTTCCACACGCGCATGCGCATGGCCGTCAGCAGTTCTCGGTAAATAGCAGCTCGCTGCAGTTAGTTCCGGCGCAGCCCTCACGGCCTACCGACCTCGTCCGCACAGTGGGGCCTGCTGTTTCTCTTCAGCTAAGTAATGTAGATTTATGACTGGGTACTGCGGTGCTGTAGTTTTATATTTGACATGGCCAAACTTTGACATGCAACAGTTTAGTGTCGATAGCTTCTGAAGGGGGCCAAATTATTTTGGCTGAAACCTAGGTAAAAACTGGTTTCTATTTGCAACTGAGGCTGATGTGTTATATGTTTAAATAAAACTTGAACATTCGTCCTTATTATGTGAAAGTGAAACAGCTTCCCAAGGGAAATGTAATGTGATTCCTGGAAATTCCCTGTGTCCAAGTTGTTACTCAAAAATATTTGTTGTGAATCCAGAACCAGAATCATGTAACCTTGTTAATGATATTTATATTCCTAACGAGGAAGCTGTTAGCATATTGGATTTTACTTGTTCTAAGTTAGACATATCTCCTGCTTTGAAAGTGATAAAATTAAGTAGCAGAAAAAGGAAAGCATCTATTGAAAATAAGATAAACAAATTTCAGAAAAAATTAGAAAAGACTTGGAAATATGCTTTAATAATACAGATACCAACATTATTTCTAAAGAAGAAGAAAACCTAGCACCAGCACCATCTGACACTGAATATTTGAGCTTTATAGAGAAATTAAAAATTAAATGTTCAGTGACATCTGAAGAGGAAAAAGTTAAAATTTTAGGTTTGCTCCCTGACTCATGGTCAAGAGAAAAAATAGTTCATGAATTCATCGTTTCTCATCATTTGGTTAAACTAACACAAAAATTAGTGAAAGAGCATGGCATTCTTCCAGTTTTATGAAAGAAGGGAGTAGGTATAAACGAAGAAACAATTAAAAAGATCTAGCAGTTTTTTGAAGATGATGAAAACAGTAGAATGTGCCCAGGTTGAAAAGATAGCAAAAGAGTTGTTATAAATGGAGTTAAAGTAACAAAGCAGAAACGACAAGTGCTGTCAAATCCAAATGAACTTTATGTAGCTTTAAAAAATTCTCATCCTGAAAGCAAAATTGGAAGGTAAAAATTTTGTGATCTCCGCCCTAAGTGGTGTATTTTGGTTGGATTCTCAGGGACACACTCCGTATGTGTTTGTTTATATCATCAAAATGTCAAACTGATGATTGCAGGTGCAAAACTCAGTGATCTTAAGAACAAAGTGACACTGTGACACTAACAGTTATGGCTGCATGATGACTTTGTGTAATAAATGCCCTGATAGGGAAACTGTTATTGAATTGTTTCACGAATATGCTGAGGAAATGCCAGACAGTATTACCTTCAAACAGTGGGTCACAACTGATAGGGCAGAAATGATAACAGTGGTTAAATCTCAGGAAGAGTACTTGGAATCTTTAATTGATAACTTACAAAAACTCGAAAGTCACCACTATGTTTCTAAAATCCAAAGTATGTTTTTGAAGGACAAAAAAGCTCAACTTCATGAAAGTGAATGCACAGTGCTAGCTGATTTAGCAGAAAATTTTACATTTGTGATTCAGAATGCAATAAAAGGGTACCACTGGGTCAGTGACCAGGCAATGGTGCATCCATTTATTCTCTACTTTTAAAATGAGAAAGATGAAGTTTGCAGTTCTTCAATTTGCATTCTAAGTGACTACTTGAAGCACAACACTTTGACTGTTCACATGTTTCAAAAGTATGTAATAAATTACATAAAAGAAAATTTTTCCAAGGTTGAGAAGCTGATATACTTTTCAGATGGAAGTGGTAGTCAATATAAGAACAAAAAGAATTTTTCAAGTCTGTGCAACCACAAAGTAGACTTTGGGTTGGAGGCTGAATGGCACTTTTTTGCATCTTGCCATGGTAAAATGCATGTGATGGAGTAGGAGGTACAACAAACCATGAAGTAAGTAAAGCCAGCCTACAAAGACCAAACACAGACCAAATTCTCACAGTACAGAACATGTATGTCTTTTGCAAGGATAATATTAAAGGCATTACCTATTTGCTGATCAAGAAAGAAGAAGTGGTTCTGCATATGAAAACAACACTTCAAACCAGACTTGAAAACTGTATAGCAATAAAAGGAACAAGGTATTTCCACAAATTCCTTGGCATCACAGAAAACTTAGTTCGATGCTATGTAACATCAGAAAGCAAAATTTATAGGATCATTGTGTCAGTAAAATTACGTCTCTGTCTTTAACGTTGAATGGCATAGTGGCATGTGTGTATGATGGACAGTGGTGGCTTGCAGAGGTTGAAAAAAATAAGTTTGGAAAACAATTATGTTTTTGTGCATTTTTACCATCCTGCTGGCCCAAGAACATTATTCAAGAAATCTACTAGTGACAAAGTTTGGATACCAATGAAAACTATTTTAAGGAAACTTTCAGTGCTTGAACTTACCACAGAAACTGGAAGGTCTTATTCTATATCACAGAAGGAAGCTGTCTGAAGAAATAAGTCGTCTTAACATTCACCACCAGGCTTAGGAACAGTCGCATCTCGAAGGATGTTAATTGAAAATGTTTATTTTAAGTATGTCAAAATAATATAAATGTTAATTTCAATTATTTTTCCACTTTTTGTGAATAATTCAGTACCTTACATCGATAATAATTCATTATATCCCACCAATATCACACATGAAAGGCAACACTCATAAGATCAGTTGTAGAGTAATGTGAATTATCTCCTCATTTTCAAAAATTCATATCTTTGTTCACAGTCAGATATCAATGTTGAAGTTTTTGCAGTATGTTGCTATCATATAGGTGTACAAACTGTGCAAAAATCATATTTTTATATTCAGTCCCACCCGAGATAACTAACCCCAAACTTTACAAAAAATGAAAATTTTCAAAAATTCATTAAAAGTTAAGGAAACATTTGTAAGTGTTCTTGCTCTATATGAGGCTAGTACTATATGATATCTAACTATAGGAAAAATATACTCTCATAAATCATTCCTTGTCTGTTATTTTTGGGCCTAAAAAGTGGATTTTTGAAAATTTGGATACCAAACTTTGGAGGTCATTTTGACTGGTTATTTTTGAATTTAGGGTATTTTTTGTAATAGACATTGTTGTAGAGGACACTTTTCTAAAAACAATCATGTTAATTGCAATGTTGTTGTAACTTACTCCAGTGCAGAGATATTAATATTTTTGCTAACGTCTCTAAACTGAAACATTGTCATGTGCTTACAAATGAAAATGGCCGCCATTCAGTAAAGGTGAAAGGTAAATTTTTTTTGAAAAATCACATACAAAAAAATTAAAGTATTTAAAAATGGTCAAGCAACCCTCTTAATTTTTATTAGACCACTTCGCTTGTATTGACCCACAGGTGCCACAAAAAGACTACTAAATGCATAAGCTTTTGGCCAGAAGGCCTTCTTACAAAATCTACCAAAACACACACACACACACACACACACACACACACACACACACACACACACACACACACACACAAACAAACAAACAATCCCTGTCCCTGGTTGCTGGGGCCAGACTGTGAGCAACTGTGCAAGATGGGAGAAGCAATCTGGGTGGCGGGGGTAAGGAGGAGGCTGGGGTGGGGATGGAGAGGAAGAGCACAATACGGATATTGTGGGAGCATGCAGGGATGAGGTGGAGAGAGGGCAGGGCAGCTAGGTGCAGTTGGGAGGTTTGATGGGGGAGGAGGGGGATGGTGGGAAGGAAAGGAGGGAAGTATAAAGACACCGTGAGTGTGCATTTGGAATAGAAGGATGTGGAATTGGAACCTGGGAAGGGGGTAGCTGGTTGAAGGACAACAACTAATGAATGTTGAGGTCAGGAGGGCTACAGGAACATCAGATATATTGCAGGGAGTGTTCCCATCTGCACAGTTTAGAAAAGCTGATGTTGCTAGGAAGGATCCAGATGGCACAGTCTGTGAAGCAGTCATTAAAATGAGGAATGTTATGTTGGGACAACATGATCAGCAACTGGGCGATTCAGCTGTTCCTTGGCCACAGTTTGTTGGTGGCCATTCATGATGACAGCAGCATGTTGGTTGTCATGCCCATATAGAAAAAGCATATTGGTTGCAGCTTAGCTTGTTGATCACATGACTGCTTTCACATGTTGCCCTGCCTTTGATGGGATAGGTGATGCTTATGACCAGACTAGAGTAGGTGGTGGTGGGAGGACATATAAGACAGGTCTTGCATCTAGATCTGTTACAGGGATATGAGCCGTGAGGTGAGTTCGCAAGGAGGGGTTGTGCAGGGACTGTCAGGGATATTGTGCAGGCTTGGTGGGTGCAGAATACCACTATGGGAGCAGTGAGGAGGGTAGTGGGTAGGAGTGGTAGGACATTTCTCATTTCAGGGCATGATGAGAGGTAGTTGAAACCCTGTCGGAGAATATGATTCAATTTCTCTATTCCTGGTTAGTTCAGAGTCATGAGGGAATGCTCCTCTTTGGCCAGATGGTGGGGCTTTGGAACGTGGTGGGTGGCTGGAGAGATAAGGCAAGAGAGATCTGTTTCTGTAAAAGGTTAGGAGGGTAATTATCGTCTGTGAAGTCCTCATGAGACCCTTGGCTTATTTCAAGAGGGACTGCTTGTCACTATAGATGCCATGGCCAGGGGTGGCTAGGCTGTATGGAAGGGGTGGCAGTGGTGAAAGTGGAGGCATTGCTGCTGGTTGGTAGATATGATATGGACGGAGGTACTGATGTAACCATGTTTGAGGTGGAGTTCAACGAAGGTGGCTTGTTGGTTTGATGAGGACGAGGTGAAGCAAATGGGGGAGAAGGTGTTTAAGTTATGGAGGAATGTGTATAGCCTGTCCTCACCTTCAATCCAGATCACAGAGATGTCATCAGTGAATCTGGACCAGGTGGGGGATTTGAGAGTCTGGATGGCTGGGAAGGATTCCTCTAAATGGCATATGAATAGGTGCCACATCTTGGATTTGTTTGTGAGTGATGCGAAAAAGTAGTAGTAACTGTAGGCGAGGAGGTAGCTAGTCATGGGGACCCAGAAAGGGGTTGTATGTTTGGAATCCATAAGGCACTGGGAGGGAGTGTGTTCAATAGCAGCTAGGTCATGGGCATTACGAATGTTAAGTAAAGCGAAGTGGCATCAATAGTGATGAGCAGGGCACTGTGTGGTGAACAAACAAGAACTGTGGAGAGTCACTGGAGGAAATAATTGGTATCTTTTATACAGGAGAGTAGGTTGCGGGTAATAGGCTGAAGGCGTTGGTCTGCGAGAGCAGAGATTCACTTAGTGGGGACACAGTAACTGGCCACAATGGGGCATCCTGGGTGGTTGGGTCTATGGACTTTACGAAGCATGTAGAGAAGGTAGGAGTGCAGAGACTGGTAGGGGTGAGGAGAGAGGTGGAATCTGGGGATATGCTCTGGGATGGATCTAGGGATTTGAGGGGTGACTGGAGTTCCTGCTGGATTTCTGGAATGGGGTCACTGTAAGAGGGTTTGTAGCTGGGTGAATCTGATAGCTGGTGCAGTTGTTCTACCAGGTAATCCTTGTGGTCCAAAGAACAATGGTGGAGCCTTTGTCAGCAGACAGGATAATAAGGTCGGTATCAGATTTTAGGTGGTGGATTGCGGTTCTTTCTGTGGGTGTAAGGTTAGCTTGCATGTTGAGGGATTTGGGGAATGATGATGAGGCAAGGTCTTAGGTTAAGAAATTCTGGAAAGTTAATGGGGTGATTTGGGGGCAGTGGGGGTACACCGCAGTTGGAAGGAGGAGTGAAATGAGTCAGGCATGGTTCATCATTGGTCTCTGGTTGAGTTTGATTGGTAGGGTTGATGGCAAAAAAAATGTTTCCACTGTAGGGACTGGGAGATGGAAAGAAGGTGTTTATGAAGTCCAGCTTGACTGAATTCAGGAGTAGTGCAAAAAGGGACTGATACTTCTGTGGGTGGGTTGGTTGGTTGATTGGTTTGGGGAAGGAGACCAGACAGCGAGGTCATCGGTCTCATCGGATTAGGGAAGGACGGGGAAGGAAGTCGGCTGTGCCCTTTGAAAGGAACCATCCCGGCATTTGCCTGGAGCGATTTAGGGAAATCACGGAAAACCTAAATCAGGATGGCCGGACGCGGGATTGAACCATCGTCCTCCCGAATGCGAGTCCAGTGTCTAACCACTGCGCCACCTCGCTCTGTACTTCTGTGGGGC
Source organism: Schistocerca americana (assembly GCF_021461395.2). Classification (NCBI taxonomy): domain Eukaryota; kingdom Metazoa; phylum Arthropoda; class Insecta; order Orthoptera; family Acrididae; genus Schistocerca; species Schistocerca americana. The sequence continues at coordinate 97,586,965 of NC_060123.1, read as the reverse complement.
TAAGGCTTTTGGAGGAAAGGTTCATCAGAGTGTTTTGGGTCTTTTTGGGTTCTGGATTCAGTATGGTGGTAGAAGGGAGATGTTGTAGGTCTGCGAGACAGGGTTTGTCAGCCATGGGGGGATGTGAGAAAGGTTTGAAGGTTGTTGCAGAGATGGTGGATAGTGGTTGGCCAGATGGGATTAGGAGGTGAAGAGGTTGGAGAGTTTTTTTTTTTGAGGTGGCCTTGTGCATGCTGCTCTAGATTCTGGAAGGCAAGAGTATCTGTGTGTCAGATGGGATCCAGAATTTGGGATTGACCAGTAGGAGAATTTTATGGATTAAGAGGAGGTATTGCAAGTAGGTTTGAACCTTATTGACATGGTTTTGCAGGACTATGTTGGTGAGGGCTGAGGACTGGCAGAATCTGAACAGATGGATATCATAGTGGAAAGAGGTGTTGCAGTGGTTTGCAGCTGGAGATCGGTAATTTGATGGTAAGGCCATTTGGGGGGTACTCTGTGAGCCAAGCAACAACACAGGAAGAGTATGTGTGACTGGATTCTGTCTAGGCTTAAGGAAACTTTCCTTATTGGTGCAGATGGAAGAAGCATGGGTCCATGGTGGAGGATAAAAACACAAAAATATGTGAATAACGTAGCAAAATGTGTGAAAAAATTCATCCTAAATGAAGCAAAATACTGAATTTGGATAAAATGAACAACTGGAATATTGAAGTTGATGCCATACTAACGGTCATAGTAATGCGTGTTGTTGATTGAATACTTACAAATTATTTTATGGAAGGGGAAGAACCCAGAGGAAGCTGGCATCTCTCACCTGACTTTATTGCACCTCTACTAATAATTAATCTTTTTCCTGTTTCCATGATGCCATTTTGATACAGTTACCTATGAATTGTACATGTAACATACGCATAAATAATTGGAGTAGTTTCACTTGGATTTATTGTTTGCTGATTAAAAAATGTGGATAGTCAGACTTCTTAATACAGCACACTAGAGTAAATTTGTGGTGAGCTAATCAGCAGCTCTGATCATACTGACATCTTGGCTTTTCAGTAACATCTCGGCTTTTCAGTAACATATTTTAATTTATCTTTTGGCCTGATTATTATATACAAAATGATGTATTTCACTAATAGATTAAGCCATTAATTAAGATTTTTTCTTAATTTACCACAATTTTTGATATGGTACTTGAACTCATAAATGAGACACTCCTGATATGGTTCCATAAAATATTTAATTGGATAGTTGAAAAATCTACTCACCAAGTGGCGGCAGAACATGCACATAAAAGTTGGTTGTGATTGGGAAGCTTTCAGAGCCAGTGGCTCCTCCTTCAGGCAGAAGGGTTGAAGAGGAAGGAGGAAGGGTAAAGGAAAAGGACTGGAGAGGTCTAGGAAAAGGGGTAGATTTCAGGAAAGTCGCCCAGAACTGTGGATCAGAGGAGACTTACTGTATGGGATGGGAAGGAAAGACTGATTGTTGATTCTTTTCATTGTTGCTCAAAATATTTGTCATAAACTTTTCTTTTTGTCAACTCACAATATATTTCATAAATTATTAACATGTATAAGTCCATCCTAATTAGCAAAATATAACCTATCATTTTTAAATGATTTTGTGGTTCCCAAGATCGCAATATGCCCATATGCCAGTCTGGAAATAGTTGGGCATCACCTGAAATTTTAAGTGTGGACCAGCTAGCACTTGCACAACATTTATGGAAGATCTTGATAAACCACAGGTAGCTTGTGTTGTGTTAAAGTTGATTCTTGAGTTTGCAGCACCTCTTTACAGTGCTGACTTCTGTATAGAAAAGTTGCAGCTTACTATTACTATGTTGACACCTATGCAACTATTCATTGTTTGTGAAGTTCACGTTAAAATTTCTGAAAAAATCTTTTTAACTCTGAGTATATGACCAGCATGCTTGCGTGGAGTATCTGATATACTTTTATTAAGCAGTGGATGTAGATTAATTCTTTTGAGCTGATGGAGATGTTGTTTAATCTGGACTTTTATTGTGTTTTATGCAGTTGATATTTAATCATCTTGGTGACTATCTCGAAAGCTCAAATGTGTGCACTGTTTGCATAATCTACAGCTCCTGTGTTCTGCTAATACTTGTATTGGGTCTAAAATGGACTGTGACTTCATTTAGTGATTATGTTGTTAGTGCCTTGTCTAGGATGTAGTGAATTTGTTAGTGCCCTGTCTAGGATGTAGTGAGGTAGAGGTACCAACTTGCATAAAACATGTAAAATGGAAGTTTTGCAATAAAAGTGTATTATGAAACTCGATCTGGTCATCACAGTATTTGTGGTGGTAATAAATGTGGGAGAAAGCCATGTTACTTGGAAATCTGTATAGTGCACATCATTTTCACATTTTCTAGAAATCAATTTACAGATACTCTACAAGACTTTCATCATCAAAGCTCAGAGGGCTTAATGGACAATGCAGATAGGCAGTGTTGCAAAGTGGAAGAAAATTAGTCTTTGAGAAGTTTTCTACCTTCTGGCATACATATGAACCTAAAAGAATAAAAAGGAAAAAAAAAAAAAAAAACTACACACATTATAGTAATAACTTGGCTATGGAAAAAATAGAAAACATTTATCTGGTTTTAGGAGTTTCCTTTCATTTCTTTGAAGTCTGATAAAGTTACTCTTATAATTTTCAGGTACTGGATATTGAAACTAATATTAAACTTCATTCTGAGTAAAGCTAAAAATAGAGGGAACAGCATAAACATCTCATTCTGGTTGTCGGTACAAAATTTGATGACTTCCAAGTCTAGGTGACACATTGAAGTATTCCAATTGCCATAGAGACAGGGGCATTCATTCTCTCCAGCACAGTAGCTACCTCTAATTATGTTGATCTGTTTCTCATGAGTATATGTAGATTGCATCAGACATAAAAATTTTTTATTCCCAATGTTTATAAAGAATATGCATTTCTTGTTACTTCATCTAATAAGTCTGCAGCTGTGTTTTACTTCCAGTAATGAATGATTGTGATTTATTGCCTGTGCTGAAGGAATTTGATGTGAATTCTTTAAGTAAACATATAATTTTTGTCTCATTTAAATGTCAGCATAATATACTGTTTCTACTCATACAAGTGAATGAAACAATTGCACAGTATGGTTAATTTCTAGAAAATTTAAGAGGAGTTTACTGTTGACTTTGTTTTTCAGGATTTGGCAAATACAACTACCTCATACTTCTGTCAGCTATTTGCTGTTCACTTTCTCATCAGTTCAGCACAACTGCAATGTCTTACCTGCTTCCGGCGGCACATTGTGATTTAAGTCTTAAACCATCTGACAAAGGTCTTCTGAATGCCATTGGTTATGGAGGTACGTACTTTTGTTTCTTGTGTTACTTAATGTTTAAAGCTTTCTGACAATGAATTTGCATTTTTGTGTCCTTATGCAATAGCTTATTAACACATTCATCATATTTTTTGAACCAATTACCAAGTTGAAGATTAGTTGGAACATCGTATTGTTTTACAAGGAATGATTCTGTTAAAGAATGGTACATCATGGTATATCTTTTCTCTACTATGATAAGAAATTGACTTCATGAAGGCAATTGTTGAATGTTCTGCTATGTAAAATGTGAACTATAGTATAACCTGGAAAATTTCACAAACACATAGTGTTGCCAGTTGTTCAAGTCCTTGCACGTACTGGAGGGGGCAGGGGGTGCATCTGTTAAGGTGAAGTGGACATCAACTGCTCTTCTTCGAGTGACTTTACCGATTGAGCTACTGGGTCACATTTCTTACATCTGAATTTATCTCAGTCTGCCCCTCTCATAGGAGTCAGTCTTAAGACTAAGTATGGGTGGATCTATTTAGGAATATTAAAATGGTCTGTTTGCCCAAGTGATTCTTTAATTTGTGTTCAATATACCTACAGTCACATAATAATGTGGTATACACCACTTCTAACAAACGCCGAACAACGCGCTCCAGTACGCGGCCGCCAAATACATCGCTGGCCGCACTTCTCTGGGCGGCCCGCTGCTTCCATCGCTGGCCGTTTTCACACGCACGCTCCCTTATGTGGCCGAGAAATACATCGCTGGCCGCACTTCTCCGGGCGGCTCGCGGCTACCATCGCTGGCAGCCTTCGCGCGCGCGCGAGCGCGTTTGTCAGCACACAGCAATTGGCTATGCCAGGAAACATTGCGATTGGTTTTCCCTGGAAAACAGCGACCCCAGCCAACGGCTCCATTAACTAGCAAGCCTTATATAAACCCGGCCGCCGCCGCAAACGACAGTTCTCATCTGGAAGTGCAGTACGCCGTGTTCCAGCTGCTTGTGGATGACTCGCCGCACCACTCGAGGTTACCTGGCTGCTCGGCGGAAAGTCTTACAACTTCACTTGGAGAGACTGAACTTCACTGGACTTGGGAATAATTACAGAACGTGCACCCCACCATGCACATTCGGACATTGGCATAAACAAACTTTAATTCTGCATTACTTCTGAGTGTGAGCCTGGGTAGACTCTTGGCTAACATAAGTGATTTGTGATTTAATAAACCAGACTGAAGAGGTTATTGTGTTATTCCTGGTTATAACAAATAACAACTAAATATGCCATTTTAACAGGAGTTAAATCTTTGTTTATTAATAAGTAAATGTAATTACACCTGATGTGAAGAGAAGTTGCATCTAAATGCAGCAGCCAGAGAGTGACCATGTATATGAGAGTTGTGCTTGTGTGTGTATTTTATACTTCACAAGAAGGCCTCTTGGCCGAAAGCTCCAGTGTATAGCAGTCTTCTTCTTGCATCTGTTTGCGACTCATTGTGTCCTCTTCACAGTGAATAGCAATCTCTTCTTCTTCTTCTTTCTTTTCCCTCCTAATATTGTTGTTATTTCATCCTGGATTTTCCATTGTTTGATCTTAATATATAAACAATTTAAAGATCACTGTTACACCTCATCATCATGCATGGTAACCTTTGTGGAAAATTTATGCAGTAGAACAAAACATTTAAAATATGCCCTGATAATATGTTATTAATGATGCTGTCAAAATTCTTGGAGAACTGTTTTCAATGATAAATTATTTTTCAGACTTTTATAAAAATACAGTCATGTTTGATTTTACATGTGTGGAGCAGTTTATTCACCGTATAAAGACAAAGTCACTAGGTGATGCGATAAAATTGATTCTTATTAAGGAAGAGAGGGTTCAGTCTGTCTCTGTTGACCCTAACATAAGTTTCCTGTGCTTACATGTGATTGTTCCACAGAAGGAACATCTAATTATTGAATTGCTGCTACAATTCACTAAATTAATAGTTAAGATACTGTTGTTTATAATTTCATCATTACATAAATTTAATTGCTGTATATTTACAACTGTATCAATATTATCGCAACTGTACCTCAGAGATCTTGTGTCTTGCAGTGAGCAAATATGTAGTGAAAACTTAGTCCAGCAAAGCTAAAATTTACTTTTAACATTTTACAACAATCTTAGGATATTTGCACGATTACTCGTATTTTGTCTCTTCAGTCTTCATAAAACTTTTAGCTGAATGTAATCTGACACATTGTTATGATTTATTTTGATATATCACTACTAATCAGTGCTGTAGATAAAATGAACTGACAGTATAAATAATGTGGATACTACTTTTTGTGAGTTATTTAAATTTTGTTTTATAAGTAAAGTTACCTTTTATTGAGTATTCTGTTGGCACTTGGAGGGACATAGACATATTAACCTATGTTTGTAATAAAGTTATGACTCAAAACATATTTTGTGATGGATTTAAATATTCTGTAGTAACACTCTTTTATGAAAATGGAGATATATTTATTTAAAGTTTAAAATCTGCCTATTATTCCTAATTGAAAGAGAGTTCAAGTAGGGGTACAATAGCTTCTTTATTGTCCTTCTGAAAACCAAAAAAACTGTCCATCTTAATTTACAATTGCAATTTAACTGCATAAGCAGTTCCAACTGAAATACAATTTTGAGGATTTTGCCTCAACTAACTCCCAGGAGCTGAAACTAAACACTGAAATGACCAACAGTCAAAAGCTGCTTCTCAACACAGAAGTCTACTTCTCAACATTACACTCTCTTCATCAGTATCACATGGATGAGAACTTAACTGAGAAACTGCAAGCAGTTGGTGTATGAATCAGCCAGCTCTCATAGACAGGAACTGTCTGCAGTGGTCTCTGGGTTTCCATTTAACTATTCTCTTGGGAGAGATGTGCTGCCTCCCAGTAACTCATGATCAGATGTAGGTATGGTCATTGATGCGGCTTGCGAGCACATGCTGTTGCCTGGCAAGGTACCTGGTGGGCTGTAAGTTTCTCGATGCACCTCCTGGTGGTCTGAGGGTATACTTGAAAATCCCACATACCTGCTATGGACCACGTGAGCATAGCTTTCCATGACTTGCCATTACACCCGTTATGTGTGTTGTAACTGGTGCCCCTGGATGTCATACCATAAACAATGGAAAATTCAGGATGGAATAATCACATTATTATGAAAAGAATAGATTGCTTCTCGCCATATAGAGGAGATGTGGAGTCGAAGACAGGCACACCAAAAAAAAAAAAAAAAAAAAAAAAAAAATATGCTAAACATGTGAGCTTTTGTCCAAAAGGCCTTCTTCTAAAGTAGTCACACAGACACATTCTCATAAGCACAACTCACTCACACATGAGTACTATGAGTACTGTCTCTAGCCACTAATGCCACACTGCAAGCGACTATGCATGATGAGAGAAGCGATCTGGGTGTTGGGGTTAAGGTGGAGGTTGGGACGGGAAGGGGGAGGGATAGCAGGGTAGAGATGGAGGACAATAAAGTGCTGCTTGTGGAAGAATATGGGGAAATTGTGGGGACAGGAGTGGGTGTATAGGTAAAGTTGTGCAGTTAGAGTTGGGGGTGGTAACGGAGAGAATTAGAGGAGAGGGGAGAAAAGAGAGAAGAGGAGGTGGGGGGAGAGAGAGAGAGAGAGAGAGAGAGAGAGAGAGAGAGAGAGAGAGGCTGCTGGGTGAATTGGTGAAATAGAAGGCTGTATAGTGCTGGAGTGGGATTGGGAAGGAGATGGATGGTTGAAGGACAGGAACTAAGGAAGGTCATAGCTGGGGGGGGGGGGGGGGGGGGGTGGTTATGGGAACATAGGATATATTGTAGGGAGAGTTCCCAGTTCACATCTTCACAATTCAGAAAAGCTGGTGTTGGTAGGAAGGATGCAGATGGTACATGCTGTGAAGAAGTCATTGAGGTGTTGGGCAGGGTGCCCAGCAACTGGGTCATCCAGCTGTCTCTTCACCACAGTTTGTCGGAGGCTATTCATACAGACATACATGTTATTAACTGAAACAGCAGCCTAACTTTACTTTTGATGTGACAGAAGCCTAATAGATAAATGTTAATCAGATTTACTGCTTTGGGAACTCATTTCTAATCAGTATGCAGCTGCTAAACAATGTTCGTACAGTGGTAACTGGTTTTGCAGTAACCAGTGCCAAAGTGTTTTACACAGTGTAGCATTACAAAACATTTGTCAGTGAATATCATTTGTTAGGAATCAGTAATGTTTTGCCGAGGGGTCAATTCACAGTGGCGGGGACTCACTCAGCCGGTACGACATAATGCATAGCCCACGGCTCCACCTTGACTCGACAGACTCCAAACTTGACCTCCACTAACACGTAAGTTGATTAGCACTAGCGACAGTCGATTTTGCCTGTCATTGATCTGTATGAGGCAAAAATGTGTTTTACCATGAGGTAAGGGATTGCGGACCACTTACATCCCCATCCTAAAAGAGTTCGTATCCACAGGTGAAAAAACAAAAATATAAAAAGGTGTTACAGATTACAAAAAAGACTATAGAACATTAAACCTAAGGGCAAAAAATGACATTACAATCATCTTACATAAATTCGATTGACTCCGGTAGTGCACTGTGTAACCCCTCTGATGCATAAAAAGTAGTAGATTGCTAGTTAGCTCTTCTGACATCGATGACGGTGCATTTTTTTATGTGTTAGGGCCTGTAGTTATGTGACAAGAGGAATATATTCAGCTTAAGAATTTGAATTCTGATACTTGGCTGGTTGGCATGCCTATCTTATTCTGCTTTCTCCAGCTGTTTTAAAAAGTTGGACAATGGGTCATTTAATTATTAAACTGGTCAGAAGTTGTTTCCCATTTGTTTATTTACAAAAACAAATCTCATAACTGGTGTGTATCAATCAAACCAGAGTTTGTTGTGCATCATTACCAAGCATCAAAGCATAACAAGCTACTAGCTTTCACCACTGACGTTTCTCTTTGACCAACTGACAAAGCGCTTTCCCTTTCTTTGTACATACTTGCCGATATGTGGGTAACGCCTCATTTAGTAGTCAGTTCAGCAATTTTGTTTTAATAACTTTTATTCTTGGAATTTTATGATTTTTTGGTTAGTTGTATTTTGTTTTTATAACAAAGCAGATAACTGAAAACATAAGAAGAACTGGCATTTTTATGTCTTTAATTAAGGTAGGTAAATTTTGTCATTAATTATTCATTGAATCGATGTGTAATAGATGTGATTTAGAAACATAAATGCAGTTGTCCAAAAATGCCTGTAGTTTGCATGCAACAATAAGCATTTAAATAAAGTTATAACCCATTGTACTTTCTCTCTGTCTTGAAAGGAGGATATAAGATGAACATAACAAAAGCAAAACGAGGATAATGGAATGTAGTCGAATCAAGTAAGGTGATGCTGAGGGAATTAGATTAGGAAATGAGACACTTAAAGTAGTAAAGGAGTTTTGCTATTTGGGGAGCAAAATAACTGATGATGGTCGAAGTAGAGAGGATATAAAATGTAGACTGGCAATGGCAAGGAAAGCGTTTCTGAAGAAGAGAACTTAGTTAACATCGAATATAGATTTAAGTGTCAGGAAGTCATTTCTGAAAGTATTTGTCTGGAGTGTAGCCATGTATGGAAGTGAAACATGGACGATAAATAGTTTGGACAAGAAGAGAGTAGAAGCTTTCGAAATGTGGTGCTACAGAAGAATGCTGAAGATTAGATAGGTAGATCACATAACTAATGAGAAGGTATTGAATAGAATTGGGCACAACTTGACAAGAAGAAGGGACCGGTTGGTAGGACATGTTCTGAGGCGTCAAGGGATCACAAATTTAGCATTGGAGTGCAGCGTGGAGGGTAAAAATCGTAGAGGGAGACCAAGAGATGAATACACTAAGCAGATTCAGAAGGATGTAGGTTGCAGTAAGTACTGGGAGATGAAGAAGCTTGCACAGGATAGAGTAGCATGGAGAGCTGCATCAAACCAGTCTCAGGACTGAAGACAACAACAACAACAACAACAACATAAATATGAAAATGGTTGAGAAATTGTTTTACAAGATTTGACATTTTTCTATTATGTGATAAAATTGGTTTAATTACTCCCACACGATGTTGGACATACGCATTGTTTTAGATTGTGTGATGTAACAGGTCCCGTCTGAGAAATAAATTTTCTAACTAAAATTGTATTATGTTAACGAGATTCATAGAAGTAATAAGTTACAGTCCCAAAGAAAATTCTTCTGGATAAGATAAAAGGCATATACAATCTAGAAACAATTTGTACAAGAAACCATATGCAACATAACTGTGAGTATTCACTGACAGAGAGAACAAGTGTATTAATCCTCAGTTATATAATACATATAACTTAATAATTTTTTTCTGTCACATAGTAGTATGTACAGGCTAGTAACATCTCTTGTCATAGGATCTGTACTTGGTTAACATTATTTCTTTTAAATTAAGAGCTAGCTCAGCTTTTAAAGAAAGAATAGTGTGTATATGTAACAATATAGTGAGAGTATATGTATACACAAGATTATGAAATAATGTTTTTCATGTCGACACCTCTGCTGCACTTGTACCTGGTTACCAGGCAGCGGATGCTCTGATGAATGGCAAGAGTAGTATTTCATGTTAATGAGGCCATAAAAGTTTTCATCTGCTGCATTTAAGTTTCTAACAAGGAATTTAATCCAGGTGATTCAGTTGTTAAGAGGTAATATTTACTAATTAAGAGAATTATTTTTCATTTTCTTAGGAGCATGACAGTTTTAAATACTTGTACATTTTACAAGGCATATCATTCGTAATTACATTCATGGTGTTCCAGTCCAAACCTCATCTCTGAATAACTACTACAACCTACATCCTTTTGTATCTGCTCACTGTATTCATCTCTTAAGTCTCCCTCTGTGATTTTTACCCTCCACACTTTCCTTCAATACTAAATTTGTGTTCCTTTAATGTCTCAGAATGTGTCCTATCAACCGATGCCTTCTTCTGGTCAAATTGTGCCACAAATTTCTTGTCTCCCCTGTTCTATTCAGCAGCTCCTCATTATTTACATGATCGAGCCATCTGATATCACCGAGCAAGGTGGCGCGGTGGTTAGCACACTGGACTCGCATTCGGGAGGACGATGGTTCAATCCTGCATCCGGCCATCCTGATTTAGGTTTTCCGTGATTTCCCTAAATCGCTTCAGGCAAATGCCGGGATGGTTCCTTAGAAAGGGCACGGCCAATTTCCTTCCGCATCCTTCCCTAATCTGAGCTTGTGCTCTGTCTCTAATGACCTCATTGTCGACGGAACATTAAACAGTAATCTCCTCCTCCTCCTCCTCCTCCTCATCTGATATCCAACATTCTTTTGTAGTGCCACATTGTGAAAGCCTGTAATCTCTTTCTTCCTAAACAGTTTGTCGTCCATGTTTCACTTCCTTACATGGCTACCCTCCAGATAAGTATCTTTGAAAATACTACCTAATACTTAAATCTATATTCAATGTTAACAAATTTCGCTTCTTCAGAAATGCTTTTCTTGCCATTGCCAGTCTACATTTTATATTGTCTCTGCTTCAGCCATCGTCAGTTACTTTGCTGCCCAAATAGCAAAACTCATCTATTACTTCAAGTGTCTTGTTTCGTAATCTAATTCCCTTAGCAGCCCGTGATTTAATTTTGCTCCATTCCATTAGCCTTGTTTTGCTTTTGATGATATTCATCTTGTATCATCCTTTCAAGACACTGTCTGTTGCTTTCAACTACTCTTCCAAGTCCTTTACTGTCTCTGACAGAATTACATCATCAGCAAACCTTAAAGTTTTTATTTTGTCTCCCTGGACATTAATTCCTATTCCAATTTTTTCTTCATTTCCTGTACTGCTTGTTCAATGCACAGAGTGACTAACATTGGGGATAGGCTACAATTCTGTCTCACTCCCTTCCCAACCATTGCTTCTCATTCTTGCCCCTCGACTCGTATAACTGCCATTTGGTTACTGTGCAAGTTGTAAATAGCCTTTTTCTCCCTTTATTTTACCTCTGCCACCTTCAGAATTTCAAAGAGAGTATTCCAGTCTACATGGTTAAAATCTTTCGCTAAGTCTACAAATGCTAAAAACGTAGTTTTGTCTTTCCTTAACCTATATTCTAAGATAAGTCGTAGGATCAGCACTGCCTCGTGTTAAGCTAAATTTCTACAGAATCTAAACTGATATTCCCCAAGGACAGATTCTACCAGTTTTTCCATTCTTCTGTAAAGAATTCGTGTTAGAATTTTGAAACCATGACTTATTAAACTGATAGTTCAGTAATTTTCACACCTGTGAGCAACTGCTTTCTTTGGAATTGCTGTTGCTGCACTCTTCTTGAAATCTGAGGGTATTTTGCCTGACTCATTCATCTTGTAAACCAGATGGAAAGTCTGCTCATGTCTCTCTCTCTCCCCCAAGGCTCAGTAGCTCTGACAGAATGTCATCTACCCCCGGGGCCTTATTTCGACTTAAATATTTCATAGCTCTGTCAAATCCTCCTTGTAGTATCTTGTCCCCCTCTCATCTTAATCTACATTTGCTTCCCTTTCTGTAATATTGCCTTAATGTTCATCTCCCATGAGTAGATCCTCTATGTACCTCCTCCACCTTTCAGCTTTCCTTCTTTGCTTAGCACTGGTTTTCAATTGGAGCTCTTGATATTCATGCAGTTGCTTCTCTTTTTCCCAAAGGCCTCTTTAATTTTCCTGTAGGCTATATCTATAGTTCCCCGATGAAATTTGTTTCTAAATCCTTCCATTTGTTCTCTAGTCGATCCTGCTTAGCCATTTTGCACTTTCTGTCAATCCCAGCTTTTAAATGTTCCCTTTTACCTGTGTCATTTGCTGGATTTTTAAATTTTCACCTTTCATTAATTAAATTCAGTATTGTGTTACTCAAGGATTTCTAGTTGACCTTGACTTTTTACCAATTTGATCCTCTGCTGGCATTAGTATTTAATCTCTTGAAGCTAGCCATTTGCATTCTACTGTATTCCTTTCCCCTGTTGTAGTCAACTGTTCCCTTATACTCACTCTGAAACTCTCGCCAACCTCTGGTTCTTTCCACTTATCCAGGTCTCATCTGTTTAACTTCCTACCTTTATGCAATTTCGTCAGTTTTAATCTACATTTTATAATCAATAAATTGTTGTCAGAGTCCACATCTGCCCCTGGAAATATCTTCCAATTTAAAAAGCTGGTTGCTAAATCTCCGTCTAAGCTAAGTCAATCTGAATCCTCCCCGTTTCTACAGGTCTCTTCCAGTGTCAGTGATGATTAAATTATGCTCCGTGCAAAATTCTACCAGGTGGCTTCCTCTTTCATTCTTTTCCTGCAGTCCATATTCACCTATACTATTTTTCCTTCTTTTCCTTCTCCAACTGTCGAATTCCAGGCCCCCATCTCATTAAATTTTCATATCCTTTAATTCTTTAAATAATTTCTTTTATCTTACCATACACTTCTTCAATCTCTTCATCATTTGAGGAGCCAGTTAGCATGCAAATTTGTACTATGCTGATAGTCGTGGGCTTCATGTCTGTTTTGGCTATGATAATGTGTTCACTATACTGTTCATAATAGCATACCCACATTCCTATTTTCTTTTTCATTATTAAACCTACTCCTGCATTCCCCTTATTTTACTTTGAATTACTGACTAGAAGCCCTGTTCCTTCTGCCACCAAATGTCACCAATTCTCACTGTATCTAACTTCAGCCTATCCATTTCCATTTTTAAAATTTTCTAACCTACCTGACTGACTACGGTATCTAACATTCCACACTCCAATCTGTGGAATGCCAGTTTTGTTTCTGCTGATGACGACATCCTCCTGAGTAGTCCCTGCCCAGAGATCTGACTGGGGGACTTTGTTACCTCCTGAATATTTTATTCAAGAAGTCATCATCATCATGTAGACATACAGTAGAGTTGTATGCCTTCGGCTGTAGTTCTCCTTGTTTCAGCCATTCATGGTACCAGCACAGCAAGGCTGTTTTGGTTGATGTTACAAGGCCAGATCAATCAATCATCCAGACTGTTGCACCCTGCAAAAACTGAAAAGGCTGCTGCCCCACTTCAGGAAACACACATTTGTCTGGCATTTCAACGGATACCCCCTCCATTGTGGCCACATCTATGGTACAACTGTCTCTATCGCTGAGGCACACATGTCACCCCATCAACAGCAAGGCCCACGGTTCATGGGGTAGTGTGTGATGTAAACAAATGTTTAAGTGTAGATGTGTGATGTATCTACATTTAAACATTTGTTTATGTGGTTATAAATAAAGTATTTTATAACTGTATTTGTCATCATTACACTCTTCTCACAATCGTAGAGCATTGTCCATGAGTGTAGAGTGTGATTCATATATTTTGTTTCTCTCTCTCTCTACTAGCAATATTGCAAGTGTATAGGTTTTCTTGTATTTTCTGTGTACATTTAGTGGTTTCACAGTGCCCAAAGAATTTGTGAATGTAAGTTATGAGTGTGTCAATATATTGTACTGGCCAGCATAGTTTCCAGTCATCTAAGTCAGGTTTGCACCTTCTAAATGACATCCCCTTATTAACAACCTAATACTAGTAGTTTTCATAGAAAATTTGTAATTAATTTCCAGTTGTCATCATGATTTTGATTTCTCCTAATATCTTTGCAGATTTTCAAATTTTCTTTTTCCTCCTTTATTCCATTCAAACACATGATTTAAACTGATCTTCTTCATACCCTCTATTGTCCTGTCATTTCCTATTTGTAACCTTGAGAGAGCATCAGCGATTACATTTTCTTTTCCCTAAATGTATTTTACATTGTAATCAAACTGCTGTAAAAACAATGCCCACTGTTGAAATCCGCTGTGATAAAGTTTACATTTCTGAATATAACGCAACGCTTTGTGGTCATTATATATGATTACTTTGTGACCCAATAAGTAGTTTTTAAACTTATTAAAAGGCCCAATGTATGGTTAAGAATTTTTTCTGTTACTATAGGATTTCTCCATGTTTTTGTAAGACTCAGCTGGCAAAAGGTGTTGGCTTGTGTTGTATCTTTCCCCCTTCTACCTTTTCTTGAAAAAGATGTGTTCCAGTCCAGTGTTACAGATGTCAGTCATATGCAAAAGGGCACAAACATATCAGGTCTTGACAAAATTGATCTTAGACATAACTGTTTTCTTTACTTTATTTCTGTGAATGCAGTGTGGCAGTCTTGATTCGAATTTCAGATGGTTTTCTTTTTGAGTAAATTAAATAAACAAGTGGCATTGAGGGTTTGATTATTTATGAATTTTCTGTAAAATCTAGTTAATGCAAAACAGAATTTAGTTGTTTATATTCTTAGGTACAGGAAACTTAGCGGTGGCTTCAATTTTACTTCCATCTGGTGCAATTCATTTTCCTGAAATAACGTGCCCTAGAATCTTCAACTCATTCCCCCCAAATTTGCACTTTTCTAACTTTATTGTCTTCCCCCCTTCCTTAGCTGTAGACACACTTCCTTCAATAAGCCAAGATGTTCTTCCCAAGTTTTATCAGTTATTAAAATATCATCCACATAGATTATCAACTTGAGAGTTTACCTTGTCCCCCAATACAAAAGCTAAGGCAGTGATAAGCTCAGCCATGGATGCATTAGTCCAAAAGGCACAACAGAATATTGGAAACACTTCCCACTCAACAAAAAAGCAGTGTGTTTCCTGGAATCAGGATTCAGGTACACTTGGTAAAAATCTAAGGTTAAATCTAAGCTACTCGTATATTTAACACATTGAAATTTATGAAGGATTTCATCATTGTTCTCAGGGTGGTCATTCTCTCTTTTTAGATATTTATTAAGCTACCTAGAAACCAATGCAATTCTGAATCCTCCATCTCGTTCTTGTACAAGTACCAAAGGATTGTTACTCACTCCTACTCCTTCCTAAAATCCCCCATGTCTCCATTATCTGAATTTCCTTTTCTACAGCTTTTCTTTATGCAAAAGGTATCCCATAAGGTTTTAAGAAAAATGGTTCAAATGGTGTAAGACTTAATTTACATTGATAATTCTTCACCCTTCCTGGTCTGTCACAGTACACATCGTGAAGTTCTTGTAAGACTTTCTTTAACTGTTTTTTCTGACTGGAATCTAAAGATGTTGCTGCATCTACTTTTCTATTTACGAGTTCCTCTAAGTTCTGATTATCTGTTGGATCACTATGAACTTCTTCTAAAATGTGTCTATTATCCCCCAAACTTCTACATTCTGTGAGATGGTTACATTCATTCCCACAATTCGCAAGGCACATATCTGTTTTGGCAGTTACTCCATCTTTGGGATCTGTTAGCATTATACTTTCTCCACCCCAATCAAAACTTACACCCATTTTAGGTATCCAGCCCACACCAAGCACGAAATTTTCTGTTAACCCTGATATCACAAAACAATCGTGCTCACACTATTTATTTTCAATCTCAAAAGTGAAAAGTACGTGACTTTTTACCAGTTTGCTATGTCTCCATGTAGCCTGCAAAATAGTTGTCAACTCCAGCTATCAATTCTTCGTACGAAGTGAATCTTGATCCACCAAGAAAAATTTTCAGTTTGGGAAGCGATGGAAGTCTGATAGATCCATATCAGGTGAATACGGCAGGTGTGGCAATAATACATACCTTAGTTTGTGTAATTTTGCCATGGCGACGGCATGTGTGCGGGCCCACATTGTCTTGATGGAATATGACTTTCTTACTTGCTAAACCTGTATTTCATGTATTTTTTGTTGCAGTTTGTCCAGGAGGTTAGCATAGTATTCTCCAGTAATTGTTTGCCCAGTGGGGAGATAATCTACAAACAGAATCCGCTTCGCATCCCAGAACACTGATGCCATGACCTTTCATGCCGAAGGAATTGTCCGTGTTTTCTTACTTGGTGGAGATTCAGCATGTTTCCACTGGTTTGACTGTTGTTTTGTCTCTGGGGTATAGTAGTGCATCCCAGTTTCATCTGTGGTCACAAACCGGCACAAAAAATCTTGTTCATTTAACCTAAATGGGCCAAACATTGTTCTGATATATCCATCCTCATGAGTTTTTGATCCAGCATCAAGAGTCGTGGCACCCGTTTTGCAGGTAATTTTTTCGTTTCTATTTCTTCAGTTGAAATGTGATACACTCTTTCAGATGACATCTGGCAAGTGTGAGCAGTTTCATACACTTTCAATCAGCAATCCTCCATGACAGTTTTGAGCACTTTTGCAATGATTTCTGGTGTAGTGACACATGTTGGCCGACCACTGCGTGGATCATCATCAAAGACCTGCCAACCAAATTTAAATTCATTCATCCACTTGGCAGCAGTTGAATATGAAGGAGCAGAGTCCCTCGGTGTATTCTCGAAATCGGCATGAATGTCCTTTGCTTTCATACCTTTCTTTACAAAGTAGTTAATCACTGCTTGAATGTCGATTATATTTTATTTTATTTTATTTATTTATTTATTTTTTTCCATCTTCGTAAATCACTACGTGGGAATACCAACAGAGCCACATCACCAGCAGAGCTCTCTTCAAAGAGCACTGACATGGCACGTGTCTACAAGCAACTGTACAATGAATATCATATGAAAAAGTTGTTGCGCTAGCACTGACCTCTTGTGGTGATTCTGAGGACTTCTCAAACCACCCTCGTATGACTGCTCTCCCCCCACCCCCCCATGAAACATGGACCTTGCCCTTGGTGGAGTGGCTTGCATGCTGAGTGATATAGGTAGCGATATAGATTGCAACCACAATGGAGGGGTTCTGTGCTGAGAGGCCAAACAAATGTGTGGTTCCTGAAGGGGGGCAGCAGCCTTTTCAGTAGTTGCAGGGACAACAGTCTGGATGATTGACTGATCTGGCCTTTTAACATTAACTTGCTGTGCTGGTACTGCTAACAGCTGAAAGCAAGGGGAGACTACATCCATAATTTTCCCCAAGGGCATGCAGCTTTATTGTATAGTTAAATGATGATGGCATCCTCGTGGGTAAAATATTCTGGAGGTAAAATAGTCCCTTATTCAGATCTCCCAGTAGGGACTACTCAGGAGGACATCATTATCAGGAGAAAGAAAACTGGCATTCTACGGATCGGATTGTGGAACGTCAGATACCTTAATCGGACTGGAAGGTTAGAACATTTAAAAAAGGGAAATGGGTAGGTTAAAGTTAGATACAGTGAGAATTAGTGAAGTTCAGTGGCAGGATGAACAAGACTTCCAGTCAGGTGAATACAGGATTACAAATATAAAATCAAATAGGATTAAAGCAGGAGTAGGTTTAATAATGAATAAAAAAAAATAGGAATGTGGATAAGCTACTACAAACAGCATAGTGAACGCATTAGTGTAGCAAAGATAGAACGAAGCCCATGCCTAGCTCTGCAGAAGATGAAGACATTGAAGAAATGTATGATGCAATAAAAGAAATTATTCAGCTAGTTAACGGAGATGAAAAGTAGTCATGGGGGACTGGAATTCGATAGTAGGGAAAGGAAGAGAAGGAAATTACTAGGTGAATGTGGACTGGGGGTAAGGAATGAAAGAGGAAGTTGCCTGGTAGAATTTTGCACAGAGCATAATCTAATCATAGCCAACACTTAGTTTAAGAATCATGAAAGAAGGTTGCCTGGTAGAATTTTGCACAGAGCATAACCTAATCATAGCTAACACTTAGTTTAAGAATCATGAAAGAAGGTTGTATATGTGGAAGAGGCCTGGAGACACAGGAAGATTTCAGATAGATTATATAATGCTAAGACAGAGATTTAGGAACCAGGTTTTAAATTGTAAGAAATTTCCAGGGGCATATGTGGACTCTGACCACAATTTATTGGTTACGAACTGTAGATTAAATCATAAGAAACTGCAAAAAGGTAGGAATTTAAGGTGATGGGACATGGGTAAACTGAAAGAACCAGAGACTGTCGAGTGTTTCTGAGAGAGCATTAGGGAAAGATTGACAAATACAGGAGAAAGAAATACAGTAGAAGAAGAATGGGTAGCTTTGAGAGATGAAATAGTGAAGGCAGTGGAGGATCAAGCGTAAAAAGATAAGGGCTAGTAGAAATCCTTGGTTAACAGAAGAGATATTGAATTTAATTGATGAAAGGAGGAAATATAAAAATGCAATAAATGAAGCAGGTGAAAAGGAATTCAAATGTCTCAAAAATGAGGTTGACAGGAAGTGCAAAATGGCTAAGCAAGGATGGATAGGGGACAAATGTAAGGATGTAGAGGCATATGTCACCAGGGCTAAGGTAGATACTGCCTACAGGAAACCTGAAGAGACCTTTGGTGAAAAGAATATGTATGAATATCAAGAGCTCAGATGGAAAACCAGTCCTAAGCAAAGAAGGGAAAGCAGAAAGCTGGAAGGAGTATATAGAGGGTCTATACAAGGGCGATGTACTTGAAGGCAATATTACAGAAATAGAAGAGGACGTAGATGAAATGGGAGATACGATACTGTGCGAAGAATATGACAGAGCATTGAAAGATCTAAGTCGAAACAAGGCCTCAGTAGTAGACAACATTCCATTAGGACTAATGATAGCCTTGGGAGAGCTAGCCATGACAAAACTCTTCCATTTAGTGAGCAAGATGTGAGAGACAGGTGAAACACCTTCAGACTTCAAGAAGAATATAATAATTCCCATCCTAAAGAAATCAGGTGTTGACAGGTGTGAAAATTACCAAACTATCAGTGTAATAAATCATGGTTGTGAAGTACTAACACGAATTCTTTACAAACAAATGGAAAAACTGGTAGAAGCCAACCTCGGGGATGTTAAGTTTGGATTCCGTAGAAACGTTGGAATACGCGAGGCAATACTGACCCTACGACTTATCTTAGAAGATAGGTTAAGGAAACGAAAACTTACATTTGTTGAGTTAAAAAAAGCTTTTGACAATGTTGACTGGAATACTCTCTTTCAAATTCTGAAGGTGGAAAATGTAAAATACAGGGAGCGAAAGTCAATACACAACTTATACGGAAACCAGATTGCAGTTACAAGAGTTGAGCAGCGTGACAGCGAAGCAGTGTTTGATAAGGGAGTAAGACAGGGTTGTAGCCTATGCCAGATATTATTTAATCTGTATATTGAGCAAGCAGTAAAGGAAACAAAAGAATTTTTATTTATTTATTGCAGGGATTAAAGTCCTTAGAGAAGAAATAAAAACTTTGAGGTTTGCCAATGACATTGTAATTTTGTCAGAGACATCAAAGGACCTGGAAGAGCAGTTGAACGGAATGGACAGTGTCTTGAAAGGAGGGTATAAAATGAACATCAACAACAGCAAAATGAGTGTAATGGAATGCAATCAAACTAAATCAGGTGATGCTGAGGGTTTTAGATAAGGAAATGAGATACATAAAGCAGTAGTAGAGTTTTGCTATTTGAGGAGCAAAATAACTGATGATGGTCGGAATAGAGAGGATATAAAATATAGACTAGGATTTCTGAAGAAGAGAAATTTATTAACATCGAGTATAGATTTAAGTGTCACGAAGTCTTTTCTGAAAGTATGTGTGTGGAGTGTTGCCTTGTATGGAAGTGAATCATGGGTGATAAATAGTTTAGACTGGAAGAGATTAGAAGCTTTCGAAATGTTGTGCTACAGAAGAATGCTGAAGATTAGAGGGGTAGATCACATAACTAATGAGGAGGTACTGAATAGAATTGGGGGGAAGAGGAATTTGTGGCAAAAGAAGAGATCGGTTGGTAGGACATGTTCTGTTAAATGTTAATACTGAACAGGATATAAAATCTGTTAAATCTGAGCTCAAGAGGGTAATCAGTAAGCCAAAAATTGATTATTTTAGGACACTCCTCAGAGACATTCACTGGACTGATGTTTACAGTGCTCATGGCATGAATGAAAAATATAACATTTTTGCTAATAAAGTGCTTACCTTATTTGAACACTGCTTTCCCCCAAAACTTACCAAGGTTAGAGGAAAATCTACAAAGAAGCCATGGATTACTCGAGGAATAAGGGTATCTTGTAAAACAAAAAGAAAACTGTATCTGTCAATCCGAAACATTTCCAATGTTGATGCTATAGCACATTATAAGAAATACTGCAAAATATTAAAGACTGTAATATGGATGTCAAAGCAAATATATTACAAGGAAAAGATAGTCATATCAGATAACAAAATAAAGACAATATGGGATATAGTGAAGGAGGAGACCGGTAGGACCAGACATGAAGAGGAACAAATAGCATTAAGAGTAAATGATACATTGGTGACAGATGTGTATAGTGTTGCAGAACTTTTTAACAAACATTTTATAACTGTTACTGAAAAGATGGGGTTGTCAGGTTCGGTAGATGCTGCTATGGATTACCTTAGACCAGACATTTCAAGTAATTTCCATAATATGAATTTGACCCTCACTACCCCAACAGAAATAATGTCCATCATAAAATCTTTAAAATCAAAAACATCTAGTGGGTATGATGAAATATCAACAAAGTTAATTAAAGAATGTGATTCTGAGCTAAGTAACATATTAAGCTATCTGTGTAACCAGTCGTTTATCAGTGGAATATTTCCTGAATGGCTGAAATATGCTGAAGTCAAGCCACTGTTTAAGAAGGGAGGTAAAGAAATAGCATCAAATTTCCGTCCAATTTCACTGTTACCAGCATTCTCAAAAATTTTCGAAAAAGTAATGTACCGTCGTCTTTATAACCATCTTATCTCAAATAACATACTGTCAAAGTCACAGTTTGGATTTCTAAAAGGTTCTGATATTGGGAAGGCTATCTTCACTTACAGTGAAAATGTGCTTAATTCATTAGACAAAAAATTGCAGGCAACTGGTATATTTTGTGATCTATCAAAGGCTTTTGACTGTGTAAATCACAATATCCTTTTAAGTAAACTAGAATATTATAGTGTAACAGGAAATGCTGCAAAATGGTTCAAATCTTATATCTCTGGCAGGAAACAAAGGGTGTTATTAGGAAAGAGCTTGATACATGTCTATCAGGCATCATCCAACTGGGAACTAATTACATGTGGGGTCCCACAAGGTTCCATTTTGGGGCCCTTACTTTTTCTTGTGTATATCAATGACCTTTCATCAGTAACATTACCAGATGCCAAGTTTGTTTTGTTTGCCGATGATACAAACATTGCAATAAATAGCAAATCAAGTGTAGTCTTAGAAAGATCAGCCAATAAAATATTTGTGGACATTAATCACTGGTTCCTAGCCAATTCTTTGTCACTAAACTTTGAAAAAACACACTACATGCAGTTCAGAACTTGTAAGGGGTGTCCCAAGAGTATATGTCTAACATATGATGACAAGAAGATAGAAGAAGTGGACAGTGTTAAATTCTTGGGATTACAGCTTGATAATAAATTCAATTGGGAGGAGCACACCACAGAACTGCTGAAGCGTCTTAACAAATCTCTGTTTGCAATGCGAATTTTGTCAGACGTAGGGGATATAAAAATGAAAAAGCTGGCATACTATGCTTACTTTCATTCCATAATGTCATATGGGATTATTTTTTGGGGTAATTCATCAAGCCAAGCTAAAGTTTTCCGGGCACAAAAACGTGCAGTAAGAATTTTATGTGGTGTGAACTCAAGAACATCCTGCAGAAGCCTGTTTAGGGAACTAGGGATACTAACTACAGCTTCCCAGTATATTTATTCCTTAATGAAATTTGTCATTAAAAATATATCACTTTTTCAAACCAACAGCTCAATTCATGGAATCAATACTAGAAATAAGAATAATCTTCACAAGAATTTAAAGTCACTTAGTCTTGTACAAAAAGGTGTGCATTATTCAGGAACACACATTTTCAATAACTTGCCAGCAGCCATAAAAAGCTTAACAACCAATGAAATTCAGTTTAAGAGAAGCCTAAAGGATTTATTGGTGGCCAACTCCTTCTACTCCATTGATGAATTTCTTAGTAAAACCAACTGATTTGTATATAAGTACAACATAACTTCTGCACAATTTCAGTGCAGTAATGTGTTCACTGAAAATTTGTGTGTGTGTGTGTGTGTGTGTGTGTGTGTGTGTGTGTGTGTGTGTGTAAGTATAATCTAACTTCTGCACCATTTCAGTGCAGTAATGTGTTCATTGTAAATAAGTATTACAGTAGTTGTATTACATGTTTATTACCTTATAAATAAATAAAAAACGTTTTTTATTTTAAATTCAGTGCATTAGTATTTGTAAAATGACTCTTAGTGTTCATTAAAAATGACGATCATTCCACTTGGGACCTGTGGAATGGTACATTAGCTTATTTGTTTTAGTTGTAAATATTTGTCATGTATTGTTGTTTTTCTGACATGTTCCACATCCAGGAGGACCTCCTCACTACGGATCAATTGGAATGAAAGTAAATCTAATCTAATCTAATCTAATCTAGGGATCACCAATTCAGTACTGGAGGGAAGCATAGAGGGTAAAAATTATAGAGGGAGACCAAGAGATGAATATACTAAGCAGATTCAGAAGGATGTAGGTTGCATTAGTTACTCAGATATGAAGAGGCTTGTACAGGACAGGGTAGCATGGAGAGGTGCTTCAAACCAGTCTCAGGACTGAAGACAACAACAATGTTCCTCTCCAAAACTCTACCCTACTTGTTGACGTATTTCAAAAATGCATCAATTGAATCATCAGGACAACTGAGTAGTTCCCTCTATAATTTGTGTGGCAACAATCTCTTAAGCATGTCTTTCTGGGTCTTGACGTAAAAGCTTTCTCTAAATATACTAACTATACTAATTTTTTTCAATTGAGCTTTACAGAAGTCTTTCAGAGAGAGATTTTTGTTCCTATAGACAGGTCCATTCAGAAATTTACCCTTTATTCTGGCCACCTCTTGATTCAGTCCATCATTCAAATTTGTCCAGGAGAGTGCTCCTTCTTCCAACAACTTATATACAAACTTTATTTTTAAATTGTCTGTCATAACAAAAACAAAACTGTCCTTAAAGTGCTGAATAAAACCCACCAGATGTAAATTGTTACTGGGGAGACGGATTACTGGTAAGCTGGACCATGCACTGCCACTGTTATTAAACAAGCTTTTGGATGCACACAGTTCTTGAATTTCTGTCACTCTCCTGTTTACGTCTGCTGTATCACCATCTACTTCCTCAAACTTACTATTTAGCTTAGTTATTTGCCCAGGTGTTTTTGTGCCTATGTTGTTGACTTTAGCAGATACGTCGGGGCTACTCATTAGGTCTTCAGTCAATTTCTTACGATTATCAAAGTCTTTAACAAATTAATTTTCAAAAACCACTACTTTCCTCTTGTGCACTAGACTCTTCTACCAAATGCACATACATCCTGTGCTGCCTGAGTTTTGAATTCTGTGAATTGTTTATTAACAAATTTTATGTGTTCCTCAGAATGCTCCTATACCTCTGTTTTGTCACTTGACATTTGGGTTTGGACATCTGAAATTTTAAATTCCAAGTCTGTTTTCACACTCAAGATACCTGTCTTTAGTTCTCCTAGTTTAGCAAACATAGAAGTCATCAGTTTCTGCAAGTCTGGCTTCTTCTCTACTCTTTCATGTGGTATTTGGACGTCTCTCCCCCCACAGCCCCTCTATCACCACCACTTCCCTTTTTGGTACCCATTTTCATCCTTATTAATGTTTCATCCCAAAATTGAACTATTCATTTTACTCCATATCACTTTGCTGCAGTGATGGCTTTATTCCTTTGACACTGGTCCTGTAGGCTTGTTTTCTTTAATTTCATTCAATATAGCTCCCACGTAGCATCTTATTGTGCAGCTTGCTTGCTCTCTTTGCCAATCTGTCTTTTCACTCAATTTTTTTCCGATAACATGTCGTCATTGTCCATAGGCAATAATTTGCTGCTTCTCTGTAAATAGAACATCATTACCATGTAACATAACAACAAGACATAGTTACCCAGTTTCATAACTGTTTTATAAAGCATCCAGCCTTATATTCGGAAGCCACACGTAAACCCCTCTCATATATAAAGAGAGTTAGATTGCTCTTCTGACAATGATGTCAGTACATCTGTTTATGTGTTAGTGCTTGTAGTTATGTGGCAGGAGGAATACATTCAGGTTAAGAATTTGAATTCTGGTACTTGCCTGGTTGGTAAGCCAATCTTTTTCTGCTTTCTCCAGCTGTTTTCAAAAGTTGCACATTGGGCCACTTTATTATCAAACTGGATACAAGATGTTTTCGATTTGTTTGTTTCCAAAACCTGTGTCAACTCCTCATTACTACTGTGTGTATCAGTCACAGTTTACAAAAACACAGTTTGATGTGCAGCATTGCCAAGCGTCAAAGCATAACAAGCTACTAGGTTCCACCACTGACGTCTCTCTCTCTCTGACCATCCGACAAAGCACTTCCTCTTCCTTTGTACACAGAGACAGGCATTTTCCGATACGTGGGTAATGCCACATTTACTAGTCAACTCAACAATTTTGTTTTAATAACTTAGATTCTTGGAATTATATGATTTTTGGTTAGTGGTATTTAGTTTTTGTAACAAAGCAGATAATTGAAAACATGAGGAGAATTTGCATTTTTATGTCTTTAATGAAGCTAGTCAAATTTGGTCAGTCTTTGAATTGATGTGCAAAAATGCCTTTTTTTGAGTGCACTAATAAACATTTAAATAATATTATAACCCATTCTACTTTTCCTCTAAAGATGTATACGAAATTTGTAGAGAAATTATTTTACAGAGATATGACATTGTTCTATTATGTGATAAAATTAGATTATATCTCCTTGCACTGACAAAGTTGTTAGTGTTTAGTTACAGGATGTATGTATAGCCACCTCAGTTCCACAAAATTATTGTCAAGTTGGCCATGGTTTTGACTACACTAAGGCAGTCTTCACCAGGGTAAAAATTACCTAAAAATTATAATGACATGGCTTGAAATACAAGATACTTAATAGGATTACTTCCATAAATTGTACGAACAGAGTGTACTTACATGTAATCACACCATGTATGAAAAACGTCTGAACAAAAGTGCTCGTCAAATAGAAAATGTCACAACAATAAAAACTAAAATGTAAAAATGTAACTTGTTTGTCAACTGTATAAAATATTCCAGGGAAATACAATGGCAGCCGCGAGGTCACTTAGGGCCAAGAACTGCAGCAACCTAGCCGTCACTGTCAGACTAAACAGTCGACAGGCCAAGGCAGCCACAAGGTGGACATGAAAACAGATTCACACCATCTAGCAAGAAGTGATCGAATTACAGACAACAGCAAATGAGGCATTGCAAAGACAATTTTAAACATAACAGGTAACAAACAGGAGCCAGTGTATAAAGTTACAACAGAATGTGACAGTCTTTTTTACAAAAGAAAGTATGGCTCAAATAATGTACAGAGAATACATGAAAATGGAAGGGAAAACGGTGTTTAAGAGACTACATTGAGGAGAGTGTCACCATTCAGACCATTTTTAGTTAGCAGCTCTATACCTTGATAAAAGTTTTTGTTGCGTAATTGCAACTGTTCATTAGGAATGAGAACCAGAATGAGATTTTCACTCTGTAGCAGAGTGTGCACTGATATGAAACTTCCTGGCAGATTAAAACTGTGTGCCAGACCAAGACTCGAACTTGGGACCTTTGCCTTTTGTGGGCAAGTGCTCTACCATCTGAGCTACCGAGGTACTGGCAGAATTGAAACGGTGAGGACGGGTTGTCAGTCGTGCTTGGGTAGCTCAGTTGGTAGAGCACTTGACCGTGAAAGGCTAAGGTCCCGAGTTCGAGTCTCGGTCCCACACACAGTTTTAATCTTCCAGGAAGTTTCAAGAATGAAACTGTCCTTCAGAGATAAGTGTTTAAAAATTTCTAGCTCTTCTAAGATGTTAAGCCTAAAGCCTTTTTTTCTCTGAGTGGAGGATGTCTTTTACATCCGTAGGATTATGTCCTGTGATTAACAAATGGTCAGCTGTCAATAATGGATATGGCCCTTCTATAGTAGATAATATTTTTAGTAGGAAAACCAATAAGAGATCACCACCCTAGACCTTTCTAATAATGAACCTAATGAAAAGAAAAAGTTTTTCTCTATACCATTTCTGGGTCCAGTTTCTTACAGGATACAACATCTGTTTCAAAATAAATACAACTGTAGAGTTGCCTTCTCCACTAATAATTCTTTAAAAAAGTATCATCATACGTAACTTGAAACCTATGCTTTCCCCTTTGCGAAATTCTGGTGTTTATAAAATTATTTGTGGCAATTGTCCCGCCTATTACATGGGGCAAACAGGCTGAGCTATTTTGATAAGATTTAAGGAACACCTTCTAGGCAAAAACGGCACCAATATTCACAATTCAACTTTCGCTGATTATTTGTTAATCACAGGATCTAAACCTATTAGATGTAAAAGACATCCAGATCTTGCACACTGAGAAAAAAAGGCTTTAGGCTTTAGCTAGAAATTTTTAAACACACATCTTTGAAGGATGGTCTCATTCTTAACGAACAGTTGCAATTACACAACAAAAACTTTTTTAAAGGTATAGAGCTGCTGATTAAAAATGGTCTGAATGGCAATACTCTCCTCAATGTAGTCTCTTGAACATCGTTTTCCCTTCCATTTTCATGTATTCTCTGTACATTATTTGAGCCATACTTTCTTTTGTAAAAAAGACTGTCACATTCTGTTGTAACTTTATACACTGGTTCCTGTTTGTTACCTGTTATGTTTAAAATTGTCTTTGCAATGCCTCATTTGCTGTTGTTTGTAATTCAATTACTTCTTGCAAGATGGCGCAAATCTGTTTTCGTGTCCACCTCGTTGCTGCCTTGGCCTGTTAACTGTTTAGTCTAACAATAGTGGCTAGGTTGCTGCAGTTCTTGACCCTAAGCAACCTCACAGTTTCCATTGTATTTCCCTGGAATTTTTTATACAGTTGACAAACATGTTACATCTTTACATTTTAGTTTTTATTTTGTGACATTTTCTATTTGATGAGTACTTTTGCTCAGACGTTTTTCACACATGGTGCGATTGGATGTAAGTACACTCTTTTTGTACAATTCATGGAAGTACTCCTATTAAGTATATTGTATTTCAAGCCAGGTCATTATATTTTCTAGGTAATCCTACGTAATTTCTATCCTGGTGAAGACTGCCTTAGTGTAGTCGAAACCATGGTCAACTAGACAATAATTTTGTGCAATTAAATAACGCACAGTTACTGGGTCTCAGCCAATAAAATTTTTTAAAATTGTTATTGTTTGTTTGTATACCTGATTTGGTCTAAATTACTAACCGTAGACGCAATGTGAAGAAAATGATGTGATATTTATCTCTTTGTTAATAGTAAAAGAAAGTGTTCTAAAGGTTTGTTTCATTACAACTGTCTCTACAAACATATTATACAAAATTTAACATATGGTAGTGAAAATTAGTAAAAGTTTTACACAAATTTGTCGTACATTAAAAGAAATAAAAACCTCTCTTAGCAAAAAGTAATAATTATTTTACACAGGTTTGTTCTGCAATTAATTATATAAATCTGTAACCAATGTGGTTGAGCAGAAATAAGTTCAGAAGGAATGAGTGCTCATTCTACAGTAGTTTGTTTCTGTATTTGAACAGTTGTTATTAATATTGCAAGTAAGTTAGTTAGTTATATGTTCTGGAGGTCATTTGAACAATTCTTTTATCAAAATGATGGGGAATGTGTCAGTTTACAGGATATGTCATAATTACTGTTGACATCAGTGAACACACAATCATTTTCTTCCTACTCATGCAACTGCACTTAAAAGCAAGTTTTTTTCTGGCTATCAGCTTTTAAGTAGAAATTTATTAAGAAAATAGGAGTTGTCCAGGAGAAATGATTTTAAATTAGATTTAAACCTCACTTCACTGCCTGACAGACTTTTTATGTTATTGGGCAAATGGTCAAAAATTTTTGTTGTTGCATATTGAACCCCTTTCTCAGCCACTGACATATTTAACAATGGATAATAATGACCATTTTTCACCTCTAGTGTTGTATGTATGTATGTACATCACTGTTCTTCTCAAATTGATTATGATGAATTTCACTAGCAAAAATGTGTGTTGTGAAGGCACAGTTAAAATTCCTAGCTCCTGGAAGAGGCACCTAGATGACTTCTCTGGGTGAATACCCATATTATTTTTACTGCCCCCTTGTGTGCGAGCAGTACTTTCTTTCTAAATGATGAGTATCCCAGAAAATTATTCTGTATGACATTACTGAGTGATAATATGAAAAATATGTCAGGAGACTGATGTGTTTGTTAGAGCAAAAGTAACTGAACATAATTGTTTGAGAAGCTAAGTAACATGCTTCTTCCAAGTTTTCATCAGTATGTACATCCAAACGTTTGAAGCATTCTACCCTACTTACTGACTCCTAGTCGTGTGCTACATCAATTATTGGTATGACTGTATTTGTTGTACAGAAATGAGTGTAGTGTGTTTTTTCAAAATTTATGGAAAGTCCATTTTCAGAGAAAGTTTAATAAATCTTTGGAAACTATCGTTTACTAAATCTTCTGTTACTTTCTCTCTAATGGTATTTATTTCAACGCTAGTATCACCTTCAAAAACTACCAGTTTTGCTTGTTGAATGTTATACGGAAGGTCATTCACATATATAAGGAACATGAGTGGACACACAATTGAACCCTGTGGGTCTTCCTTTGTGATTTCACACCAATCACTAAAATTTTCTACCCATCTTATGTTGTCTGAATTATTCAGCACAACCTTTTGCATTCTGTTGATCAAGTATGGTTCAGACCAGATGTCTGTTAAGCCATCAATTCCATAAAACTTGAATTTGATAGTATCGTGATCTACACATTTTGGATACAAGATGGCCACGAGTGTGGAAGTCGCTAATTTTAACACGAGAAATAGTTATAGTTATGTAGTTAAAAAGAAAACCTGTGAAAATTGTAAAGCTGAAATTACAACCCTAAACAAACGAATTTCAAGCCTACAATTCATAGTCAATAATTTAAAAAGGGAAATAGCTGGACTGAAGAAAGAAATCGGCGAAGTACAAACAGTGGAAAATTCGTGTGAAGTGAATCAAGATACACATGATAAATCATCCGAGTGGATAGCAGTGTCTCAAAAAGTTCGGTCTCAAATCACGAAAACTGTTCAAAGTGTTACCTTCTTAGAAAAAAACCAAATATGATGTCTTGCGTCATAACGAGTGTGCAACTGATCGTGACGTTGTAAAAACCTGCAATCCGGGCACCAACAGTAAACTTGGAAACAGTGGTAAGGCCAAACACGTATCATTAAGGAAAAAGTGTGGTATTCTCTTGCTTGCCGACAGCCACGGCAGAAAGCTATCAAGCATGCTCCGTGAGAAAAATCGAGAAATGGCAGTGACTAGCATAGTGAATCCTGGAGCGGGAACACACCATGTCGTAGATACTGATCTTCAGATGAACACAATACAGGATAATGACTTTATAGTATGTATAGCGGGTTCGAATGACATAGCTAAAATGAAGCCGATGCCTGCATTAAAACACTACAGTACTTTCTAGAAGTGAATAAATCTAGGAATACAATAGTAGCCACTGTGCCTCATAGACATGACCTAATTTACAGATCGTGTGTTAATAAAGAAATTAGGAAAACTAACATCAAAATTAAGAAATTGTGTGCAGAATACGCAAAGTGCGATGTACTGGACGTAAGTAAACTACATCGAAACCTACACACCAAACATGGAATGCACCTTAATTACGACGGAAAAAGTGTTATGTGTGATCACATCAGTGAAATAATTAAAGAAAGACTATTACGAAATAGATCAGTCTATCAGCTTCCTGAAAGAGTTACAAGCAAAAATGAGGAAAGCAAATTCGACAAGAACGAAGAAAGCAGGAAAGTGGAGACATCAGAAGATCCACAAAGGACTGCAGCAGCTACACCTGTAAGAGTTAATTTAAGATCAAGGCGGAATATCCCCAAGAAGGAGGATTTTTTTCTATCCCCCTCTGAGAAAAGAAAAAACTTAGCATCACCAAACAAGTTAAAGATAGCATCATCAAACAAGTTAAAGATACACCATAAAACTTGCAAAGGACTCCATCAGCAAATTGTAGTAAATAAGGTAAAGTCTGAACCTCCTCACCAATGTGTAAAAAAATTAAACAAAAAAATTCTTGATCTAAAAGTATACTTCCATAATGTACAAGGGCTCAAAACCAAACTTAACGAATTAGAAATTTTGTTATCAAGTGCAATTGAACTGTCAGATACACATATATTATGTATTAATGAACATTTCATGACGTCTTTTGAAATAGAAAGTGTTGTGACACCAAATTTTAAACTCGTAGGTCAC
The DNA here is from genome assembly GCF_021461395.2 of Schistocerca americana. NCBI lineage: Eukaryota > Metazoa > Arthropoda > Insecta > Orthoptera > Acrididae > Schistocerca > Schistocerca americana. The sequence goes on along the minus strand of NC_060123.1, from coordinate 97,556,144 downwards.
TTCTCAAGAACATCTTACAAAGGTGGAGGTAGTTGCATATTTGTAAAAGACAACATTACTGCTACACCTCTTGATATTTGCAATTCGTATAGTATTGAAAAAGATATAGAACTGTCAGGTGTAGAGCTTACAGATCTAAATGTTTATATAATAGCACTTTACAGGTCACCCTCTGGTAACATAGGGACTTTCTACAAAAATCTAGCACCAGTAATAGGAAATCTAAGTAAAAGAAAATCATATAGTGTTCTAATATGTGGTGACTATAATATAGATTTTCTCTCAGAAAACTCTAGCCATCTAAGCATTAAAAATTTTATGAACAGCTACAACCTAGACCTAATGGTTAACACTCCAACCAGGATAACAAATCACAGTACCACTTGTCTGGATCAAGTGGTGGTGTTGTTGTTGTTGTTGTGGTGGTCTTCAGTCCTGAGACTGGTTTGATGCAGCTCTCCATGCTACTCTATCCTGTGCAAGCTTTTTCATCTCCCAGGACCTACTGCAACCTACATCCTTCTGAATCTGCTTAGTGTATTCATCTCTTGGTCTCCCTCTACGATTTTTACCCTCCACGCTGCCCTCCAATACTAAATTGGTGATCCCTTGATGCCTCAGAACATGTCCTACCAACCGGTCCCTTCTTCTGGTCAAGTTGTGCCACAAACTTCTCTTCTCCCCAATCCTATTCAATACTTCCTCATTAGTTATGTGATCTACCCATTTAATCTTCAGCATTCTTCTGTAGCACCACATTTCGAAAGCTTCTATTCTCTTCTTGTCCAAACTATTTATCGTTAATGTTTCACTTCCATACTAATACTTTCAGAAATAACTTCCTGACACTTAAATCTATACTCGATGTTAACAAATTTCTCTTCTTCAGAAACGCTTTTCTTGCCATTGCCAGTCTACATTTTATATCCTTTCTACTTCGACCATCATCAGTTATTTTGCTCCCTAAATAGCAAAACTCCTTTACTACTTTAAGTGTCTCATTTCCTAATCTAATTCCCTCAGCATCACCTGACTTAATTAGACTACCTTCCATTATCCATGTTTTGCTTTTGTTATGTTCATCTTATATCCTCCTTTCAAGACACTGTCCATTCCATTCAACTGCTCTTCCAAGTCCTTTGCTGTCTCTGACAGAATTACAATGTCATCGGCGAACCTCAAAGTTTTTGTCTCTTCTCCATGAATTTTAATACCTACTCCGAATTTTTCTTTTGTTTCCTTTACTGCTTGCTCAATATACACAGATTGAACAACATCGGGGAGAGGCTACAACCCTGTCTTACTCCCTTCCCAACCACTGCTTCCTTTTCATGTCCTTCGACTCTTATAACTGCCATCTGGTTTCTGTACAAATTGTAAATAGCCTTTTGCTCCCTGTATTTTACCCCTGCCACCTTTAGAATTTGAAAGAGAGTATTCCAGTCAACATTGTCAAAAGCTTTCTCTAAGTCTACAAATGCTAGAAACATAGGTTTGCCTTTCCTTAATCTTTCTTATAAGATAAGTCGTAAGGTCAGTATTGCCTCACGTGTTCCAGTGTTTCTACGGAATCCAAACTGATCTTCCCCGAGGTTGGCTTCTATTAGTTTTTCCATTCGTCTGTAAAGAATTCGTGTTAGTATTTTGCAGCTGTGACTTATTAAACTGATAGTTCGGTAATTTTCACATCTGTCAACACCTGCTTTCTTTGGGATTGGAATTATCAGTAGTTCCAATGGAATGTTGTCTACTCCGGAGGCCTTGTTTCGACTCAGGTCTTTCAGTGCTCTGTCAAACTCTTCACGCAGTATCATATCTCCCATTTCGTCTTCATCTACATCCTCTTCTATTTCCATAATATTGTCCTCAAGTACATCGCCCTTGTATAAACCCTCTATACACTCCTTCCACCTTTCTGCTTTCCCTTCTTTGCCTAGAACTGGGTTTCCATCTGAGCTCTTGATATTCATACAAGTCGTTCTCTTATCTCCAAAGGTCTCTTTAATTTTCCTGTAGGCAGTATCTATCTTACCCCTAGTGAGATAGGCCCCTACATCCTTACATTTGCCCTCTAGCCATCCCTGCTTAGCCATTTTGCACTTCCTGTCGATTTCATTTTTGAGATGTTTGTATTCCTTTTTGCCTGCTTCATTTACTGCATTTTATATTTTCTCCTTTCATCAATTAAATTCAATATTTCTTCTGTTACCCAAGGATTTCTACTAGCCCTCGTCTTTTTACCTACTTGATCCTCTGCTGCCTTCGCTACTTCATCCCTCAAAGCTACCCATTCTTATTCTACTGTATTTCTTTCCCCCATTCCTGTCAATTGTTCCCTTATGCTCTCCCTGAAACTCTCTACAACCTCTGGTTCTTTCAGTTTATCCCGGTCCCATCTCCTTAAATTCCCACCTTTTTGCAGTTTCTTCAGTTTTAATCTACAGGTCATAACCAATAGATTGTGGTCAGAGTCCACATCAGCCCCTGGAAATGTCTTACAATTTAAAACTTGGTTCCTAAATCTCTGTCTTACCATTATATAATCTATCTGATACCTTTTAGTATCATCAGGACTCTTCCATGTATACAACCTTCTTTCATGATTCTTAAACCAAGTGTTAGCTATGATTATGTTGTGCTCTGTGCAAAATTCTACCAGACGGCTTCCTCTTTCATTTCTTTCCCCCAATCCATATTCACCTACTATGTTTCCTTCTCTCCCTTTTCCTACACTCGAATTCCAGTCACCCATGACTATTAAATTTTCGTCTCCCTTCACAATCTGAATAATTTCTTTTATTTCATCATACATTTCTTCAATTTCTTCGTCATCTGCAGAGCTAGTTGGCATATAAACTTGTACTACTGTAGTAGGTGTGGGCTTCGTATCTATCTTGGCCACAATAATGCGTTCACTATGCTGTTTGTAGTAGCTAACCCGCATTCCTATTTTCCTATTCATTATTAAACCTACTCCTGCATTACCCCTTTTTGATTTTGTGTTTATAACCCTGTAGTCACCTGACCAGAAGTCTTGTTCCTCCTGCCACCGAACTTCACTAATTCCCACTATATCTAACTTCAACCTATCCATTTCCCTTTTTAAATTTTCTAACCTACCTACCCGATTAAGGGATCTGACATTCCATGCTCCGATCTGTAGAACGCCAGTTTTCTTTCTCCTGATAACGACATCCTCTTGAGTAGTCCCCGCCCGGAGATCCGAATGGGGGACTATTTTACCTCCGGAATATTTTACCCTAGAGGACGCCATCATCATTTAATCATACAGTAAAGCTGCATGCCCTCGTGAAAAATTACGGCTGTAGTTTCCCCTTGCTTTCAGCCGTTCGCAGTACCAGCACAGCAAGGCCATTTTGGTTATTGTTACAAGGCCAGATCAGTCAATCATCCAGACTGTTGCCCTTGCAACTACTGAAAAGGCTGCTGCCCCTCTTGAGGTACCACATGTTTGTCTGGCCTCTTCAACAGATACCTCTCCGTTGTGGTTGCACCTACGGTATGGCTATCTGTATTGCTGAGGCACACAAGCCTCCCCACCAACGGCAAGGTCCATGGTTCATGGCTGGATCAAGTAGCAAGCAATATAAATTGTACTGTATCCTCCGTCAAACTATGATTTTCAGACCACAATGCATTAATTATGCAGGTCTGGTTGCAAAATAACAGTCACGAACACAATAAAATCACTGTACAGAGGAGAAATTTCAATAAAACCCACATGCATACTTTCCTCTTTGATATACAAAATGAAAACTGGCAAAATGTATATGAGGCTCAAACAGTAGACAGCAAATATGAAGCATTCTTGGATATTTTCTGTTATTATTTTAATTGCCGCTTTCCCTTACAAACAAAATGTATCAACAAAGATAGAAAACTCTCCAGCTGGATCACCCCAGGAATCATTAGATCATCACAAAGAAAAAGAGAACTTTTTTACATGAGCAAATCCAAACTAGGCAGTAGTGAAGCATTTAAGTCATACTTTACTCTATATAAAAAGATATTAAGGAACGTAGTAAATGCAGCCAAAAAGCTACAGACTGATAACTACCTCAAATTGTCATCAAATAAGAGCAAAAGCATGTGGCAACTTATTAATATGAATACTAATAGAGGAAAACAGCTACAAAGTGATATTAGCTTAAAAATAAATGGAAAATTAGTCTCCAGTGGGAAAGAAACAGCAGAGGAATTCAATAACTACTTTACAGAAACAGTAGAAAACCTGGCTAACCATCTTAAAAATAGCTGTCCCTTACAACTAGAACCAAACTTATGCTCTGAGACTCTATTTTTAAGGCCTACATCTGAAATTGAAATAGAAAAGACACTTCATAGCAAAATTTTAAAAAAATCATCTGCTGGGCAAGATCAAATCCCATGCTTCCTCCTTCATAATTGCAGTAACTTTATCAGTAAACCCCTAGCCCACATAATAAACTTCTCATTCCTGAATCGTATATTTCGGGTATGCTCAAAATTGCAAAAATTATACCCGTCCACAAAAAAGGAAGCAAAGAGGATCCCGGTAATTATTGACCCATTGCACTGCTTTCAACTTTTAGTAAAATATTTGAATATATAATGGCCACCAGAATCATGTCCTTTCTAGACAAAGAAATATCCTCTCACCTGCTCAATTCGGCTTCCAAAGTAAGAAAGCTACAACTGATGCAATACAAGAATTTCTAGATCATGCACTGGAGCTTGTGGACAAAAAACTCCCAGCCATAGGTATCTTCCTAGATCTAACAAAGGCATTCGACATGGTTAATCATAGTATACTTCTGCAAAAGATGCATTTCTATGGAATAAGAGGAAATGCCTATGACTGGTTAAAGCTATCTGGAAGATTGACAGCAGTATGTCGAATTAAATGAAACTAAGCTCTCAGGTACAGCTAACACTGTACATTCCTCTATACATACCATAAAGCAAGGCGTTCCCCAAGGCTCCGTCCTGGGCCCCTTGCTGTTCTTACTTTACATAAATGACCTTCCTCACAGCCTACCAAACACAAAAACCCTTTTATTTGCTGACGACACCTCTATACTCATATCTGCACCCGAACAAATTCTCCAAGCTAATATAGATAGGACCACAGATCAAATAAGTCGATGGCTTCAAAGTAACAGGCTGCTGCTTAATGCAAAAAAGACAATTGGAATAACCTTTCACACTGCCCAAAACAGTAATCCATTACTACCAACTATATCACTGGAAAGAATAATGTTAAACTTGAAAATGAAATAAAATTTTTGGGGGTCACTATTACTGATACGCTCACATGGAAAAGGCACATTGACGTTACCAGCACAATACTTAGTAAAGTATGTTTCATGATTAGATCAATAAGGAACGTCACTAACACAAGTACCCTAACCACAATGTACCATGCACTCTTTCACTCTGTACTTAACTATGGAATCATCTTCTGGGGCCAAAATTCTGAATCAATTAAGATATTCAAACTGCAAAAGAAGATAGTCAGAACAATTATGTTCAAAAAACAGACACACTAGTAAACCATTATTTAAGAAACTAAATATTTTGCCCCTCCCATGCCAATACATACTAGAATTATTTTTCCTTACCAAAAAAAGTATCAACAAAATTAGCAAAAATATGGATTACCACGATTATGACACAAGACCTCTCTAAGAATACTTCCCCACTCAACAAAACTGTACAGTGATGGTGTCAAGTGCATGGGAATAAAATTATATACTCATCTTCCAACTTTTATACAAGAAATCCAAGAAATAAATAAATTCAGACAGACAGTGAAATCTCTCTTAATAAAAGACTGCTTTTATACCATCCAGGAATATTTGGAATCAAAATTGTCTTAGTGCATGATAATGTATCAAAGCTGAATGTTGTTAAGTCAATTTTGTCACATCATGTAACAATTCTCTGTAAAGCTGTAACTTTAAGTAACATAATTTTGTAGGTAATGTAAAATAATCATTCTTCTGTGTTCTTGTTTACTATTTTAGACTCCTGTAAACTGTATGTGGCGTAGAGCGCCATAAAAATCGATATTTGTTCTGTGCGTAAGTGTGCTATCTTTGAGGAGAGGGCTTTGGAGAGCATGGACGCTAACGGCAGTTAGCCTCCGGACTTGTATCTGTGTAGACGCTAAGTGTGAATAAATCTGTATATGAGAGAATTCTAGTTGTTTACCTACAACTATACCATATTCCCTCACTGGTGACCCCATTTTTGTATAATACGCGTCCGAGTTACCGCCTGAAGGTTATTTACGCGCCTACCGCGTCGGGTTTCTCCGCGATCGCGAGGGCCTTTGTTCAGCTCCAGACAATGGCCTTTCAGCATTCACCGCCGCCCGGATTCCAGCAACATCTCTCCAGCACTCCTGCCGTCGTAGTGGACATGCCGCAGGAAACTTCGGAATCCTTCAGCCAGAACATGCAGTGGAATTCATCGAGTGCCGCCAGTTTCTTCCAACCGCCAACGGTTGTGGACTCTGGCTTTGTTAGCCTGGACCTTCCTACGTGTTCTCCACAGAGTGTTGGTCGGAACATTTCTACTCCTGTGTCGAACACACAATTCAATACAGTTCGTGGCGTCGAGCGAGGTTTTGCTACTTTGGAAAATCCAGTAGTAAATTCAAACTCGAATCAGTTCCCGCCACGTGTGTATCCTTCTGCGCCGGCTAGTCAACAGGTGTTCAATGCTCACCAAACAGCAAATATCACACCGAGTGTGCATCCTAGTGGACTTGTGTGGGATCCTTGTGTTGCTTCTAATCAGGTCAACAATTCTGTGCTGGATAGTAATTACTCCGACATCTACAACCAGCCCCACCACTCACGGTCGAGTGAATACTGTGTGCATAACGGACATTCACCGGCGTACTTAAGCACTTGTGGCTTCTCTCTGAGCTACCACGTCAATGAGAATGCACATTTTGACTACGATCCTCACACCGTTCGAGCGTCCGTCGCTTCTCAGCCGCCCCCCGGCGTCAAGTGGATTTCGCGATTCCCACATTACGGGACGCCAATAATCCGGACTTACAATCTTCTGCATGCTCTACTTTCGTCCGAAGTAATAGGCGCACCTCCGCAGTGACTGCAGTGCCGAATCTGCCAAAATTACCAGACTTCAAACCCGCTCACCTGGAGTTCTGGTTTAACCTGGTTGAGCAAACATTCAATGTCTGTGCTTTGGACGACGACGCACGCTTCGCCTGCCTCATGAACCATCTTCACGACCGCGTCGATTTAATTTATGATCTGGTCAAAGCACCCCCCCTAGCAGGGAAGTACGCTGTGGCGAAACAAACGATACTGGAGCATGTCTCTAAAACCAGGAGAGAAAATGTGCGACAGCTCATCTACGAAGAGCGTCTTGGCGACAGGTCTCCGTCCCAGCCGTGGCGGTGCATCTGTCTTCTCGTCGATGAGCAAGTTATGCCTGATGACACGCTCGCAGAAATCTGGACTGAAAAGCTGCCTTTGCCTGTCCAGACTGCAATCTCTGCATATGAAGATAGGCCAGTAAATGAACGTTTACACGCCGCCGACAGAGCATACTCCGCCAGGCAACGTGAGTTCCGTGCACTGCATTCTGGACGTGACCGCACTAAGACGCTTTCTGACGCCACGCCCTTGTCTGGTGCTGCTGATAACAAGTTTTTTTAAACTAGCCGCCCTGCCTGCACCTTCAACTCCTCGCAACGACAGTGCGTCGGCCTCTGTGGAAGACTCTGGGGCACATACTCCGTCACCTAGCAACTACCCACAAGGGCACAGGCCCGCCCAACCTTACTGTTTCTTCCATGCGAGATTCGGGGAGCAAGCTCGCAAATGCCAGTCACCGTGTTCTTACCCAAACTCCAACCACAGGTGGGCTACGGTGCCACCACCTGCGATGTAAACAACGGGCACCATCCCACGTTGCATTCCGTTTCGGACAATAACAGTAAGTGTGGTCGAGTCTATGTTCGCGATTTACGATCAGGTGTAAGTTTTCTGGTAGACACTGGCGCAGACGTCTCTTTGCTGCCAGTTCGCCTAGCAACCAATAAAGTGCAATCACACAAAACAGTACTTCGTGCAGTGAACTTGTCTACCCTACAGTGTTCGGGTTCCACTTTGTATACAGTGAAACTTTCGCCCGAGTGCAAGCTGGAGTGGACGTTTCTAGTGTCAACAATTGAAGAACCTATTCTTGGAATTGATTTCCTCAAGCACTATCAGTTGTCACTAGATTTTGTGCAAAATACTGTGTTTTACCCCTCCCTTAACAAACATATTCCTTTCGCTCCGCCGAGTGACAGTTCGGCTAACACCAAACATGTGTGCTGTGCTAAGAAGTGTGTAAACCTATCCTTGGAGCTGCAATCTTGGACAAACAAGTGGCTAGTGGAGTGCGCCAAGTCTTCTAAGTTGTGGATGGAACGTATGGAAACGCTGCTGCATCTCCGCGACATACACCACGAGTTGGCCTCCACACAACAACGCCTCGCGGCACTACAAGCAGACGACTCGTCGGCTACAGACAAGGTCAGTCCGTGCCAATCTGGTGTTCCCGTGCCCGCGCATGTTAACGACAATGTTGTGAACTCTGTAAACTGTGTCAGCACCCCCTTTTGTAATGATAGGGTATGCCCGAGTGCTCATGCTCCTTGCGTTCTGAATGGAAAATCAACTTGCCAAGCTTGTGGCAATGAACTACGGCCATCTGCTGTCCGGCCACGCCCACTCGTGCCTACAGCGCTCGTAGTGGCACAATCCACTACCAAGAACCAGTGTACCAACCTCGCCCATGTTAACACGTGTGCAGCCTTTACGCAGCCTACGAGCGGGTGACACACTTGTACTTCCATGCCCTCAGCGCCACAGCTTGGCCCGTCCGCCACTGCCTACTCCGCTTCACGGACATCTGACTATTGTGCCGCGCCACGTATTGCAGTAGTCACTAACGGCACAGTTCATCGGTTACGTCTAACCGATGGGCTGCCCATATCGCAACGTCCACGCCGCCTCAAGCCGGAATTTATGAAAATTGCAAAAGAACAATTGGACGATCTGTTACAAAAGGGAATAATTGAACCTTCTTCCGGTTGCTGGGCTAGTCCTATCCTGTTTGACCAAAAGAAAGACGGTACTTGGCGTATGGTCGGAGACTATAGGCGTTTAAATGCCCGCACCATCATTGATAAATATCCGGTCCCACACATCGCAGACTTCAATCATGCGCTCGCAGGTGCTAAGTACTTCTCTGTTTTGGACTGTAAGCATGCATTTCATCAGATTCCTATGGCTCCGGAGGACATTGAAAACACTGCCATAACCACTCCCTTCGGGCTGTTCCAATACAAATTTATGCCGTTTGGGTTGAAAAATGCACCCCAAACGTGGCAGCGTTTCATCAATCAAACTTTATCCCATCTAGACTTTTGTTTCGTATATATGGACGACATATTGGTTTTTGCTTCTACTTTAGAACAGAGTGAGGAGCGTGTTCAAGTCGTAACAGATATTTTAGCAGCCGCTGGTATTGAACTGAACAATAAAAAGACTCAATTGCACCAGTCATCCGTCACATTCCTAAGTTACGTTGTGTCATCGGATGGTCTGACACCACCACAGGACAAGATCAAGCCTGTTCTCGAGATGCTATGCCCTCAGACCTACAGGGAATTACGCAGGTTCATCGGAACAGTTAATTATTACCGGAAACATTTGCCAGCCGCTTCTGCGGTGCAGGCTCCTCTCACAGATGCTCTCGCTGGCCCACAAACTTCTGGCACCCGCCAGGTACCATGGACATCAGACATGGACAAGGCATTTAGTGAACTCAAACAGCTGTTGGCCTCCACTGTCACTATTGCTCACCCACGGGCGGACGCCACAATGTTTATCACTACTGACGCTAGTGACAATGCTATCGGCGCAGTACTGAGTCAGACATACAACGATGTTACGACCCCCCTGCAGTTTTTCTCAAAAAAGCTAAACAACGCGCAGAAGAAATACTCAGCATTCGACAGAGAACTACTTGCAGTTTACGAGGCCATAAGACACTTCAGAACTGATGTTGAGGGACGAGATTTCTATGTGCTCACTGATCACAAGCCGTTGGTTCCTGCCATAAAAAGTCCTGTGGCTGATCCGCCCCCACGACGCTTTCGTTACATCGATTACATCTTGCAATTTACAAATGACATTCGCTACATCCGAGGAGCGGGCAATGTGGTCGCTGATTTTCTCTCGCGTGTTGGTGCTGTCACAACCTTAATTGACTTAACGGACCTACCTCGGTTGCAATCGGCAGACCCTGATACCATGCAGTTAATTTCAGACCACAGCTCCTCTCTCCAACCGGTACGCTCTACTTTCCCTGGCATATCTGACTTAGTGTGGTGTGATGAATCGACTGGTACATTGCGGCCATTCATTCCTAAGCCCCTTCAACGCCAGGTCTTTGACAAACTACACACATTAGCACACCCCGGTGTCGAAGCCTCCACCCGTCTGGTAGCTGAACGGTTTGTCTGGAGAAACATGCGCCGTGACTGTCAGTCTTGGGCAAGGGCATGCATGGTATGTCAACAGAACAAAGTTTCCAGTCACACTTCTCCACCCCTTTGCTGTTTTGCCCAACCTCCAGGCCGGTTTCACCATGTTCATGTCGACCTCGTAGGCCCTTTGCCCCCCTCCGAGGGTTTCCGTTACTCGTTTACAGCTATTGACAGGATGACTCGGTGGGCTGAGGCTGTGCCTATTCCGAACATTACCTCTGAGTCAGTAAGTCGAGCATTCTTAGATTCGTGGATCTCTAGATTTGGCTCACCTGTTACCTCACCACTGACCAGGGGTGACAATTCGAGCCGGCCGAAGTGGCTGTGCGGTTAAAGGCGCTGCAGTCTGGAACCGCAAGACCGCTACGGTCGCAGGTTCGAATCCTGCCTCGGGCATGGATGTTTGTGATGTCCTTAGGTTAGTTAGGTTTAACTAGTTCTAAGTTCTAGGGGACTAATGACCTCAGCAGTTGAGTCCCATAGTGCTCAGAGCCATTTGAACCATTTTTTTGACAATTCGAGTCTTCAGTTTTCTCTGACTTATGTAAAATGTGTGGTATTGTCAAA